>NC_091458.1:125564883-125905654 GCF_027789765.1 Dendropsophus ebraccatus
CGACTTTTAATTCTATAGCGCTGTGTCTAACGGCCGGGGCTTACATTAGTATATGCATTAGGCTGGCACCACCTCTCTGTCCTTCCTCCCCACCCTCCTCATGGTTAGGAATGCTCCAGGCAGATTGCTTCCTATTCCCCTTCTGTGTGCATAATGAACATGGGCTGGATCGTTAATACACCTGTGCAAAGCTCAAACAGCAGTTAATGTTCCTGGATCCCTCCCCATCATTAGGAATGCCACTAGAACAATTTCTCCTATTCATCTCCTGTGTGAACACTGCACATGAGCTGGATCATTAAGGCACCTGTGCAGTGTTTAGACAGGTGATGAATAGGATAAATGCTGCCTGAGGGCATTCCTAGTGATTAGGAGGGACGGAGAGGCGTTGCAGTCCTAGGGCACAGACACTCTAGGTCACACCAATTTGACACAGGGCTGCAAGTTTAAAAGTTGTTTTCATGACAATAACTGCATCGCCTGCCGAACGGATCCCAGGACAGATCTTGGATTAAAAGCAGCTGAAGGTACAAGTGGTTTTGGATGGTCAGATTGTGGGTACAAAGTCACTTTAAGGGTATAAACCCACACACCGTATAAGCAGCGTATTTACTGCTGCGATACGCAGCAAATACGCAGCAAACACGCAGCAAATACGCAGCAAAAACGCAGCAGATTATATCTAAATAACTGAACACAGCATCAAATCTGTACCAACAAATCTGCTGCGTATCTGCTGCGTATTTGCTGCGTATTTGTTGCGTATCTGCTGTGTATACGGTGTGTGGGTTTGTACCCTAAATCACTTCTGGTTTTGGCACTAAAACTGCGGTGGCAGTTTTCCCAAAATAAGCTGTGTGTGTTTCAAGCCTAAGAAAGTGGCCATATTTTTCTAATACTGGATAACTCCTTTAATATTGAGATGAGACTCTGTTATAATCAATATTTTTAGTTTTAGGTCTTGCTATTTGTCACTAACGGATTTCTTTGGAGTCTGAATCACTGTGTTCAACCATATTGTTATCAGTATGTACTTTGATTTGTAATGTTTCGTATTCATCAACCATGCAATGAAATGTGCCATGTCATGAAATACTCATGTTTCACATGAGAAAACACAGACAAAATCATGCAGCCGTGTATCATTTTATATGGCTGCTGCTTGTCATCCTTGAGAATTACTACTTTTATGTTTGCGAGCACTAAAACAATGTGATGTGAAAAGTGCCTTATTTTCTTTTGTAGAGATATAAAAATGTCCTATTAATGAATACAGATGGGCAGTTTATTTCCCCGCAGTTTGTTTTTATCCGAGCTGCTTTAGAAGAGAACTGCATGATGTAATTTAAGCAATGAAATTCAGGCAAATCTCTGGAAATGCTCTTCTGTTTATTTAGTAAATAGATAAAGTAAAGCAGCTGTTTGGGGGGGGAGGGAGGGGGGGCTATGTACATTGGGAAAGAGCCGGCGTGACCGCTCGTGGTAACCACATTCCATAGCCACATGCACAAACCCTGTGCTTGCCATGAATTCTCCAAAATTTGTGGTAAACCATGAAAATTTGTAGAAAATATCAGAAAACACGAATAAAGTTCAGGGTTAGCACATATCACACACACACTTATCCACGGGTGGGCACCCTATACAACTATTTAGAGATAGTCCCCCTCCCTTACTGATATAAGGTGGGTTATTATCAAAAAGCAAAAAGGGCAGAATCTTGAAATCGTACTCCACGTTTACTACTGTGGTATGAATATCTCTTAAAGGGGCAGAGGAAACTAGAGATGAGTAAAGCATATCCAGCAGAGCTGGGCAAAGTGATTTTTTTGCTAAATTCGTTAACAAAAAAACCCCAAAAAGTTTATGCTCCTTTGGTGTCCTCTTACAGTGTCATCAGCCACCTCCAGCCTGCTTAGGCCATCACTCACTGAGGGATAGCACCGCAGCTAGTGATTGGCTGGGCGGGCTGTTACTCTCCATACAAGAGTGACAGCACCCTCAGCCAATCACTGGTCGTGGCACTGTTCCTTAGTCAGTGATTGCCTGGACGGGGTGGAGGTGGCTGAAGAAACTGTTAGACACCGAAGGGGAGTGCGGATAGGAAAGTACAGATTCAATAAGGTTTGGTTCGTGTGACCCACCAACAGGAAAAAAAAAAAAAGTTCTTATGGATACGAAGACTATGAATACAATGGCCCACATTATGGCCTTGTTCACACAGAGCAAGAACGGTGGAATGCCACCAGCCTCCATGTCATAATGAGACTCTATGGGAGGCGCGCATGCCACACCTTTTTCATTCTTCAGTGCTGAGAGATGCAATGCGCGCGCCTCCCATAGAGTGTTATTATGATACGGAGGCTGGCGGCATTCCGCCGTTCTTGCTCTGTGTGAACAGGGCCTTAGGCTATGTTCCCACAACATATTTTTAGGCAAAATAATAGACATTATTTTATAACAGTGGCCCAGATTTACTTGTGTGTCTTTGCCAGAATTTTGGCTAAAAAAGTGGGGCATGGAACTTTTATGCACATTTATTATGCTTTTTAGTGTGAAAATGGGGTTTGGATTATGCAAAAAGGATGTGGCCTACTTTGTACCACGAAAAGCACCTGAAGCTAGCTGAAAATTCTGACAGATTTTAAATCAGGTAATAACCTATGTAAACTTTGCACCAAAAAAGAACAGTCTTTGGCTTTGTGTACACTATGGGGGATGTTTTCTGCGCCGGACTTAAAAATGTCCCCGCAGCTCCGCCAGTACGGAGATTTATGGAGAGGCGGACTGCCTCTACATAAATCCTGTACGCGACGGTGCGCACGGCAGAAAACCCACACCAGCTGAGAGCTGAAGTAGGTTTTCTGCATATCTTTAGGCGGAAACAGTGATGAATCGCGCGGACTATGAGTCCGCGCCCCCGTTCCGCCCCCTCCACGGCGGAAAGTGCCGATTTGCAAATTTTTTATTCGCAAATCGCCCATTTGCGCTTTAATTTATTCACAAATCAGCACTTTCCGCCGAAAATCCACATTTCGCCGCTTGATACATGTCCCCCATAGTATTTTTGTCAGTCTTTTTTCAACCAAGATGAGGATTGGAACTGACAGGGTAAAATTATAATGGAAAGATTTGCACAGCTTCTGTGTTTTCAATCCACTCCTGGTTTTGGTTGGCCAAAAGACTGACGGAAGTACTATGTGTGAACATAGCCTTTAAGTGAGACAGATTTATAGCAGCCTGATAAATCGGGCACATTTAAAGATTGTCTAGTTTAATAGTGCGTTTACACAGAGAGATTTATCTGACAGATTTTGGAAGCCTAAGCCAGGAACAGACTATAAACAGGGAACAGGTCATAAAGGAAAGACTGAGATTTCTCCTCTTTTCAAATCCAGTGCTGGCGTTGGCTTCCAAAATCTGTCAGATAAATCTCTCTGTGTAAACGCACCATAAGGGTCCATTTACACAGAAAGATTATCTGACAGATTATCTGCCAAAGATTTGAAGCCAAAGCCAGAAACAGGCTATACACAGAGAACAGGTCACAAAGGAAAGACTGAGATTTCTCCTCTTTTCAAATCCATTTCTGACTTTGGCTTCAAATCTTTGGCAAATAATCTGTAAGATAGTTTTTCTGTGTAAATAGACTAAGCTTGCACTTAGTTTTAAGAAATGTGGGCCAGTGTGTGAACATAGCCCTAATGAGAGGGTCTGTTTTTCAAATTCACGTCATTTAAGGGTCCTAAGCCCCTATTACACAGGGTGACAGAGGAGCAAGCGAGATCTGTTAGCGATTGTTTGCTCCTCGTTCCTCGCTCACTGCTGGCACTATTACACGCGCTGGAAGTGAGCGGGTAAGTGCAGGGGGGGCTGCCCGGATGATCGCTAGATCCTATTCCACTGAGCAAAAGCAGCAGGTCGCTGCTATCACAGTTGTTTGTCTTTCAACATTTTGAAAGACAAACGACAGCCAAAATCAGCCGACATCGTTCCTGTCGTCTGATCGTTGCCTTCTATTACAAGGGGCGATTATCCGCCGTAATGGCCGAAAATCGTTCCGTGTAATAGGGCCTTTAGTTTCTCATCCCACCAGATTTATTATCCGATTGCTGCTTAGAGTATTGCGGCACTCCAACAGATGAAATTCCAACAGGTGTGTTTATTGCACCCAAAATGTGACGTTTTGGACTAACATTGAGATCATTTTCAAGCAGTGCGAGTACATGCCACAATGTGACTAGTATAAATACGTGTCTCACAATCACAATTTGGTTGATTGATAACACACTTCTGTTGCAAGCAAGTTACAAATCTCACAGTCATGTGAATACAGTGTGAAGCATATAAAAAAAACAGTGCAACAAAACATATTAGCCGATGTATATATCTTCATGTAGTGTATCAAAAATACGCGCTCATCAGTGTTGTAAAAACATTTATATCTCATAATATTTAATCAATACATCATAGGGTATCAAACATCTGAGAAACATCGAGTTTCACTCACCCAGGATGACTACAGGTGGAGGTCATAAAGTCATAAAACGGCATGTAGTGTGTACGGATACACTAGTTTGGGCTGCAGGCAACTGAGCATGTCTGCTGCTGTAGCCAATAGATGTGATACATGGGCGGCACTAATGTCCTAGCAACCAGGGTACATTGCTTCCAAAGCTCAGGGGACTTAACCCTTTGCGCACCAGCACTGTTGATAAATGCTGTCAACCTGTGTGCTATAGAATGCTCTTACAATATACTGTATGTTGTAAGGACTACAGTACATGGGAATTCAATCCTTCGACTCCAACATTACACTTACAAACAACCAAAGAGGCATAATACCTTGTCCATAATAAACGTAACTGTGTGTATGCATTACAAAACACACTAGTGGAGACAGAAACCAACATAAGTGTCACCAATAAATAATGTGTATAGAAAAATATATTTTTTAGTCATCTTCTTGGTGGTGTCCCTTTGCTTCTCACTGAAACTTGCTTGAATTTCATATCTATAAATTTTAAAAAAAAATATAAAAAAAAAAAATTGTTCATAACATTATTAACTGTTGCATGTACTTTAATATCTTAGCTGTCTAAATGAGGACAGAATACTGATCTGACAACCATGGTGTAACCTTAAAGCAAATGGACCACCAGGTACATCGCTTAGTGCTTTTTACATAGACAGACATAGACACATTTGAATCACTGCCTGGTTTCCACGTACGCCACCGGTTTGTTACTGAGCACCGGCCGGCCATGAAGCACCAGAGGCAGGTCTGCTGGCCCACAGTGTGACAATATCCGTTCCCCTCTGTGACGTGGCTCCTTTTATACCAATGGAACAGCGTCACAGAGGGTAGGGGGTTTCGCCACACTGGAGGCCGGCGCCTAATGCCCGGTCGGTGCTCGGTAATAGACCTTTTCAGGGTTTTTGAGCTATTTTGTCAGTAGCATAATAAGGCTATGTTCCCACACAGTATTTTTGCTCAGTATTTTGCAACCAAAATCAGGAGTGGATTGAAAACACAGAAAGGCTATGTTCACACACTGTGGATATTGAGTGAATGGCAACCATTTAATGACAAATAATGACAAAGAAACATAGCCTTTCTGTGTCCACTCCTGCAAAATATTGACCAAAAATACTGTGTGCCTAAATCTGTCAGAAAAAGCAAGATAATCCTACAGGAAGTGTATGCTTTCGGTTTTGTAAATCATGAGATACTTAGGATTTTTTACCTAAATACAGTATATATGTATAAATGATAATTGTGTACAAGAGTAGACAACTTCTAAGCAGGGCCGTTTTAATACATTGGTGGGCCCAGTGCACAGCCCTCAAGAGTGGGCTCCCCCCAACCCAGTGTTGTCAGAATCGGAGATCCACACACAGTATAATGCCCCCACACTGTATTAAGAACTCCAGTACATACGGTAGTTACCTTATAACCTTATAAAGATATCACCAGTGATACCATTACATAATACCGCCACACCATGACTACTATCACTACAACCCTATAACAGTTACATCCATTTACTCACAGGGGGAGTCTTTCACCTTTTCTTTCACTCCATCCAGCATGGGCCATCTTGAAATCTTCCCCGGGCTGTGAATCTTCTCTCCAGAATCTGCCAGAGAAACATTTTAGGCTCCAACACATACAGTAGTAAGGACCCTGTACCCCTATACAGTAGTTACCCCCCTATGTACCCCTATATAGTAGTTACCCCCCTCTGTGCCCCTATGTAGTAGTTACACCCCTCTGTGCTCCCACTTAATAATTAGGTATGCTCTGTGCCCCAATATAGTAGTAAGGTCCCTATATAATATAGGCACCTCTGTGTAGCCCCAATGTTAAGGCCCTATTCCACCAACAGATCTGACGACAGATTATCTGCCAAAGATTTGAAGCCAAACCCAGGAGTGGATTTGAAAAGAGGAGAAATCCAGTCTTTCCTTTATGACCTGAACTCTGTTTATAGTCTGTTCCTGGGTTTGGCTTCAAATTTTTGGCAGATAATCTGTCGTCAGATCTGTTGGTGGAATAGGGCCTTTAGTATAGACCCATGTACTGCCCCCAGTAGTATAGATCCCCTGTGTGCTGCCCCCAGTAGTATAGACCACAAGGTGCTGCCCCAAGTAGTATATAGACCCCCTGTGTGCTGCCCCAGTAGTATATAGACCCCATTGTGCTGCCCCGAGTAGTATAGAAAGCTGTGTGTTCCCCTCAGTAGTATAGACAGCTGTGTGCTGCCCCCAGTAGTATATAGACCCCATTGTGCTGCCCCGAGTAGTATAGAAAGCTGTGTGCTGCCCCCAGTAGTATATAGACCCCATTGTGCTGCCCCAGTAGTATATAGACCCCATTTTGCTGCCCCAGTAGTATATAGACCCCATTTTGCTGCCCCAGTAGTATATTGACCCCCTGTGCACTGCCCCCAGTAGTATATAGACCCCCTGTGCACTGCCCCCAGTAGAATATAGACCCCTTGTGTGCTGCCCCTTGTACTATAGACCACTAGGTGCTGCCCCCAGTAGTATATAGCCCCCTCTGTGCTCCCCCAGTTATATATACCCCCCTGTGCATCCCCCAGTAGTATAAATACCTCCCTGTGCACCCCTCAGTAGTATATATATCCCCTGTGCTCCCCCCAGTAGTATATAGTCCCCCTGTGCACCCCAGGTAGTATATATATCCCCTGTGCACCCCCTAGTACTCTTTCCCAGTTATATATATATGCCCTGTGTACCCCTCAGTTATATATATATCCCCTGTGCTCCCCCAAGTAGTATATAGCCCCCATGTGCGCTCCCCGTTATATATACCAGTTATATATATACCCCTGTTCGCCCCCAGTTATATATACCCCCTGTGCACCCCCCAGTTGTATATATCCCCTGTGCACCCCCAGAAGTATATAGCCCCCCTCTGCATTCCCCCAGTTATATATACCCCCCTGTGCACCTCCTTGTTACATATATTTCCCCCTCTGTGCCCCCCCAGTTCTATATACCCCCTGTGCACCCCCTAGTAGTATATAGCCCCCTATGCGCTCCCCGAGTTATATATACCCCCCTATGCACCCCCCAGTAGTATATAGCCCCCCCTGTGCAGGCCCGAGTTATATATACCCCCCTGTGCAGCCCCCCAGTTATATATACACCCTGTGCACTCCCCGTCATATGTATACCCCTTGTGTGCCCACCCAGTTATATATACCTCCCTGTGCGCCCCATCCCCCCAGTAGTATATAGGCACCCCTAGTAGTATAGACCCCTGCTGTGTGCTGCCCCCATTATATAGCGCTCCTTTGTGCTCCCCTCATTAGTAGATAGGCCCCCCTGTGGACGCCCACTGTGTGCTGCCCCATTATATAGACCCCCTTTGTGCTCCCCCAGTAGTATATAGGCCCCCCCTTTGGACCCCTGCTGTGTGCTGCCCCCGTTATATAGCCCCCCCTTTGTGCTCCCCCAGTAGTATATAGGCCCCCCTGTGGACCCCCGCTGTGTACTGCCCCCGTTAAATAGCCCCCCCTTTGTGCTCCCCCAGTAGTATATAGGCCCCCCTGTGGACCCCCGCTGTGTGCTGCCCCCGTTATATAGCCCCCCTTTGTGCTCCCCCCAGTAGTATATAGGCCCCCCTGTGGACCCCCGCTGTGTGCTGCCCCCCTTATATAGCCCCCCTTCCCTCAGAGCCAATAACAAAAAACAAACAAACACGTATACTCACCTGGGTCCGCGCGTTCCTCTTCACCTCACCTTACACTTGTGGCCGCAGGCAGTGCTTTGTAAAGCACTGCCTGCGGCCGCAAGGATGACTGGCAGGGAGGGAGCCAATGGCTCCCGACCTGTCCGTGCCGCTGCTGCTGCCTGTACCTATGAGCGCTTGTTACGAGCGCTCATAGCTACAATGCAGAGTGCAGCAGCAGGTGGGGGTGCCCTGCAGGGGGTGCCATGGATGGGTAACTTACCCATCCCAATGTCGACCCCCTGGCAGGCTGGTGGCCGGAGCCCTGTGTGACCGCAATGGTCGCACAGAGCAAAGGCCGTCCCTGCTTAGGGTGGGCCCCTTTAACCAGTGGACCCGATGTAAGTGCACCATGTGCCCTCTGGTTAATGCGACCCTGCTTCTAAGGGGTTATCCAACCTTAGAAAAAAACATGGTCACTTTCTTCCAACAAAGTACAATTTTTCTCCAGTTCAGGTGCGGTTTGCAATTAAGCTCCATTCATTTCACTGGAACTGAGTTGTAAAATCTGCACCCAAACTGGAGCCGTGTTGTCTCTAGAACAAAGTGGCCATGTTCTTTTCTAAAGCTGTAGCTTTATAGTTTGTGTCTGTAAAGTGTTACAGTTTTTATTTACCTCAAACGCTATGCCAAAATAGTAGTTTTTTTTTTTCTGATTTATTCCATTATAGTTTCCGTCTCTCATTTGCTTTTAACATGTCTGCCGGCTTCTGTCAGTAGAACAAAGGAACTTACGAGAAAGATAGCATTAGTCCAGCAATGGTGACATTGACCAAACCTGCAATGCTGCATAAATCAATGCACTTAATACAGCAGACTATGTGAACTCTCACTTTAATGGACACTATTGATCAGCTATAACCCGATTGTAGAAACTTTCAAAGAAACCGTGCTGTTTTAAACTCACGTTCTCTCTTTTTAGTTCAAAATATATCAATATTGTACATATGCAGTAGTTTAGAGTTTTATATTTTGCCAGTAGCTAAATACTGTATGTTTGTATAGCTAAAAAATGTATATTTACATAGCGATAACATATTAGGAGAACTTCAGAGGCATAATTTAAGGTTCTTTGTCCTCAAAGTAAATGTATAAAAGGGCCTCCCGCATAATATGAGCCATTTATAATATTTCTGTCTTCTATTTTGGACGTTAGCACTAGGGCTAGGATGGGACTGCTACCTTCATACATCTGGGATCGCTACCCGCTACCTTTTTACTGCCTATAACTACACCTTGGATTTCTTTAGCCAGATAATGCTCAGCAGCTAAGTTATTCAATGGAAAAATGATTTCCAAACAAAAGCATTACAATAGTTCTGGTGTGGAGCTCTAAACGGAGATATGTAGTTAACAATGAGGGTATGTGCACACTGAGTAATCCTGCCATGAGCTGGGGTGAGCTGTGGAATCCGCAGCGGGTAATCCGCCCGGATTCCTCAGTGTGCACATACCCTTATAGAGATTAAAGCGAATGTTCTAGTTACAGTAGTGAATTTTTTTTACTCACTAGCTGGTTGCACCTTCGCAGAGAGCCCAATGGCGTGGTCCATTTTTCAAAACGTTCCTGGTTCCCACAATCTGCGCCATTTTCTTCATGTGCACCATCCTGCTCTATGTGCTGGAGTCTGGCCCGCTGCCCCCAGTGTAATATCTCATCCTCTCGGTGACGCCTCCATTAGAGTTAGGCATGGTCATGTCATTGAATTACACTGGGGAAGATGGGCCAGCCTCCAGCACACAGAGTGCACATGAAGAAAATGTCGCTGATTGCAACAAACGGGCAGCATTTTGAAAAATGGTATCTCTCAAGACACTCAGAGTTGGCAGCACTGTAACGCTTAAAACAGAGAAACCAATGAGCTAGGACATAGAGACATGTCAGAAGTTTTGATTGGTCAAAACCCATACCAACAGTGGCGTAGCTACCATAGAGGCAGGGAAGGCGGTTGCTATGGGGCCCATGGAGGGGGGGGGGGAGGGCAGGGAAGATAAGAGCCTCCTGTGTCCTTTTGCTTAACCTCTTATTTACTGCAGTGTGTAAGTAACCCAATGTTCTCTAACATGCTGCAACACAAAAAAAAGGGTTTATACAGAAGACCATTAGCTATCTGCCTGACTACTCTGATAACCTCTGACCTCTATTCTCTGAGTTCCTGCAGAGGTCAGGGGTTATCAGTTCAGAAGGGAGAGCAGCATGTAAGAGAACACTGGGTCACCTACACACTGCAGTAAATAAAGGATTAAGCAAAAGGTAGTCTGCTCCTGCACCTATGTACATAACCATCGGATTCTGCCTCTGGCCACAAGAGAATTTTTTTTTTGGCCACATCACAGAGTATGTGTGTGTATATTAGTGTGTAGGGGAGGGGAGTTTTTTGCTATGGGGCCCCATGAATTCTAGCTACGCCCCTGCGTACCAATCTGGAGATAAAGCCAGGAGAAGATATTCTGCATTGTGTCCTTTCCCGGACTTACAATGGAGCTCTATTGAGCCCGACTGATCAGTCTCACTGATCATGTGACTCAGAGTCGAGAGAGGACGCACAGTGCATCTTCTCCTGGCTCTATCGCCAGATTGTTACGGGTCTGAACACTTTTCTGAAGTGACAGTGACGCTATAAAGGTATTGCCACAATACTTGGAATTTACAGAAATCTGTTGAAAGTAGCGTTAGAGCAGTGACAACTCTAGCGTGGGCATGCCTCCCCATCTCTATTACAGGCATGCAGGTATATTCTGAAAGCTTGTTCGGTGTTTCAAAGGGTCTCACCAAAATTCCATAAAACGTATCAGAGTAAGGCTGGGTTCACACTGCGTTTTTCCAATCCGTTAAACGTTTCTGTTTTTAATTGGTTACTTTTAATGGATAGAAAAACATAGTCAACTCTATTTTAGTGTATGTTTTAAAAAAACGCATCTGTCTCGATGTTATTTTAATTTTAATTTTAATAATGGAAATCAATGGAAAAACGGATTCAAACGGATGGCACACATTTGCATTTTTTTCCCCATAAAACTTATATGTTAAAGTGACTCTGTACCCACAATCAAACCCCCCCAAACCACTTGTACCTTCGGATAGCTGCTTTTAATCCAAGATCTGTCCTGGGGTCCGTTCGGCAGGTGATGCAGTTATTTTTCTAAAAAACAACTTTTAAATTTGCAGCCCTGTGCCAAACGGGAGTATCTATGCCCTAACATTGCACCACCCCTCCGTCCCTCCTCCCCACCCTCTTCATCATAAGGAATGCCACTGGAACATTTTCTCCATGCTTCCGTTATTTTCTCGATACTCCCGTTTGGCACGGACTGCAAGTTTAAAAGTAGTTTTTTAGGACAATAACTGCATCACCTGCTGCAGGACAGATCTTTGATTAAAAGCAGCTATCCGAAGGTACAAGTGGTTTGGGGGGTCAGATTGAGGGTACAGAGTCGCTTTAAATGGATAGGAAAAATGCAGTGTAAACCCAGGCCTAATAGATACATTCCAGCTGTCCACTATACTGTATATTATGCTAAAATGTACTTTAATACGCTGATGTCAGCGGCTTTCTGCAAAACCCCACCATTGTTAGCTCATCTATGTCTTTGCTTTAGGGCTGTGCTGTAGACAAAACAAATACATAAGCCGAGTATGCAATTAAAACTGGGTCAGGTCTAGTGGTCTATCATTTTAGTATTGTTTTCAAAATCATTTAAAGTGACACTGTCACCCCCTTTTTGCATTCTGACATCTCTACACAGGTGTAAAGGGTAAATTTAGCGGTTTTCATACCTTATTTTATATCATACGTCATGGTGCTTGCTCAAGTAAAAAGTCATCTTTTATCAACTGCAGATTGTGTTAAGTGGGCGGGGCCTCACGGCATTAGCAACACTTAACCCCGCCCACAACACCACAGTTGGTCCCGTCCTCTCGCCGGCCATTGGAACAGGCTGGCCGAAAGGTCAAGACCCCACCCCCTTTATGGCGGCCAACCAATGGGCGGGGCCAACGATGCCGTTGCGGGCGGGGCTAAGTGGCGCTAATGCTGTGAGGCCACGCCCGCTTAATAAATCTGCAGTTGATAAAAGGACACTTTTTACTTGAACAATCACCATGACGTATGATATGAAATAAGGTATGAAAAACGCTAAATTTACTCTTTACACCTGTGTAGAGATGTCAGAATGCACAAAGGGGGTGACAGTGTCACTTTAAAGGTTATATCTAAATTGATGGGAGTTCACATTTAAGGCAGTCAATATAATACTGACCGAAAGCTAAATACAAGACTAACAGTATCCTATATATGTTAAACAGTATCTGGGATCAATTAGATCCAGGCTCTATGTTCATTCATTATTCGCCTAATCAGCCTGGACCCTCTGGCAGTCTCAAGACCTGACAGATTGCCAATCTTGTGTAGAACATATTTGAGTATGCAAAAACTGGATTGATTTTAGACACTGAACTCCTGGTATCTCTATTATTACCTCATAACATCTGCTTGTATGCTAATCCTTTGTATAGTCAGGGTTCTTTAACAAAGTGTTTATGCTAAATATTTTCATATGCTAAAATACTCTGCAAGGTGCAATGGTGTTCGATATTTCTGTGCATTTATGCTTCTTAGGCTGGATTCACACTGCAATTTTGC
Source organism: Dendropsophus ebraccatus (assembly GCF_027789765.1). Classification (NCBI taxonomy): domain Eukaryota; kingdom Metazoa; phylum Chordata; class Amphibia; order Anura; family Hylidae; genus Dendropsophus; species Dendropsophus ebraccatus. The sequence continues at coordinate 125,577,787 of NC_091458.1, forward strand.
TGTCTGTTTAACAGATCTATTTTTAAATTTTTACTTCTAATGGACAGAAAAACATGGTGAGCCAAGTGTACGCTAAAGTATAAATTTTCAATCTTTTTTTTTTTTTTTCTATAATGTTAGTCAATGGAAAACAGATCCTGGCACAAAACTTTGTGTGAACCTAGCCTTACTGTGAACTAAACAAATGGAGCATTCTTCCACAGAACATAGACCTGCATGTGTGAGAAATTTAAAAATTGAACATTTAGAAAATTATATTTTTATATAAAGAATAGCTCATCCTCATTCGGGAAATTATATAAAAGGCTTACTGCTTTATGTAAATGATTTTATAAGATTGTAAAAATTAATATAATATGAAACAAGAAGTCCAGTAGGCCTAAAAGTGGCTTATAAAAAACACAGTATATGGTGGTGAGGGGGTTAGGCTAAAGTGTATATAGTCAGTTGTTACTGTATATGTATGATCTTTAGTGGGGGTAAAAAAAAAAAAATCCAAAATAAACACCTGTCCAGTCCCACTACCAGACCTACCCACCATTCCAAATAAATTCAGGCCCGACACAAAATAATAGTTCAGCAGAATAACTAGGCTGAACCCCATAACTTTCCTTGGGTTTAACATCTCAACTAAGCTTGCAGCATGGGTGAGATGTATACTCTCAGCTGTGAGGTATGTCACGAGTCGGCTGCCACGTCACTGAAGGGTGAGATTTAGCTCGCTCAGCCAATCAGTGACTGCAGCGGTATCCTGCCCCAGTCACTGACTGGCTGAGTGGGGCTTCCCTCCGCTGGGTTGTGACGTAGGAGCAGGGGTAGACTTACAGGCTGTCAGCGGGGTCCCCCCCCACGATGGACATTTCCTTTAAAGCGAGCGAATATAGAGAGTAAAAAAGTCTACCATAATTCCCAGTAGATTTTGATGCGTTTTTGCCTATGGTGCTATTTTGTTTAATATGCGCAATTGTAATAAAATAGCACCGAAAAACATAAAAACATGATAATGATTTTTTTTTTTTTTCCGATCTTTGGCTTTTTTAAATACAACAAAGTACACACAGGCTAGCTGAGTGCCAGCAAAAGTTAAAACCCCTGCTACTATTTTAATATAGGTGATGGCTTGTTGGACCGGCAATGAATCAGATAACTAGGTCAAATACTCCAGCCTACCGAGCAGTCTTAAAGCTTGACATTAAATTAAATGTGTTTTCTAAAAAAAATATAACAGCCATTATCCCACCATTATCCAGCTAATAAATATTATCCTATTAATTCTCTTATCCTTCCTACAATCATTCTAGAAATACAAGTACCAATAAACAGAAGTTCATAAAACGTCCAGGATTTCCCCCTGACTATTTATTAATATATTTCCCCCTCTTCTGCTAATAAAATATTTATTGGATACATGTTCCTAATAAATGTAGGAGAAGGAGCGGGCTCGCTCGCAGACCTCCACTGAGATAGCCAGTTAATTTGATTTTGCATAATAAGTTGGAATTTAATATGACATTTATTTTATGACAGTCGTGCTTGCAATGTGTTTTCTAGGCAGGTACATTCATTATTCCACTTTATGTTTTTTAACGACACAAATAGTGAAGCGTATGATTGAAATTTAAAGCCAGTGAAAATGGCTGCCTTTGTTCGTAAATTACAAGACCTGGCAATTGTTGTTAGCCGAGGTGACAAGATCATCGCCACATACTGAAAGTAATAAAACCACATTGTACTCTAGGGTATTTTTTTTTTTTTTTACCTTTTTTACATTAAGCTTACTACAGGTTATAAAAAACCCTCAAGGAATTTCTATTCTTATATTCAAATTTATGCCATCAAAAGAACATTAAGAACATGTCACATTTAGTCTTTCTGGACATGCATTTTTTTTGAACGGTTGACAGAGAGTGAAAGGACGTGTTTTATGCCGGGGATACGCTACCATCTAGGAATATCCATGAATATATGGTTGGGCTATATTAACACATTCGTAGCTCTTTCTCTAGCAATGGTCCTGCAGCTACAAACAGGGCTGTTCACCGATCACAAACAATTCGTTTGATGATCGGAATAATTATATTGATCATTTTAGAACATTTTTGAACATGCGAGCATACACAACTGCATAAGTTTCCTCCCACCAATTTGAAAGAACCAATAAGCGTGTGGGGAGCGAAGGGCACATTAGGTAATATAGTAGCCATGTTCTCTACTGGCATTACTGGGACTGGCTGTACAATTAGCGTCATTACATATGTTACGTACATGCGATAAACGTGACGCTGCAGCGAATTTTCTCACAGTCTTGAGACTGTTCAGTAGGGAGAGTGAAATGAGCAGGGACAGCATCTGAATTTGGTTAGGCAGCAATATTCACAGTGGTAGTTAGTCAGTGTAGGAAAGGAGAGCTGACCAAGTTGAGCTTAGAACAGGGTGACAGAATAGGGTGAATAAAGTGACAGAATCCAGCGTTTAAGCACTATAAAGATTAATTTTTTTAAAGGCTCTATTCTACGGAATGATTATCGGCCGTATTCGGCTGATATCGGCCATTGCGGCCGATAATCGTCCCGTGGAATAGAAGGCAATGATGAGCCGACATCGTTCATGTCGGCTGATCGTTGCGTCATTTCTCTTTTAAACATTTTGAAAGACAAACGACTCATACAGCAATGATATGTTGCCGTCGCTCCGCGGAACAGGAGCGGCGGCAGCAGACCGCTGCTGTATGCCATGGGCTGCCCGGGTGATCTCCTGAGCAGCCCCCACGCAATAATCTTTCTGTCTGGCTCTGCTGTGTGCCAGTGATTGCAGAGTGTAATAAATATACACACTAGTGTATAAGTCATTGCGTATATACACATGAGAGACTAAAACATACGCTAATGCTATATATATATATATATATATATATATATATATATATATATATATATTACTTCACTATTATGTATTTTACGCTTCGCACCTGATAATCTGTATGCATGTGCGTAATGTTCGTGAATATTCAGCACACAAACTGATCACCACTGTCTTTACTATAGATGATTCATGCTGCAAATATGGGCTGCATGACTGTAGTTTGCTTTTTTTTTCCCCCAGCAAGGATTGAGGCTCAGATATGGATCCATAAAATTAGGGATGTGTAAAAGGGCCCATAGGGATAAATTGGTCCATATTCTGCCGGTATTTGCAAAGTACTGTAGTAGTACTGTACATAATAGCTGCCCAATTAGGGCCATCCATGTCCAAATTCTCCACCAGGGCACATTGGCATCATTGAGGTAAAATCTCAGTTTGGACCCCAAATCTCTCCCCCCCCCCCCTCCCCCCCCAACACACACACACACACACACTTTTTATTTAAACAGCCTGTCTATAATGACTGATTCTCCTACAATTGGGGAAATGTCTGGCCAGATGTGGCTTTCCCTTTTCGATAACATCTGGTCACCAGGGAAATTTTTATTTAAAATTCATGAGACAGCCTCAGTAACAGATCACTTTTTCAGATAAGTAAGCAAAATGTAATCTAAATATTGTGTATTCAGTGAGAATGGCATATGTATTCAAGTCACAGGCAATGATTTATTAAACATCCTCTGCCACTTTTCTATAGCAAAATCTTCTGGTAAACAACACCAGCTACAACCTGTCATGTTGAAAGGTTGAAAGGTTCACTGCAAGTAAAACCATTTTTAACAGCCTATTCTACTGCTCAGTGGTAAGCCTGTAAGCCCATACCAGTCTGTATACAATTATTAGAAACCTCCTTTAATTGGGATCAATTTTATATTTGATTTCTAGTTTTCTTTATGTATGGGCATTCTAACGGAATTATAGAAGTGGGGAACTCCATTCCCTGATATCACAACATTTCATTAAATACTGTACATAGAAGGGTTCTTTAAGGTTTGAAGGCCAGGTCTATTTTCATGACTATTTTCAAGAAGAAAGCAGCAATAGGTTTAGAACACATCTATTAGATAACATAAATAAAATATATTTTTGAATCACATATCTCTAAAAACCTTCAAAAAAATACTATATAAACTAGCTCTAACTCCATTACAGGAGCTCTTAGGGCCCTATTGTATACAGCAATAATTGTCCGAATTAGGCCACTTTAGCCGATTATCGCTCTGTATAAAGCTCCATGCACACGGAGCAAAAGTGGTGGAATTCCACAGCGGAATTGTCTGCCACAGAATGCCGCCAGCCTCCCTGTCATAATAACACTCTATGGGAGGCTCGCGCGCCTCCTCGCTCCACGCTGCAGAATGAATAATTCCACCACTTTTTCTCCGTGTGCACAGAGCCTAATAGAGACAACAATCAGCCGATGAAACAATCTTTGGCTGATCGTTGGTTAAGGTTTGAACCTAAAATCGACGGATGCCGACTGCGCATGGCTACATGTAATAGCGATGCACGGCTGACAGCTGACGTTTGCCCGAACACCTGATACCCAACCTCTCCCCATCAGCTTGGCGGCCCCACCCTGTGATTGGCTGAGCGGCCTGTCAACTGACAGGACACTCAGATGCTGCAGCCGCCGGAACCGGGAAGCTGCGGAGCACAGGAGAGAATATAAGGAGCGGGGAGGGATAAGGTATCAGGTGTGTGGGCAAGCCTGCATGGACATCACTAATGATGTCCATGCAGCCCTTGCTGCCCGATTATTGGGCCGTCTAATAGGACCCTAACTCCACTACAGGAGCTCTTCTGAGATGACTTTTGGAGTGTGTCCGTGGGAAGATAATTTGCAAGGTCAAAGGCTGACGCTGTACCAAAAGGCCTTTATCTCAGTCTCTGTTCTTGTTCATCCCAAAGGTGTTTGATAGAGTTGAGGTCAGGGCTCTGTGCAGGCCAATATTCCACCCCAAATTTAATGAATCATACCTTTATGGACTTTGCTTTGTGCACTCGGACGCAGTCATGTTGAAAGTACAGTAAAGATGGAAGCATACAATCTTCCAAAATATCTTGGTATGATGAAGAATTAAGATTTCCCTTCAATGAAGGAAAATAAAAATGGTGTCTTGGTTTCAGTGAAGAGTAATAATCAGACATTAGCTCCTGCACAGCATCTGCATAATTTATTGTGTCAGATATGCATGCACCATATCAGTACTGTCCCTCTTTAACCTAAGTACTTGACTAATGTCAGTACACTGAGCAAGTTTTGCCAAAGGCTGACAAAAGAGTGATTTAACCCCTGTGGTTGTCCTACAATTCTGCTTTCATATGTATTTTGTTCCCAATCATATTTAATATATGATTACAGCTTTTTTCTTTAAGTCGACTAATGCAGGAACAAAATTTCAGACAGCCTTATAATTAAACTTAAAAATCATGCTGACACCAGGAACAAAGGACACCCGGAGAAATCATAAATCTGGCAACATCTACATGAGGATTAGGACAAGTAGACAGAAGAACATGTGGTTTTTCACAAATACATAGTCTGTGACCTAATAGGATAGTCACGCTCATTGTATGTGCACCATCATTTGTGAAGGAACGATAGCCAGCATAAAAATCGTATAAAAATAGTTTTACCAATAATTTGTATGAATGCACCTTTTTTGTGTTTATTTTATTATGCATAGTTATGTTTAATTAGAGGACCGGGCCAATTAAAATTTTTGCGTTTTCGTTTTTCCCTCCTTGTGCTTAAAAGGCCATAGCACTTGCATTTTTTCACCTAGAAACCTACGAGGCCTTTTTTTTTTGCATCACTAATTGTACTTTGCAATGACAATCTGAATTTTTTCATAAAGTACACTGCTAAACCAGAAAAAAATTCAATGTGTGGTGAAATTGGAAAAAAAAAAAACAAAAACATTTTTTTTTTTTTTTCTTCTCGTTTTTACACCATTCGCCCTGGGGTAAAACTGACTTGTTATATATGTTCCTCAAGCTGTTATGATTACAACGATATGTAACATAACTTTCATTGTATCTGATGGCCTGTAAAAAATTCAAACCATTGTAAACAAATATACGTTCCTTAAAATCGCTCCATTCCCAGGCTTATAGCGCTTTTATCCTTTGGTCTATGGGGCTGTGTGAGGTGTCATTTTTTGCGCCATGATGTGTTCTTTATATTGGTACCTTGACTTCGCATATTTGACTTTTTAATCGCTTTTTATTACAATTTTTCTGGATTTGATGCGACCAAAAAAGTGCAATTTTGCACTTTTAGATTTTTTGGCGTTTACGCCATTTACCGTGCAAGATCATAATTGTGATTAATTAATAGTTTGGGCGATTACACACGCGGCGATATCAAACATGTTTATTTATTTATTTATTTTATTTATAACATGGGAAAAGGGGGGTGATTCAAACTTTTATTAGGGGAGGGGGCTTTTTATTAATAACAACACTTTTTTTTTTCTTTTACACTTATACTAGAAGGCCCCATGGGGGACTTCTAGTATAAGCACACTGATCTCTCATACAGATCTATGCAGCATATATAGATATGCAGCATAGATCGATGAGATAGGCACATTGCTTTCGGCTGCTGCAGCCGGAAGCAATCGAGTGCCGAGCCGGGATCAGCGCATTACGGCGCTTACCCCGGAACGAGTAAGATGTGTGGATCCACCCCACTAGACACCAGGGAACAGCTGTATCAAGTAATCGGATGCAGCTGCCAACTTTGACAGCTGCATCCGATAACTTTATTAGCGGGCATGGCGATCGGACCCTGCCCCCTAATAGCCGCGGCCCCGGGCTACGAGCGGCACCAGGGGCCCCGCTCTGAACACATGGAGGCGACCCTGGACGTACAGGTACATCCAGTGTAGCCTAGGGGTTAAACAGTGCTATGTTTATTTGAGAGCTGTTCTATTATTTATTAAAGGACTATCCCACCCCACCCAAAATAAAAAAAAAATATATATATATAAAATTATTTTTACATTTCTATTTATAAACTGTATATTATAAGGGATAACACTGACCCTCTGGCAGCAATTTTAGGGCTTGAGGCCCGTTTCCTGACACAATTACAGTTGCTAGCACTGGTGCCAGTCAATAAGAAAGTTTTCGCACTGCCACCCCCCGTGTCTTAAGCAGACCATGTGCCTCTAGCCTCGTATGAACTAACTAATCCTTTTGCTGTTAGTAAGGAAAACTTAAATAAAAAATGGTCCTACTGCAAATGAGAAATGGAAACTTAGACATTCCAACAATCTAGACATTCAAAGACAAACACAAGAGAACCATTTGCTGCAGCATTTGCACAACTGAAAGTGAGAAAGTGGTTGACAACAACACTTCCATGTTACCAATTTTCTTATTCCTGTATCTTTTTCCCAAAATGGAAAAAGCCACCACTATAGGGAACAGATCCAATGGAACCAAATACAAAACCACACGCAAAATCCTCCAACTGTCTTGCCAGGAACCAGCACACCACCTGCTGTTACCAAAGGCTCCAAAACCCACCCCACCTGCTGCATCTGTGTATAACTCAAAATCTGATGGAAAGTGTGGTGCCATTCCCTATGCTCTCAGATTAGACCTCAAGTTAACCACTACATTCCTCAAACTTACAAAAAACTGAGGCAGACCCCTTTCAACTTCCCCTGCACCACCCCCTAAACTCACTGATCCTGAGGCACCGCCAACAATATAAGGCATGATGTGTACCTATCTTTCTGGGTGCTATCTCACCAGCAGCCATACAGGTCCAGGAGCCTGACGTCCCTCAGCAGAACTTAAAGGCTGAGAAAATGCAGAGAGCTGCCCACACCGTCTCTTCGAGCTGGGATGCAGCAGATGTTTGGCTGCTGACTGTAGTGGGTGGGGCAAATCCCCGACCACCAACTCTCATTTTCCTGCTGAGAAAATGCTCTATGTAGCCTCTGCACACCATTTTCTCTGACACCTCCACCATGATGTTGTAGAAAGGTGATCCCCTCATCACAGACCACACCATTTGACAGTATTAATCCCAGGATGTAACTCGTGGGAGGGAGCTGTTCCACCCACAGTATAGCCCTGATAGTCTGCAGAGGGGCTCCATAACTGGCACCTGACTGACACTGGCACCAAGGGGTCACATCAGGGCTTAAAGGAGAAGTTCAGCGATTTCTAAAAGCCGAGAGCCTGCAGGGGGAGGGGGGGGGGGAATTGATTTTAATTACCCACTTATGTGATGAAGTAATGCCTGTCCTGGCTGATAAACTAGCCACTAAGCCAATCGGTGACTGGAGAGGCTTACTGGTTAAGTGGCTAGTCCAACAGCCTGGTTATGATGTGGACACCACAGAGATCCCGGAGCTCCTGTTTGTCCTGCGGATGCTCCCTCCGCTCATTGCGGGCACAGGGAGAGGTAAGTTGTTACTTGAAATCAATTTCCCTTTCCCCTGCAGGCTGCCGGCTTTTAGAAAACACCGGAAGGGCCTAGTCACTTTGGCCGGCAGTCAGAAGAGGTCCTCTATTCAGGCCTTCCCCGGTGCTCACAGTATCGCATTGAGTGTCATCTTTAGTATAGGAATCAGTCATTTACAACTATCTTAAAACCAACATTATTCAAATATAAATCTAGAATTAAGAAATGGCAGTAATTATAAACTCACTGGCATAATTGCTTGAAGCCATATTGTTATGGGAGTTAAAGATACAGCTCAAACAAGAAGAACCGAGTCTTCAACTTGATCATATTTTTCGCCTTTGATATCCAGATGCTTAGGGCTTTATTATAAATGATCAGGTTGAATGCTATGTGTGAAAGCATAATTATAAGGGTGGCACAACAAATTGCAGCTCTCAAACAACAAAAGCACAGGGGAAACAAAGCATAGCATTAGTGCCCACATCATTGGTTTCTAGCATAAATTAACTAAATCTGGCAAGGTCTGTATCAAGTCTCAACATTATTAAAAATGTACAATTCATTTTAAAATGTAAGCAATTTAACTTATAATAGGGTCACCGTTTCCCTTTATACTTAAAGGGACTGTGTAATCAGAAAATGACATATTGTTTAAATTAAGTTTTTACGTAAAACATGCAAAATGGCAGCCCCAATAATAATATACTACAAAAAAAATAAAATTATGATCAGAAAATAATGAATATTTTTAAGTATCTGGCTCTGGCTGTAATCAGTAAAAACAAGTCTAGGTGATACATTCTCTACATCAGTGCATCTCAATTCCAGTCCTCAGGCCTCACCAACAGGTCATGTTTTGCGGAAATCCCATACAAAGAACAACTGTGATAATACGCGATGCACTAAGTATAATTATATCACCTGTGAAATACTAAGGAAATCCTCAAAACATGACCTGTTGGTGAGGCCTGAGGACTGGAATTGAGAAGCACTGCTCTACATAGTGAACCTGTCAGCTGCGATTCAGAGCTAGAAGCTGAGCCCTGTAAATGAAGCAGGGACAGGGATGGAAGGGGGAGTGAGAAGGCATTCCAGCTTGAAGCATATTTAGACCTTGGGAAATCCTCTTTGACAATTTTGCACCAGAGAATAAAATTATTGTTGGATGTTATGGAGGCACAGAGAGATATATGAAGGGTTTCGTGTGTCTTCTTACTCAGTTTTCGACCAAAGTAAGACGGGCCAGATTTGAAAAAAGAGACCAAGCCTTTCAGCCCAAACTGGATGCTACTTAAGCCAATGTACCATTGGGTACATCGCTTTAAGTTTTTTACAGGAATAGACCAACATGGGGATAACGATGCCATGGTCCTTTTTTCAAATCGTGGCCCAGTTTATGTGCACCTTGATTCTTATAGAGCCGTGTTACAGAGGGAAGGGGGTTTTGTCACACTGCGGGTGAGCGGGCCCGCTTCCAGTGCTTCAGGCTGGGCTTGTGCCCAGGAATAGACTAGTGCGGTGCCTGGAAAAAGGGCCGTGGTTTAAAAAAAATTACTGTGGCACCAGCATTCCCACACCGGTCTTTTCATGTAAGAAACCTAAAGCATGGTTAAACAGGTAGTAGTCAGCTCACCCACCTAACAGTCCCGACACAGGTGCACGGCAAACCTGGAACCAGGATTGCAAATAGAAATATGAAAAATGTGCAGCACCTCGTTTCTTGAACTTAATTGGTTCAGAAAGGCAGTATGAGAACCGAGCAGTGTTTTCCCATAGGAAATAATGTAAATGTGTTTAATTGGTCCCAGCACCAACCAATAATTACCTACAATACTCATGTATTACATTGAAAGGGCCCAGTGTAATCACTAGAGTACAGGACAGAACAGCTCTATACTGTACAGGAAATTTTAAATTTGAAACATTCAACAAAACTAGCAATTATAGTACAGTAGTCACTAACTACTCACTCATCCTTTACTGTATAGAGTCCCCCCCCCCATTCCAGAACTGTAACAAATGGGATATGGTGGTGCATTTACTGTACTACTACTGTACTGTATATGCACTCCAGCAGTCTTATACAGTACTAGGCTATGTTCACACTACGTATATTTGAGGCTGTATGTTTGAGGCTGTATAGCAACCAAAACAAGGATTGGATTGAAAACACAGAAAGGCTCTGTTCACATAATAATGAGTCTCTTGGTTACTATTTGCAAACAGCGTAAACTGCCTCACCACGATAAGGTGGACTCATATCGAGGCAGACCCTACACTGTATGTACACTATGGCCTCTCCATGGCGTATAATACGCCTATGCTCTGGGCATGCAAGATCCGTCTAATACCTGCAAAATAATTGCATCACCTGGGTGAGACAGGTGGAGTGCACGACCAAATAGAGGCAGCCACTCCCCTAACTGGAAAACAGAAAAAAAGGAAAAAAATTGGTCAGCTCTCCTAGAACACTGTTCACACTAGGCAGGAGCACGTTGCCATGGCTGAAATTGCAAAACACAAAAACACAGAAAAATGCAACAGCTCACCGCAACAGCAAGATACAGACCCACCATAGACATGAAAATAATTAAAAGCAGCCCCCCCCAACTGCCCAAAAAATTCCCACAAAAATAATGAGTCTCTTGGTTACTATTTGCAAACATTAGACGGATCTTGCATGCCCAGAGCATAGGCGTATTATACGCCATGGAGAGGCCATAGTGTACATACAGTGTAGGGTCTGCCTCGATATGAGTCCACCTTATCGTGGTGAGGCGGTTTACGCTGTTTGCAAATAGTAACCAAGAGACTCATTATTTTTGTGGGAATTTTTTGGGCAGTTGGGGGGGGCTGCTTTTAATTATTTTCATGTCTATGGTGGGTCTGTATCTTGCTGTTGCGGTGAGCTGTTGCATTTTTCTGTGTTTTTGTGTGTTTGCAATTTCAGCCATGGCAACGTGCTCCTGCCTAGTGTGAACAGTGTTCTAGGAGAGCTGACCAATTTTTTTTTCCTTTTTTTCTGTTTTCCAGTTGGGGGAGTGGCTGCCTCTATTTGGTCGTGCACTCCACCTGTCTCACCCAGGTGATGCAATAATTTTGCAGGTATTAGACGGATCTTGCATGCCCAGAGCATAGGCGTATTATACGCCATGGAGAGGCCATAGTGTACATACAGTGTAGGGTCTGCCCCGATATGAGTCCACCTTATCGTGGTGAGGCAGTTTACGCTGTTTGCAAATAGTAACCAAGAGACTCATTATTTTTGTGGGAATTTTTTGGGCAGTTGGGGGGGCTGCTTTTAATTATTTTCATGTCTATGGTGGGTCTGTATCTTGCTGTTGCGGTGAGCTGTTGCATTTTTCTGTGTTTTTGTGTGTTTGAAATTTCAGCCATGGCAACGTGCTCCTGCCTAGTGTGAACAGTGTTCTAGGAGAGCTGACCAATTTTTTTCCTTTTTTTCTGTTCACATAATGTTGTAATTGAGTGGATGGCCATCATTTAATGGCAAATATGTGCTGTTATTTTAAAACAACGGCTGTTGTATTGAAATAATGGCCGTTATTTACTGTTATATGGCGGCCATCCACTCAATTTCAACATTGTGTGGACAGAGCCTTTCTGTGTTTTCAATCCACTCCTGGTTTTGGTTGCTATGAGGACCTGACATGAGGACCAAATACAGCCTCAAATATACATAGTGTGAACCCAGCCCTATACTGTATGTGAAGCCTCGCCAGTGATAAACTCACCAGGTACAACCCCCCATCCACGTTCACAAAAACGTTCAGATACCGAGTAAAGTTTGAATTCTGAACGTTACCTCCAGGTATACTTCAAGACTGGGGGCTCGAAAAGTGTTTGAGAACTTAGCAAGAGTTTGAGAATCAAAGCAAACTTTCCTTGAAAATACTGTTTGCATTCCAAGCAGAACTGTCTCAGAACTGTAACCCTTCTATCCCAGAAGAACAGTGCCCACACCTTCCTACAATTCCCCTTGCTTGCAAGTGCAATGAAGACCAACCTATAGTCACTAATACTAACCTTTGTGAATGCCCAAAGTTGGGCAATAGGTTATAAAAACAAAGCAGCCACATAGGGATTGGTAAATATAGGTCTAAAACAGCACATTTATTAGTGTTATTCTTAAAATAGGTTTCATCTTACATAATGCATCAATTTATTTTCATGGGATAACCCATTTGTTACACCTATTATTTTTTTTCTGTTGTTCTAGAGTCAGGTAACATTCCCTACAAGGTGAATGCTATTAGGTATGTGTAAAAATATTCTATAAACTGAAAAGAGTTAGGGCTTTGCAGGCAGTCGCTGAGCTTGGACCTTTACCGTTATTAGAATTTGTTTTTATATGTCTTTACAGACAGGTTTCCTGTTCAGTTCAATATCACTTAATAACAAAACATAGAACCACATAAACAACTCGACTAATAGAGAGAGAAAAACACAATAAAAAATACATGAATTGTTGGCCTCCTTTACTTCAATACTGGATAATTGTCAGCGGTTCTCTTCTGTTTCTGAATCTTATTGCTATACCGGTTAGGGTTCAAACATTGAATTATGGTCAGCTGCTGATATTGCCAGGAAATAGATCTAAGCTATTTGTAAGCCATGTTGTGGTATTTGAAATGGCTGTCTGATGCATTTCAGCGGTAAAGAAGTCAGTAAGTCCTGCTTGGTAATGCTTTTAAATGTAAAATATTTAGAAACCAATATAGGAGAATAAATATCTGGCGACAGCAGACACATTTCGGGTCTATATTGTTTTTAGCGGTTTGAGAAGTAAAAACTTCATACTATAGATTGCAGATGGATACAAGCAGGGAAGATAAATCACTGTGAGCCTTGTGTTAGTTCTTTCTCAGAGAGATCACAATAATATATTCAGGACTGGTTTTAAAGGGAATGTGTGGTTAGAAAATGACTTATTGTTTAAAGGGTCAGTTCAATGGTATGGTTCCATGTTCTCTCCACAGTTTGTCGTGGAAAGGTCCAGTTACATCAGATGGCAAGTCATATTCTAAATAAAAGGACTTGTGCATGAAACTCATCTGGCGTACTCTCAGCACCCGTAGGCTTGTTGTGAACTGCATCTTTCCATGCTGAGCTATGGAGAGCATGTGTGACCACATAGTTGGAATGACCCTTTGAATTAAGTTATCTTTTTTATGTCAAACATACTTTTTAAGGATGCTTCCATTATATATATATATATATATATATATATATATATATATATATATATATAGATAGATAGTAGAAGCAAGTAGAGGACAGCATCTTCTTCCAATTAAAAAGACTTTATTGTGCCAGTCTACATAACAATGCAACGTTTCAGCTCGTGACCCCGAGCCTTTCTCAAGCATAAAAGTGGATTGTACTACACACTCTTTTATATATCAAAAAAACAATCACCAGTCAATAACAATTAAAAACATCCAATCAAAGAAGTCAGGGTGGGCGGTACAGAACCATTATTCACAGTACCATCGTATACATCAGTATATCTTATTTCTATCATATACAATATTATCCTACATTCTCCGGAATCCGTCCAGATCCCGTGCCCCCCTCCGTCATGTCCTCCGATCTTTCCGTCACCTGGAAACCATGTCTCTCCGAACATCATGCCGGCCGCGGCTCATGGCTTGTAAACAATCACACTGCGGTTGCGCACAGTCTCTCCCCCAATTGGGCAATAGATGACGTTCGTATTACCTCTACCCCATTGGTCCAATCGGCGTCGGGTTCTGCCATCACGTGTGCCGTTGTCATCGGGAGTCCAGACGCTTCTCACCGTATCCACGGGAACTTACTACGTCACCCAAATTGGATCAATTCGGCACATCCCCTAGTGAACCAAGCAGACTCGCTCTCACTGGTATTGATATCCGGGACTTATTTCCTGGTCACGGGCTCTCTCCATCTCCATAGAAACCAAGAAAGCTGCCGGTCACGTGTTATCTCCATCTCCACGGATACCAAGACGCCATACCGCTTCAATGCTGCAGCACTAAAACAGTGGAATTATGTTCGTCTCCACATACGCCCCAGACACTATGAGTCCTTTGTGTATCAGATTACCTTAGGGCAGGGTGACCCTCAGTCATCTCTTCTCACCCTTTTATGTCTGCATATCGTCACTTCTTGGGGTATAGTCAAGCCACCAAAACAAACTCACGGGGCACAAGTCCTGTTAGTATACACACATTATTTGGCAATCACAAATGGCATCCCATCCGGAATCCACGTAATCGCCCTTTAGACTCTGATTATAGTTTTTCGTGTGGACTTTAATAAGATCTTCAGCAACCTTGTGACTGTTACTAGACACCGAGCCAGCCGGCCCGACAAGTTGGTCAGTCCAAGACATGTCTCCAAGTTGATAAAAGGCCAGTGGACAATCTGGATGTATCCAGATGTATCTAAAATAGTCAAAATATACAAAGAATTAAAACAATATTAAAAACAACCAAATGCGTAGACAAAATCACAGTAGGGAAGGGAATAAGGGAAAATGTTTCTGGAGTACATTAATTCAATCAAACACATTTAGATTTAATTCTAGGTTCATACCCTTCGGCCATATGCAATCTAAGGTGCTGATCCACCTTGCTTCTTTTTGTTTAAGTATCCTCTCCCTGTCCCTGCTGTCCTCTACTTGCTTCTACTATTGATATTGGGGAAACGAGTCGAGCCCCCTGGGGACTGTGCATCGGACAAGTGTTTCCTCGGATCCCACTTTGTTTTTTTTTATACATATATATATATATATAAAATATAATAATAATAATAATAATAATAATAATAATAATAATAATAATTGTAACGCCTGGACTAGTGGATCCACTGGACCGTCACCAGCGATGGCACTAACCTCACCAGGGAGCGGAGTCTAAGGGGCCGCTGGTTTTCACCAGAGCCCGCCGCAAGGCGGGATGGACTTGCTGCGGCAGGCGACCCCCAGGTCGCTACCCCTGGCTTGGTTGCTGGTGACGGCAGGCGAGGCGTGGCAGGAGCCAGGGCCGGTTTTAGACTAGATGTGGCCCTGGGCAAAGTTAAAGGTGGGGCCCCAAATGCTGAAATATTTTAGCAACAATTTAAGGTCCCCATACATGTTACTCTTTTGTTGGTGGTACCTGTTGCTCCTGGTGGGTTCGGCCATCAGCGTAAGGTGTATGGGGCTCTCTGGACAGTCCTCTGACAGATGATATCAGTGGACATAGGGGGTCGAGCTTGATGGAAAATCAACGCCCAACCTCTTTGTTCTCAGAGAGATAAGCCGGCATCAGATCTGTATGGCTATGGCTTTCCCCTCTCATAGAGAACACAGGAACACTCAGATGTGCCAAATTTCTGTGTATGGGGAGGACGGGACCGGATGGGACAGATAATTGTCAGCTGAAGGATTGTTCAGCCAGCAGTTATTGGAAGTGTACGGCCACTTTTAAGGCCGTATTACACGGCCTGATATTCCGCAGAAGCGAGCGCCAATCTGGTAGAATGGAGCTCGCTTAGAGAGCCTACTACATGGCTCTTTTATGATGCAGCAAAAGCTATGGAGGAGATTTATCAAACTGGTGTAAAGAAGAATTGGCTCAGTTGCCCCTAGCAACCAATCAGATTCCACCTACTTAGAATGTGAGTAATGAAAGGTGGAATCTGATTGGTTGCTAGGGGTAACTGAGCCAGTTTCATTTTACACCATGTTTGATAAATTCCCCCCCCCTATGTGTATATATACAGTATATCATTAGTGATGTGTGTGCAATCCTTGCTGTATATAGTAAACAATAAAGATATATACTACCTGATTAAGGTCCCCCGGTGTCCTCAGGCCTTGTCTGTGATATATACTACCTGATCATGTTCCCCAGTGTCCTCTCAGAGCGATAGCGTCCTGATTCGGACAATTTTCGCTCCATGTATTAGGGCCCTTACTCAGTTCAGAAGGTTACATGCCGGGACTGCCGCTATATGCCAGGACTGCCGCTACATGTCAGGACTGCAGCTACATTATGGGTCTGCCGCTACATGTCGGGACTGCCGCTACATGTCAGGACTGCCGCTACATGTCAGGACTGCCGCTACATGTCGGGACTGCCGCTACATGCCGGGACTGCCCCTACATGCCGGGACTGCCCCTACATGCCGGGACTGCCGCTACATTATGGGACTGCCCCTACATTATGGGACTGCCCCTATATTATGGGACTGCCGCTACATTCTGGGACTGCCGCTACATTCTGGGACTGCCGCTACATTATGGGACTGCCACTACATGCCAGGACTGCCGCTAGTGGTGTAAACACAAGAACTATTTATATGAATTGCATTAAAAAAATAAAATAAAAAAATCACTATAATCAGGACCAAATATTACCTCCATACCGTTATTGAAGAAAACACACTATATATAGGCTAATATTACCACCATAAAGTGACCGCCCCATAATGACTTTATATACACTATATACAGACCAATATTACCGCCATAGAGTGACCACCGCATGACTCTTTATATACACTATATACAGACCAATATTACCGCTATAGACTGACCACTGTATAATGAATGACTCTATATACACTGTATACAGACCAATATTATGTGTCTGTAACTCTATGGCTGTACTTTTGGTCTGTATATAGTTTATATATAGAGTCATTATGTGGTGGTCACTGTATGGCGGCAATTTGGCAATATCATTATGTGGTGGTCAATCTATGGCAGTAATGACTATATATACACTATATACCGACCAATATTAATGCCAAAGAGTGACCACCGCATAATGACACTTTATACAGACCAATATTATTGCCAAAGAGTGACCACTGCATAATGACACTTTATACAGACCAATATTATTGCCAAAGAGTGACCACTGCATAATGGCTCTATATACAGACCAATATTACCGCCATAGACTGACCACCACATAATAACTCTATATACAGACCAATATTACCGCCATAGACTGACCACCACATAATAACTCTATATACAGACCAATATTACTGCCATACAGTGACCACCACATAACTCTATATACACACTATATACAGACCAATATTACCGCCATAGAGTGACCGCCACATAACTCTATATACACACTATATACAGACCAATATTACCGCCATAGAGTGACCGCCACATAACTCTATATACACACTATATACAGACCAATATTACCGCCATAGATTGACCACTGCATAATGACTCTGTATCCAGACCAATATTATGTGGCGATCACTCTATGGCTGTACTATTGGTCTGTATATAGTGTATATAGTCATTATGTGGTGGTCACTGTATGGCGGTAATATTGGTCTGTATATAGTGTCATTATGTGGTAGTCAATCTATGGCAGTAATGACTATATATACACTATATACAGAGCAATATTAATGCCAAAGAGTGACCGCCACATAATGACTCTATATACAGACCAATATTACCGCCATACAGTGACCACCACCTAAGGACTGAATACCACCTTATTTTTTTTCCTCACCGTATTGCCTTATATACATAGGAGCTGCAGCCAATCAGCGGCCTCAGTGGTCACCTGCAGCAATTACATAGGACTGATGAGGCCAGAGAATGGCTGCAGCTCCTATATACAGTCTATTCACCTCAACACTTGGAGTCAGCAGTGCTAATACACACACACCATTATATATATATATATATATATATATACACACACCATTATATATATATATATATATATATATATACACACCATTATATATATATATATATATATATATATATATATACACACACACACACACCATTTTATATATATATATAATATATATATATATACACACACACCATTATATATATATATATACACACACACACACCATTTTATATATATATATATATATATAATATATATATATATATATATATATATATATATACACACACACCATTATATATATATATATATATATATATATATATATATAAAAAAAATTGAACACGAGGACGGCACTCCAGTAGTGTATAGTGAGGATTTATTCACCCAATCACAAACAGCTATATATATATATATATATATATATATATATATATACACACACACAGCTATATATATATATATATATACACACACACACACACCATTATATATATATATATATATATATATATATATATATATATATATATATATATATATATATATACACACACACACATCCATGAAAACACATTATACAGATACAAACCATCCAGCCCACCCACTATACACAGGACATGTAACACACACTACATTCATGCATTATACACCTACATTCATACACATTACACACTACATGTACAGTATACTTACCCCCTCTAGCATGCTGGGTGTAGTGGTACATCCCCCTCATGTACCTTGCAGCAGCAGCAGCTGTCATCCTCACCCGGCAGCCCTCTCCTCCATCGTCCCGACAGCTCCACACCAGAGCAGGAAGTCACGTGCAGAGAGGAGCTGGAGGAAGGGGGAGGGGGAGCTACACACACGGAGCAGACACGGAGCCCAGCGTCCTGCAGCCTCTGCGTGACCCCTGATGGCAGCAGCCGGGGATCACTGCCAGACGCTGCAGGACGCTGTCTGTGCTCTCCTCTCCTACTGGAACTGCGGGAGGGGGCCCCTGGGGGATGGGGGCCCTGGGCATTTGCCCTGCTTGCCCCCCCCTAACCCCGGCCATGGCAGGAGCAGTAGGCAGGAGATGGTGCTGCAGAGGCCAGTGGACGTGACCGCAGGTGACAGGCTATACACAGGAGCAACGGTGATGCAGGGGAACAGGAACCAGGAACAAGGACTAGGGACAAGGTGGCGGATAGGAATCAGGAACAGGGACTAGGAACCAGGTAACGGACGGGAATCAGGAACAACAGGGAGCTGGGCCAAACGCTATGGGAAGCATGTAGAGGCTCCAACACCTGTAGTGGGGCAGGGCTGGAATAAATAGGGAGTGATTGGTGCAACTGGCCAATTAGGTGCGGACTGGCCCTTTAAATCTGAGACAGCCGGCGCGCGCGCGCCCTAGGAGGCGGGGACGCGCGCGCCGACCGGCACAGACGGAGGCAGGAGCGGGACCAGGTAAGGCGCCCCCCGGGGCCGAACATGTAGCAGCGCCGGGTCCCTGCACTGGGACCCCGGCAGCTGCATGAGATGGGGGGAGGTCGCGGCGGCGGCCCGGAGCATGGGACGCCGCCGCGGCCGTGACAGTACCCCCCCCTTTGGCCTCCCCCTCTTTCTAACCTGCAGGAACCTCTTGATGAGATCTTGGTCCAGGATGTTAGCCTCGGGTTCCCAGGACCTCTCCTCAGGACCAAATCCTTTCCAGTCCACCAGGAAGAACCTTCTCCCTCTGACAGTCTTCATGGCCAGAATGTCCTTAACAGCGTAGACGTCGTCAGAGACGGCTTGAGGAGCAGAGAACGAAGATCTATCGGAGAACCGGTTCAGGACCACTGGTTTTAAGAGGGAAACATGGAAGGAGTTCGGAATCCGCATAGTGGGGGGTAGGCGGAGTTTGTAGGTGACAGGGTTGATGCGTCTTAGCACCGAGAAAATCGAGGGCCCAACTTGTAGCTGGGGATCTTGAGTCGGACATATTTGGCCGAGAGCCAGACTTTGTCACCTGGGAGAAAATTCGTGGCAGGTCTCCTCTTCTTAACAGCCTGGTCCTTCATGCGTTCAGAGGCTTTGAGTAAGGACTGTCGAGTTTGTTCCCAGATCGATTGCAGGTCAGATAACAACTCCTCCACGGCTGGGACTTCAGAGGATGGAGAGAGAGGCAGAGGAGGACGAGGATGATGCCCGTAGACCACATAGAAAGGGGACTTGCCTGTGGAAGTCGAGTCCAAATGGTTATATGAGAATTCTGCCCATGGGAGTAGATCGGACCAGTTGTCTTGGCGGCTGGAAACAAAATGGCGTAGGTAGTTACCCAGAATCTGATTGACTCTCTCCACTTGCCCGTTAGTTTGAGGATGATAGGCCGATGAGAAGTCCAGCTTCACTTGGAGTTGCGAGCATAGGGCACGCCAAAATTTAGAGACAAATTGAGAGCCTCGGTCGGACACAATGTGAAGAGGAAGTCCATGCAGGCGAAAGATGTGTCGGAAGAACAACTGAGCCAGACGAGGAGCAGAGGGCAGACCAGGAAGGGCCACGAAGTGAGCCATTTTAGAAAAGCGGTCCGTCACCACCCAAATAACTGTATTGCCCGCAGATGGAGGTAGGTCTGTGATGAAATCCATCCCAATGTGGTGCCAGGGATGATCCGGGACTGGCAAGGGCAATAGTAGGCCGGCAGGTCTTAGACGGGAAGATTTATTCCTGGCACAGACTGCACAGGAAGCCACAAAATCCTTGACATCCTGGAGGAGATTGGGCCACCAGTAGTGACGGGAGATCAATTGCCCGGTCTTTTGGGCTCCTGGATGCCCGGCTACCAAAGAGGAATGCCCCCACTTCAAGATGCGTTTACGGAGTGCGGGGCGCACATAAGTCTTCCCGGGAGGCAGTCTCTGCAGAGCAGAAGTGGCAACTGGTACTAGGCGGTCGGGAGGTATTATGTGACGAGGAGATTCCTCTTGCCCCATGACATCGGATGCTCGGGATAATGCATCGGCCTTTAGATTCTTCTCGGGTGGACGGAAGTGGATGGTATAGTTGAACCAAGAGAAGAAGAGGGACCACCGAGCCTGCCTGGGATTGAGGCGTTGAGCCGATTGGAGGTAGAGGAGGTTCTTGTGGTCCGTGTAGATGTTAACAGGGTGTTTAGCCCCCTCTAATAGATGACGCCACTCCTCCAGTGCCAACTTAATGGCCAGGAGTTCACGGTCCCCAATGGTATAGTTCCTCTCGGCGGGGGAGAAAGTCTTAGAGAAGAACCCACAGGTTCTGGTCTTGCCTGATGTGTCCCTTTGCGAGAGAACGGCTCCTGCGCCCACAGAAGAAGCATCGACCTCGAGAGAAAACGGCCTGGAGACATCCGGGCGGACCAGAGCAGGAGCAGAGGCAAAGGCAGACTTGAGGCTATTGAAGGCTTGTTCGGCCTCTGGAGGCCAACGTCTGGGGTCCGCCTTCTTTTTAGTGAGAGCCACTATGGGTGTGACCAGGGTAGAGAAGTGAGGGATGAATTGCCGATAATAGTTGGCGAAGCCAAGGAAACGTTGGATGGCTCTAAGTCCCACAGGGCGTGGCCATTGAAGGACAGCTGGGAGCTTGGCTGGATCCATTTGTAGACCCTGGTCGGAAACGATATAGCCAAGAAATGGAAGACTGCGCTGATGAAAAACACACTTCTCTAGCTTGGCGTATAGATGGTTGGCCCGTAGTCTTCGTAGGACTTGACGCACTTGTGCCACATGAGTCTGCTGGTCCGGGGAGAAGACCAAAATATCGTCCAAATAGACAATGACGCAGACATAGAGGAGGTCTCGGAAGATATCGTTCACGAATTCCTGGAAGACCGCTGGGGCATTGCATAGGCCGAATGGCATGACCAGATATTCGTAGTGCCCATCTCTGGTGTTGAAAGCGGTCTTCCATTCGTCTCCTTTACGAATACGGACCAAGTTATACGCTCCCCTGAGATCCAGCTTGGAGAAGATCTTAGCTCCACGAAGACGGTCGAATAGTTCAGGAATAAGCGGAAGAGGATAGCGGTTCTTAACGGTCACCTTATTCAGGCCCCGATAGTCTATACATGGGCGGAGGGAACCGCCCTTCTTCTGAACAAAGAAAAATCCAGCGCCAGCTGGAGACGTGGATTTACGGATGAAGCCCTTTTGTAAGTTCTCCTGGATGTAGGAGGACATGGCTTCAGTCTCGGGCACAGAGAGAGGGTATACTCGACCACGTGGAGGAGAAGCCCCTGGAAGAAGGTCTATAGGGCAATCATAGGCTCGATGAGGTGGTAGTGAGTCCACCTCCTTGGCCGAGAAAACATCGACAAAGTCTTGGTAGTCCTCTGGTAGCCCGGATAGAGGCTTGACATTAGCAGGTGACCTTGTAGAGCACTTGGATTGAGGAGATCTCAGACACCGGTTATGACAGTCCTGGCCCCAGCTGAGAACCTCCCCAGTTCTCCAGTCCAGCCTAGGGGTATGGAATTGCAGCCAAGGAAGACCCAGCAGGAGGTTGGAAGAGGAATGGCGCAAGACATAGAAGGAGATCTTCTCCTGATGTAAGGCTCCCACCTGGAGGACTAGGGGTGCCGTCTGGCTGTACACCGCTTCGGTAAGAACCTCCCCCGTAACCGAAGAGATAGACCGGGGTTGGGCTAGCTGGATCACGGGTAGCCGCCATCTTTGGACCAACGAAGCAGAGATGAAACTGCCAGCAGAGCCAGAGTCGATGAGGGCAGTAGTCTGGAAAACTTGCCCAGAGGGTGTCTGGATGGAGACGGGCATAGTCAACCTTGGAGAGGTGGCATTCACACCTAGGGAGGCCTCTCCCACCGGACCTAGGTGCGAGCGTTTCCCGGACGCTGAGGGCATCTCTGCCGATAGTGATCCGCGCCACCGCAATAGAGGCAGAGATTCTGGTCCAGTCGACGGTTCCTCTCATCAGTCGTCAGGCGAACACGTTCCACCTGCATAGGAACCTCTGGAAGCGACTGGGACATAGGAGCAACGGGATTCTGAAACACCGGTGCCAGCCGAGGATGGCGACGGGGCAGACTCAGACGCCGTCCTTGCCGGACCTCCTCCTCTCTCTCGGAAAACCTGGTGTAGACTCTGGTAGCCAGTAGAATAAGATCGTTCAAGGAGGTAGGCAGATCCCGGGCAGCGAGCACATCCTTCACTTGGCTGGACAGGCCCTTTTTAAAGGTGGCAATCAGAGCGGCCTCATTCCAGTCTAGTTCCGCAGCCAGGGTGCGGAACTGGATGGCGTAATCACCAACGGAGGAAGTACCTTGGGATAGATTGAGAAGAGCAGTCTCAGCCGAAGACGCACGGGCAGGTTCCTCAAAGACAGAGCGGAACTCGTCCAGGAAGATTCGAAAATTGGCAGCAACCGGATCATTACGGTCCCATAGTGGCGTGGCCCAGGCCAGAGCTCTTCCCTCCAATAGGCTGATAATGAAAGCCACTTTAGAGCGCTCGGTGGCAAACTGACTGCTTAAAAGTTCGATGTACATAGTGCATTGGGTCAGGAATCCTCTGCACAACTTGGGGTCACCTCCATATTTACTTGGGAGAGCCAGTCGTAGTTTTGAAGAGGCTGCCGGAGGTGATGACTGCTGAGCTGTGGTATGCTGCTGAACGGCTGCAGTCAGTTGTTGAATCAGCTGTGACTGTTGCTGAATCTGTTGAGCCTGTAGGGCGACCACTCGGGCTACCTCGCGGATATCAGGCACCTCGCCGGGATCCATGGTTGGAGCCTACTGTAACGCCTGGACTAGTGGATCCACTGGACCGTTACCAGCGATGGCACTAACCTCACCAGGGAGCGGAGTCTAAGGGGCCGCTGGTTTTCACCAGAGCCCACCGCAAGGCGGGATGGACTTGCTGCGGCAGGCGACCCCCAGGTCGCTACCCCTGGCTTGGTTGCTGGTGACGGCAGGCGAGGCGTGGCAGGAGCAGTAGGCAGGAGATGGTGCTGCAGAGGCCAGTGGACGTGACCGCAGGTGACAGGCTATACACAGGAGCAACGGTGATGCAGGGGAACAGGAACCAGGAACAAGGACTAGGGACAAGGTGGCGGATAGGAATCAGGAACAGGGACTAGGAACCAGGTAACGGACGGGAATCAGGAACAACAGGGAGCTGGGCCAAACGCTATGGGAAGCATGTAGAGGCTCCAACACCTGTAGTGGGGCAGGGCTGGAATAAATAGGGAGTGATTGGTGCAACTGGCCAATTAGGTGCGGACTGGCCCTTTAAATCTGAGACAGCCGGCGCGCGCGCGCCCTAGGAGGCGGGGACGCACGCGCCGGCCGGCACAGACGGAGGCAGGAGCGGGACCAGGTAAGGCGCCCCCCGGGGCCGAACATGTAGCAGCGCCGGGTCCCTGCACCGGGACCCCGGCAGCTGCATGAGATGGGGGGAGGTCGCGGCAGCGGCCCGGAGCATGGGACGCCGCCGCGGCCGTGACAATAATAATAATTATTATTATTATTATTATTATTATTATTATTATTATTATTATTATTATAAAAATGACAGTGCTAGGTCTTATGTGATTAAAGGAGAAGTCTGGCAGATGGCAGTGGTTGATCAGGAGTATGAACTTACCTCTCCCCTGCCTGCAGTGAGCAGTGGGACCAGCCTCAGGACACCCACCATTCGACGGGATCTCTGGTACTGACAAGTCATAGTAACATAGTAACATGAGTCATGACATAATCACAACTTGGGGGAGGTATGTCTTCTGACAGGGGTCCTGAGGCCGGTTCCCGCTGCTCACCGCAGGAACAGGGGAAGTAAGTTCACACTCCTGATCAAATTCACCCCTGTCACTGCCGGCTGCCAGATTTTAATAACGCCCTGAACCTCTCCTTTAAAGGTCGCCAAACCCTTTAAGGATAAATTGGAATGGAGTATGTCAGTAGATAATGGAACAACAATGAAAAGCTGTATGGAAAAGGTTTATTGAACTTCACCTGCATAAGAGGGTCAGCTCATCTCTGCTTTGACAAGTTTGTTCAGCAATGCTCAATTACAAAGTAAAGCCATGAAAAATATGATTTAAAGGGGAACTGTGTTGAAAAGTACAAATCCAGGGTGGGTGGGGATGGTGTTGGTTATTAATATAATAAAGAAGTTATACTTACCTGTCCATGTGCCCCTGCATTGCAGTGCCACCATCTCACTCTAAGCCTCAGCCCAGTGGTCCAGCAACCCCAATGTCGCAGGACCAAGCCCCCAGGGATGCACCAACCTGCAGACACAGCAAGCAGAGGTGACAGCCGCCAACCAACACCAGTGAAAAAAGGTCTAGGAACTCACTCCATGTGCTCCAAGCTAGACTGGGAGCAAGAGGAGGTGTGTTTTATTTATTTTATAAATAAAACACATAATATTGTTCCCACTTGGTGAACAGTGTAAACAAATTTTCCCATCTACGTCTCATCTACACAAATATGATACTAATAAAAACTAGAGATCATGGCGCAAACAATTATGTCCAATACAGCCCCATAGGTGAAAAAAATAAAAGCCTGATTTACTCAGTGAACACACCCTTCACAAAAGGGCCATTTTAACCATACCTACCTGCAAAAAAAGGTTTTACTGTTAAAAAAAAAAAATAGTTAAACATTAGAAAAGCATATTGCTGAATTCATACTTACCTATAGAATAAACTTTTACTGTTTTACTGTAAAGTACATTAGGTAAACAGGGAACCTCCCTGAAAATTGCGGAATTGTATTTGTTCCCCCCAATCTCACCTCATAAATGATATTTTAGGCATTTAATCATTAATTTTATGGGAGATTGCAAGGTGCCATTAAAAACACACTTATTTCTTTAAAAAAAACATGGCTCTGTAAATGGAAAAATAAAAGAGTTATAGCTCTTAGAAGACGAGGAGGAAACAACGAAAAATGCAAAATTGAAAATTATCATGGTCATTAAGGTAATTTTATGCTCTGTCCTTAAGGGGTTAAATTTGTTTAAAAAAGTATTAAAATATTTTAATTTTAAACACCTTAGTTTAGTTTCAAGGTCAGTAACACTGCAGATAGCAATTTAGAGCTTTTATAAATGTATTACTGTCCTGGCATGAAATGTATTTCCATTACAAATACAATGTATCATGTACTTATGGTATGAAATATTTGCTATCCCTTTGCTGAACCTAAATCTCAAATTGGTACGATCGCCTGCTTTTTTCTGGACCATTTTGTGATAACATTACCTACTTGGTCAACCATCCAGTGGTTAAAAGTATATTTATGTATCCTGATGGATAATGAATTACTCGTCTAAATTAAAAATTAATGAAGCAATGAGTTAATCAACACAAAAGAAAAATTATTCAATTAATCAAACAGTTTATAGGTAATAAATCACGTTGTGATAAAGGCTCAATTAGCTGTTAGCTTTAGTGACCACTTAATGGTCATGTCCAAGGCGTTAATCAATCAGGCCTACCAGATTTGGATACTGAAAAAACGAAATTCTAGAAAAAAATATTAAGAATGGCTATAGGGTAAGAATACACCCATTTTCTACATATTAAAAATGTCATACTTGTGCCCTTTAACTTAAAAAGGGTCCTTCAATATGCATAGAAAATCTGAAATATATATATATATATATATATATATATATATATATATATATATATATATATATATATATAATTTAATACCTTCTATGCATAGAAATAAGTAGTCCAAGTCACATGCCAAAAACTCGAGAATGTCTCACTGAGACCTTCTAAGTTCTCTAAAGGAGGAATTTGGAGATTGACATCACTCCATCTTGCAGACTTCAGACAGGAAATGTTATTAAAATCTAATTTTGCAGTAGTGCAGCCTCAGGCTTTGAGCCTTTAACATTAGGTGACCACATTACAGCTAAGAATTATAATATTAAAATGATATTTTTACGTATGTCATGAACATCTTCTTCACTGTTTTCTATTTTTAGGTCTATTTTAAACTTAAAATTCAGAATTAAAAATGTTAGCAAATTTGAGTCACTTTGCCAGTGAGTGAGGGTCATCCCATATCTCAAAGTCACATACACACTTGTCAAATATGTTGTTTATCAGCAATGCCTGCTGGGAGGTGTGCTGCTGTAATTCTCCGATCCAGCCTGCCCCGCCATCATATGCCTGCCTGAAAGCGTACCGCTCTGCTCCCCCGTCCGCCATCTCCGCCATATGCCTGCCGGGAGTTTCCATCCGCCCCCGCCGCCGTATGCCTGCCTGGGAAGCGTGCTGCTCTGTTCCCCCGTCTGCTTCCGAACATAAAGTTGGGCGACTCTTTGATCGTTCATTCCATCATTTCCCTGAAAGGGGTTAGGCATTTGATCAAATCCCTAGGGAAATGCAACAGCGTGTTCATTCCATCATTTCCCAGGATTTGATCAAATCCCTGGATTCTATCATTTCACTGCAACATATATAAACTTATGACTTCAACTGCAAACATCCTCTCTGCCGTTCATAGAGAAATGGAGAAGTTTGATTAAGGTATAACTTGTAGTAATTATTGTAATGCTAAATTATTCAGTCAGTACATGTGAAATCTTACAAAGTAAAGGACCTTTAAAATATGGATTATTTTTCCCCCGAAAAGAAGGCAGTATAATATTTAATAAAAATCATTACAAACCTTTTCATTTGAAATTACAGATTATGAACTTAATTCTAGCTTCACACTGAGTACAATTATTCATCATGAACATGGTTATTGTGAACTTAAGAGGGTGGCTGCCCTTAAAACAGATGTGTCTTAACTAATAAACTTGTCTTTTTTTAGGGCAGACAATGTAGGCATTGTGTTGCCAGTGAGCGGGGACCTATTAAGGCAGCATGGCTCCGCATTCTCGGAGTAATTTTGAAAAGCAACTTGTCACGTTTTTAAGATGTAAAAATGATGGTGTTGAGCATAGTTCCAATTTTTATAACATTATTCAGGCAAAATTCCAACATAAACTTTTTAAAAATGAGAACACTGCTATTAACACGCTTAAAGTGTCACAGTCGTAATAACATTCAAAATCTAAATCAACTGTAGATGTGAAATAAAGCAAATTTGCAATTAAGATTCTTTTTTTTGTTTTGTTTTGTTATCATGCTGTAAAACAAAGCTGAACTCAACAAAAAATCCAGGCCCAGTCTCCTGAAGGCAGATTTTCTGACTTGTGCTGGCTGAAAAAAACAGACTAAACCCAGGAATTCCGGCCAGTACAGAGATTCACAGCTCAATGTGTCCATCAATCACATGACTGCCTTTTCCTTTTACTGGGCTACTGAAACAGTATATATCAAGTGCCCTTAGTGGGCTACTGGAACAATATGTATAACGTGCCCTTAGTGGTGTTAAACAGGGACACTGTAAGTCACTTGTACACACAGGGTACTGGAATGAATACACCTGCTGATGCTGCTGTTATATCATCTATTTCTTAGCACTGAGAAGTGCTTTGGATTCAGAGATGACTTTTTTGCTGGATCTTAGCCCTGAAAAGGACTTTTGGGTTTTGTAGTAATCCTGTCTAACCAAAACACTACTAAAACCTATCTCTCCCTGCGCCAAGATCTTTCCCTGGCTAGATTGAAAGCTCATATGTGGTGGAGAGGCGGGAGCCAAGTATTTAAGATTCAAGGTCATGTGGTTCAGCCATCCAATGAGGGTAGACGCCGTTTTCGCGCTGCAGGCGTACTCCTAGGGTTCCTCACGGCCTCCCTGCATGGTCATTTGATTAAAAAAGCGCCAAATGCGATGGGAGGCTTTCGAATGTTTCCCGCGTATTCGCCTTACTGTTCGATTGAATTCGAATCTTTCGAATACCGCAATATTTGAGCAAATACCTACTCTATCTAATCGTATTCGCTCCTCTCTAGTAAGGAAGTGTTCTGAGAATAATAAAAAAAAAATCTATTGGTGCCAGGAAGTGCCAGAGATTTGCTTCTATTAAAAAATCTTAGGTCATCCAGTAATTATCAGCTGTATATCTGGCAGGAAGTGGTATATTCTTTGTAGTCTGGAGAGCAGGAGAGATTTTATGTGGGATTTGCTACGGTTCTTGACAGTTCCTGTCATGGACAGAGGTGGCAGCAGAGAGCACTGTTTAAGATTGTAAAGAATATACCACTTCCTGCTGGAGTACCCCTTTAAACTTAAAAGGGTAAAGAGAATAAAGCTACACAGTTATCATTTATATTATCAATATTACAATCTAAGGTTAATGTTCAACTATTTGCTACACAAGTTGTTTAAAAAAAAAAAAACTACCGCCTTCTACATGCCAGTATAGCACTGGGTATTATTGAAAATGTTAGAAATACATAAATATCAAGAACCATAGGGAATCTTCCCAAGTTTGTACTATGAAAGGATTTTTTATCTTTAGAAACAACTCTGTAACACAGTATGATCAGTCTGAGCTCTTGCTTACCCTCTCCCTAACATAAAGTATAGAGAGCTGTACACACAAAAGAATCAGAGACCAGCGGACGATTGTTGCACAGAAGGGACGTGCTGTGTGGAAGAAATGGGTTTTACAGGGGAAGTCACTCCGACTACTGAAGATGCATAAACAACAATGCAACCAGTGAATGGCAGGAATCATGCTGGGACTTCTTATTAAAATAGTCTCTTATAAGTAACATATATCTTCCTTCTTCTGACTGCTGGGGTCAGAGTTGCTTTAACAGTACAAAAATAACTAGTGCTTGTATTTGGGCCAGCAATATTTTATCCAATAGAGACTTTCTAATGTCTTTTTAAAGAAGATAAAAATTTGAACTTATGCTTTCAGGCTATGATATAAAATATATCAAATTGTGCGGTATCATGTTAGCCAGATAAATTCATGTGATGGTAAATATTTCGAAAAGACTAAAGGCCCTATTACATGGTGTGATTATTGTTTAAAAAATTCACTATAAGGCTATGTTTACACAATGTAAGAGACCGTCTGTTCCCGCAAATGACCCTGCAACCCCACTGTCACAGGTCAAAACCCTGTTGTCACTTGCTTTGAGGGGTTGGCAGTCGCTGACAGTGTTGGTTTAGTGTAGGGACTCATGTGGGCCAGGAGACCTGCATGTGCTACATAAGGCAATATGGTTTGATCAATTTATATACCAACATCCTGCACAACACCAAAAGAGAAACAGGGGTATGCGATATAAAGGAGCACTCCAGAGAAAGAAATAATACAAAAATATTTATTAGAAATACATAGAAAATTAACATGTACTGACACAAAGGTGGGCAGAGGAACAAAACATCCTGGCGTTGGTTTCTAAATGTAGCCGAGAGGCATTAGTGTCAGCCATAGGTGTGAGGTGCAGCCGCTCCTTTCTCTCCACATCCGTATTTTAGGAGGATACCTTTAGCACTTCCTAGCACATGTATCTTTGTTAGCCAATAAAGGTATCACTCCATAAATATTTTTTTTCCATTCTTTTTTTTTCCCATTCCATTACAAATGCAATTCAAGTAAATGTACTGCCTGAACTGGACTCCAAAAAAGATGCTAGTAGCAAGAGGCATAAATAGAGTGGGACCTTAATGGGAAACTACCTCCCCCAGTGCACTGATCCACCCTTGGAAGCATCGCCTATGGTTGGCCCACTCTGCTGATAATGATTAGATGGGAACTCCTGCCCCCAGTGCACCAATATAACTTATTAGCATAAGGACTAACATTGCAATACCTGGTGAGCTATGTGAAGTGTCTTCTTATCCATTAGAAATACAAATATAACCAACCTTATTTGGGATACCAATCTATTTGGTTGCCTCTATGGTAATACTGTGAGTCTTTGTCAGCAGCACTAAAGGATTAGGGGATAGCACAGGACCAATAGATGAGGGCACAGTTACCATTATACACATGTTAGCTGTGTTGGTCTTTGCTACCTAAAGGGGTTATCCAGATAAAATCTTTTTTCTTTCAAATCAAATGGTTTCAGAAAGTTAAATAGATTTGTATTTTTACTTCTATTTAAAAATCTCAAGTTTTCCCATACTTATCAGCTACTGAAGATCCTGCAGGAAATGGTGTATTCTTTTCAGTCTGGCACTGTGCTCTCTGCTGCCACCTCTGTCCAAGACATGAATTGTCCAGAGCAGGAGAGGTTTTCTATGGGAATTTGCTGCTGCTCTGGACAGTTCCTGTCTTGGACAGAGATCAGCAGAGAGCACTGTGTCAGACTGAAAAGAAAACAACATTTCCTGCAGGACATACAGCAGGTGAAAAGTATTGGAGGTCTTGAGATTTTTAAATAGTAGTAAATTATATATCTATATAACTTTCTAAAAACAGTTGATAAAAGAACTGATTTTCGCTGGATAACCCCTTTAAACATGATTTTTTTTTTCTTTTTCACTTTACTTCCTCCTGTATAGGAGCTGTAATACTATTATGAGAAAAGTCAATGGGCAGAACACTGGAACCAAATTGATACAAAAAACAATGATACAGTAACATTACTAATGAAACACATAGTCTAAGAGTAAAGGATGGGAACAACCAGAACCCCTACATTTCACACCACCAGAGGGCCTCATTATGGGGCAATCATACAGGAATTTCACACATTATGTTTCTTAAAGGGGATATCTGGCATTTAAGTTTCCTTAACCCCTTCGTGCTGCAGCTAGTTTGGGCCTTAATGACCAGGCTAATTTTTCAAAATCTGACCTGTCTCACTTTGCTCTTATAGCTCAGTGATGCTTTAACGTATGCTAGCGATTCTGAGATTGTTTTTTCGTCACATATGGCACTTTATGTTAGTGGCAAAATTTGGTCCCTACTACTACTACTGTGTTTTTTGTGAAAAACATCAAAATATCATGAAAAATTTAAAAAAATTGCATTTTATGAACTTTGAAATTCTCTGCTTCCAAAAAAACAAACGTCGTAGCACATAAATTAGTTACTAAGTCACATTACCAATATGTCTTCTTTATTCTGGCATAATTTGGTAAACATATTTTACTTTTTTAGGGTGTTATGGGGCTTAGAAATTTATCAGCAAATTATCACATTTTCATGAAAGTTTCCAAAACTGATTTTTTTAGGGACCAGTTCTTTTTTTAAATGAATTTAGAAGTCTGGTATCCTGAAAACCCCCATAAGTGACCCCATTTTGGAAACTACACACCTTAAAGAATTAATCTAGGGGTATAATGAGCATTTTAACCCTACAGGGGCTGGAGGAAAGTATTCACAATTAGGCAGTAAAAAAATGGAAAATTAAAATTTTCCAATAGTATATACGTTTAGATTAAAGTTTCTCATTTTCAAAAGGAACATGAGAGAAAATGCACCTCAAAATTTGTAACGCAGGTTCTCTTGAGTACAACGGTACCCCATATGTGGGCATAAACCCCTGTATGGGCACACAGCCGGGCTCAGAAAGAAGGGAGCGCCAATTAGCTTTTCCAATGCAGATTTTGCTGAAGAAGTTTCTGAGCGCCAGGTGCGTTTGCAGTGCCCCTGTAGTGTCCGCAGAGTAAAATCTCCCAATAAGTCACTCCATCTTGGAAAGTACACCCCTCAAAGAATTCATTTTGGGGTGTGGTGAGCATTTTGACCCCACAGGTATTAGAGGAAAGTATTCAAAAGTAGACAGTAAAAATGAAAAACTCGAATTTTTCTAATAATATGTTCCTTTAGTTTGAAATTTCTCAATTTCACGAGGAACAGGAGAGAAATGTCACCCCAATATATGTAACGCAGGTTCTCCTGAGTAGAACAGTACCCCATATGTGGGCATAAACCACTGTATGGGCACACAGCCGGGCTCAGAAGGGAAGGAGTGCCAATTAGCATTTTCAGTGCAGATTTTTCTGAAGAAGTTTCAGAGCGCCAGGTGCGTTTGCAGAGCCCCTGTAGTGTCAGCAGAATAGATTCCCCCCAAAATTCACCCCATTTTGGAAAGTGCACCTCTCAAAGAATTTATCTTGGGGTGTGGTGACCATTTTGACCCCACAGGTATTAGAGGAAAGTATTCAAAATTGGCCAGTAAAAATGAAAAACTAAAATTTTTCCAATAATATGTTGGTTTAGTTTGAAATTTCTCAATTTGACGAGGAACAGGAGAGAAAATGTACCCCAAAATCTGTAACGCAGGTTCTTCTGAGTAAAACGGTACCTCATATGTGGGCATAAACCACTGTATGGGCACACAGTAGGGCTCAGAAGGGAAGGAGCGCCAATTTACTGGAACAAAACCGCAGCTAGTAATGGTTATTAGAATAGCGCAGTTACTAAAATAAAATAAAAAAATGAGATTACAGGTAATGTGGGGTGGTTACAGACAGTCTGGGGTGGTTATGGGCAACCTGAGGTAGTTACAGGTAATCTGGGGTGGTTACGGACAACATGGGGTGGTCACGGGCAACCTGCTGTGGTTATGGCAACCTGGGGTGGTTACAGGCAACGTGGGGTGGTTATGGGCAACGTGTGGTGGTTATGGGCAACGCGTGGTGGTTACGGGCAACCTGCAGTGCTTACAGACAATCTGGGGTGGTTAAAGGCAACGTGGGGTGGTTACGGGCAACGTGTGGTGGTTATGGGTAACGTGTGGAGGTTACGGGCAACCTGCAGTGCTTACAGACAATCTGGGGTGGTTACGGGCAACGTGGGGTGGTTACGGGCAATGTGGGGTGGTTACGGATAAACTGAAGTGCTTATAGGTAATCTCGGGTGGGTACCTGTAATCTGGCATGGTTACTGCAATCTGGAGTGGGTCATTGGCAATTTGGGGTGGTCAAAGGCAACCTGCGGTGGTCAGAGGCAACCTGCGGTGGTCAGAGGCGACGTGGCGTGGTCAGAGGCGACGTGGCGTGGTCAGAGGCGACGTGGCGTGGTCAGAGGTGACGTGTGGTGGTCAGAGGCGACGTGCGGTGGTCACGGGCAACCTGCTGTGGTTACAGGCGATGTGGGGTGGTTACAGGCAACGTGGGGTGATTACAGGCAATGTGGGGTGGTTACGGGCAACGTGGGCTGGTTACGGGCAACCTGCTGTGCTTACAGACAATCTGGGGTGGTTATGGGCAACCTGCAGTGCTTACAGACAATCTGGGGTGGATACGGGCAACGTGGGGTGGTTACGGGCAACCTGCAGTGCTTACAGACAATCTGGGGTGGTGACGGGCAACGTGTGGTGGTTACGGATAAACTGAAGTTCTTATAGGCAATCTGGGGTGGGTACCTGTAATCTGGCATAGGCACCGCAATCTGGAGGGGGTCATTGGCAATTTGGGGTGGTCAGAGGCGCCGTGGCGTGGCTAATGCATTGTAACATCTTGGATCTGATGGCCGGCGGGGGAGGGGGGTTAGTGATCACCCTACTAGGGGGGGCTGATCTGAGGTCTGGGGGACACTTATTTCATCTCCCCCCCGCCGTAGATTCACGGCGGGGGGAGATGAAAAGCAGCGGCGGCACCGGTAATCCTTTACCGACGGCCGCCGCTATAACGTTAATAGCGGGGATCGTCGGTTAGGGGGGGGGGGGCGGGACAGACCCCACACACTGCCCCAACCCCTCAGCTACCTCCGGTAGCTGGGGGGATGGGGTGGGGGCCGCCCCGGCCCCGCAGCCTTATTCTCTGCCATCGCTGTAAAAGGCTGATGGCAGCAGAATAAGGACCCTTAGTGACCGCCGTAAAAAGTTGTATCGGCGGTCACTAAGGGGTTAAAATATTGCTGCACTGTTAGTAAATATAGTAAATACAGATCAGCGAATTTACAGTAATAACAAAGTGAATCACTTTGATATCATGGCAATCTGCTAATCAGTCTGCCTTTTAACTCAGTGCCGCTCCATGCTGCTTCTCCCCGGGTGCCTGGAAAAGCTGGATCCAGCCCTGGGAAACTTCTCCCAGTTTCCTAGGACTGGGTCCATCTTTTCCCAGCACCCAGAGCTTAGTGGCAGTGAGTTAGAAGGCAGACGATTGATAAGCAGATTGTCACGATATTGAACCGATTTGCTTTGTTATTACTGTAAATTCCCTCATCTCTAATAGTAAATATGATAGGCTCTATGACTACTTTGCTATGGCCATTAAAATTGTCAACAAGTAATTGCATAAGTAAGACATCATTGGATTAGAGGTAATCTAAAAATTCAATCACAGAACAATTTTTATGCTGTTCACTTATGATTTTTTTTCTCCTTTAGAAAGAATATGGAAATAAACATAAAAAGATCCGATTTTGCAGTCTTTTTAGCTTCCTCTCTAGAGACCCATGGTAGAAGCATTGTAACAGTATTTATTTTTACTGCCGTTACCAAATACCATATAAGCTGTATAAATCTACTGTTTGTCAAGAGGAAAATAAGAGTTCTCTCGGGGATATTACTTTTCTTTTGTTGAGAGAAATATCAATACACAAATATATTAAAAAAATATAAAATGTTTCAGCTAGAATGCTTGACTGGAGAGTAATCATACATAGACAGTAACAGGCACCAAACTTCTCCTAGTTGCACACCTATTACTCTCTCTGGAAGTCTTTTCAAAGATTTTTGCAAACTGCGTTTGTTCCAATTGCCTTTATGGATCAAAACTGCCACACAGTAAAAATGTCCTTGTTACCTATGCAACTAGCCAGCAACCTATGCAACTAGCCTGGAGTTTAGAAAAGAATATAAAACTTTAGTTGTCACACAGATAAGAGTGACAGCCTGCTCAGCCAATCACTGACTGACTGAGATGGGACAGCGCTGCGGCCACTGATGCTGCCACTGTCACTCTCATCTCAGTCAGGAAGTGGAGGCAGCCGCGATCAGCAGGGGACACCAGGGAAGCGAAGACAGGTAAGTATTGAAGAGCAAACTTGTTGAACTGCACTAAAACAGCTAAACCCTGTCATAGGTTCCCCATCGCGGGTCTAGGTAGCTCTATTATGTCTATAGGGATGCCTACATAGAGAAGATGACAGCATAGAGGAGCAACACACTGCTGTCCGCTGCTCTCCGTTTGTCATCTACATTGGAGAGGGTCGCAGCAGTGAGATCCCCAATGATCAAAACTTTTGACATGTCCCAGTGACATGTCATACATTTTTCTAAATGATGCATTTTTATATATTAAGCTTTCATTATAACAAAAAGAATGTGACTTTAGGCAAAGTGTTAATTTATCCATTTTGCTGTTGATTTCAATACAATAATCCTATAACTATTTTATAATTCAGGCCAGATCTTCAGAGCCCTCCCAATGTCTGCAAACCTTTAGAGCAGCTCCATTAGGATATAAAGTTTTACAGTCACCGCTGCAACTTTTAAACTAAGAATTAGCCCCTGTGCTCCTCAGCGACAGCTAGCATAAAGATTCAATTTCTGCTTTACTGCAATGCATTTATTTATATCAGCATTACATCAACAGAATTTCAGTTCTAATAGTAAATGAGTCTTCAGCGCTATGCAAGAAACCTGAAAAGATTGTGTGTGTGATTACAATGTTTGAGAGAAGATTGCCAAACACCGTGGGTCAGCCTTAGATCCAGCACTGGGAGCAGAACGGATAATTACAATCCAGCCCATGATACAAGGATGAAGAGAGTTTGGGAACTGAAAATCACACGGGTAATAAAAGGTACTGATGACGTCTAAATAACATCTGATTTAACAAAGTCGTGAGACAGCTGGACTTTCACAGATAACACCATGGATAGAGAGTGCAGACTAGAACCATTAGAGAGGAGTAAAAACAAACACACAAAATAAGAACTCCAAAAAGCCGCCAGTAAGTGATTGGAAAACGTCACATTTCGCCATTCTTCTGATCTTCACCCACTGTTGGCTTTGTGATAAAGAGATCAAAGTGGAATTCTGGAAAACCCAGTGCTTGCTAGCTATTGTACCGAAAAACGAAACGAGACTGACAGAGTTCAGATAAAACTTTTCGGAGACATAGAGCTTGTAATGAGCAGTAAATGCGTGGGATGAGGACAAAGAAGCAGTTTATGATGCTCTTGTCTGACACCCATCCCAGCCCTTCGGAAGAAGAGATGACGTTATTAACAGATACTTCAAAACTCTCTTACAGATTTTTCTCTGGGGAGTTATTGTATTAAAAATTCCAGATTTTGCTGATTTAATTCTTATTATCAAGCAGGATGGCTAGGAGTTAAAAGGGATATCTGGAGAGGAGGAATAGGTCTTACTTTGTCTGCTCTCCGGTGCTCCACTCCCCCCTCCCCCCTGCTGTTCATGTGTCCACATCATCAGCTGCTCAGCCACGATTGGCTGAGCACAGTTATGCTTAGCCAATCGCGGCTGAGCATCGGATGACGCTGCAGAGGGCGGGCGGCATTCGGGACAGTCGGAGCTGTTTGCCGTCCGTCCGAAGAAGACGTCACTGACTGAAGATTGGAGACGGGGGTTGGCATGTGACAGGTATGTATAGCGCACAACACTTCCGGGTACACGGGTGGGGGTGGTGGGACACAGGGAACGGGGCCATTCACTGACATAACATACATTACAAAGTTGTATAACTTTGTAATTTGTGTTATTCTGTGAATAATTCTTTACCGCCGCACTACCCCTTTAAAGACACATTGGGGGACATTTACTAAGGAGTCTAATTTGTGGGACTATTCTAATGAGGATTGGTGTTTATTTTGGTCCAATATTTTGTGACTGATTTATTAAAAAGATGTACTGCCTTAGTGAATGTATCTAAGTAAAAAGTCGCAAAAAAAAAACGCAAAAATGCAAAAATTGCGCAAGCATATTCACCTGATACTGACCAGACGTTGAGATGACATGGTGATCTAATGTGTTTTTCTTTTTTTAAACTAAAAAATAATTGCCATAGGGAGAAAAGTATTTGACCTATCATAACAACTAAAGTATTTTGAGGAAATTTGAGCTTTTTAGGCTGTGTTCACATGTTGACTTTTTACTACTGGCTGTGTTCTTGCATCGATTTCCCCACATTTCAATTCTTTGGACGGACAGCAGAATCTGCCCGAGAATAGAATGGGGTCTATGGGAAGGAGGCGAGCGGCGGAATCCGTGGAAATTTCTCAGCGCCAGTGGCGTAACTAGAAATGGCTGGGCCCCATAGCAAACTTTTGATTGGGGCCCCCACCCCCTCAATCGACCACTATGCCATCAACACACCCAGCTCTACACAGGTTCTGTACACCATATAAATTACAGTACAGTTATATTAAGTGACTCACAGGGGACATCTTCTCTGATGGGAGTTGTTTCCTTCATTTTCTTCTTCATCCTTCCTGGGCCATTAGAACTTCTCTGAGCCACAAATCCACAGAATCTGCCAGAGAAACATATTAGGCTCCTTACTATGGCCCCATCCTCATCTCTATACACACTGCACATCTGTATTGGCCCCTTTACACCCTTGTTTAGTGGATAACCCTGACACTATGTGATCCCCTTATAGTATACGCCCCTCTGTGTATTCCCCCTTACTGATGCTACCCTTGTTGGCCCCTTATAAATTATCCCCCGTGTTGTCCATCTCCCTTATAGATGGTCCCCCATGTTATCCCCCTATAGATGCCCTTTCATTTGGTCCACTTATAAATGCCCCCTTATAGTGTCCCCTATAGATGGCCCCCTGTATTATCCCCCTATATATACCTCCCTGTATAATCCACCATAGATTGTCCCCCCTGTATTATCCCCCATAGATGGCCCCCTGTATATCCCCCATAGATGGCCCCCTGTATATCCCCCCATATATGGCCCCCTGTATATCCCCCATAGATGGCCCCCTGTATATTCCCAATAGATACTTCCCCTGTATATCCCCCATAGATGTCCCCCCTGTATATCCCCCATAGATGGCCCCCTGTATTATCCCCATAGATGTCTCCCCTGTATATCCCCCATAAATGGCCCCCTGTATTATCCCCCTATATATACACCCCTGTATATCCCCCATAGATGGCACCCTATATATCCCCCATAGATGGCCCCCTGTATATCCCCCATAGATATTCCCCCTTGTATATCCCCCATAGATGGCCCCCTGTATTTCCCCCATAGATGTCCCCCCTGTATATCCCCCATAGATGTCCCCCCTGTACATCCCCCATAGATGGCCCCCACCCTGTATTATCCCCCATAGATGGCCCCCTGTATATCCCCCATAGATGTCCCCCTGTATATCCCCCATAGATGACCCCCTGTATATCCTCCATACATGTCCCCCCTGTAAATCCCCCCTAGATATCCCCCTGTATATCCCCATAGATGGCCCCCTGTATATCCCCCATAGATGTCCCCCCTGTATATTTCCCCCATAGATGGCCCCCCCTGTATATCCCCATAGATGGCCCCTTGTATTATCCGCCTATATATACCCCCCTGTATATCCCCATAGATGGCCCCCTGTATATCCCCCATAGATGGCCCCCCTGTATATCCCCCATAGATGTTCCCCCTTGTATATCCCCCATAGATGGCCCCCCGTATTTCCCCCATAGATGTCCCCCCTGTATATCCCCCATAGATGGCCCCACCCTGTATTATCCCCCATAGATGGCCCCACCCTGTATTATCCCCCATAGATGGCCCCCTGTATATCCCCCATAGATGTCCCCCCTGTATATCCCCCATAGATGTTCCCCCTTGTATATCCCCCATAGATGTCCCCCCTGTATATCCCCCATAGATGGCCCCACCCTGTATTATCCCCCATAGATGGCCCCACCCTGTATTATCCCCCATAGATGGCCCCACCCTGTATTATCCCCCATAGATGGCCCCCTGTATATCCCCCATAGATGTCCCCCCTGTATATCCCCCATAGATGTTCCCCCTTGTATATCCCCCATAGATGGCCCCCCGTATTTCCCCCATAGATGTCCCCCCTGTATATCCCCCATAGATGGCCCCACCCTGTATTATCCCCCATAGATGGCCCCACCCTGTATTATCCCCCATAGATGGCCCCCTGTATATCCCCCATAGATGTCCCCCCTGTATATCCCCCATAGATGTTCCCCCTTGTATATCCCCCATAGATGTCCCCTCTGTATATCCCCCATAGATGGCCCCACCCTGTATTATCCCCCATAGATGGCCCCCTGTATATCCCCCATAGATGTCCCCCCTGTATATCCCCCATAGATGGCCCCCTGTATATCCCCCATAGATGGCCCCCTGTATATCCCCCATAGTTGTCCCCCTGTATATCCCCCATAGATGTCCCCCCTGTATATCCCCTATAAATGTCCCCCCTGTATATCCCCCATAGATGGCCCTCCTGTATATCCTCCATAGATGGCCCCCTGTATATACCCCATAGATGGCCCCACCCTGTATTATCCCCCTTTGCAAAGCAGATAGAAAATAAAAAAAAACACAACTCACCTAACTCCCCCGTCGGCTGTCTTCTCCTCTTCTCCCGGGGGGCGTCCTGGGGATTCCCGGGCAGCACAGGTGTCGGGCTCAGAGTGGCTCTGTGTCTGCCGGGGCAAGTACTTCCGGCGCAGGGTGCATCTCTAACAAGCGCTCCTGTGCGGGAAGTATAGGCTGGGGGCGGATGCTGAGCTCACCGGCACCTGTGCTGCCGGGGAGGCAATACTGTGGCAAGGGGGGGCAGCATCCCCGGCAGCACAGGTACCAGTGAGCTCAGCATCCGCCCCTAGCCTGTACACAGGAGCAATTGTTAGTGCTGGAAGTCCCTGCGCCAGAAGTACTTACCTTGGCCCCCGGCAGACGCCAAGCCACTCCAAGCCTGTCACCTGTGCTGCCTGGGAATCCCCGGGACACCCCTGGACCCCAAACAGCTGTAGCACCCGGGAGGCCTGCTCGGCCGTCGGGTGCTACAGGCTATGTGAGCTCCGGGGGCCCGCGCCACAGGCCCCCGATATGGCAGGGCCCCGTAGCGGCCGCTACAGCGGTAGTTCCGCCACTGCTCAGCGCACATTCCGTAGTCTGAACCCACCCTAAGGCCATGTTCCCACTGTGTACAGCACTGGCTATTCTGTGACCGGGCCGGGTCACAGAACGGCTAGTGTTACTGAAGGTCATCCTGGCCGGTACTGCAGTAACGGCCATATGATCTTCATTTCTGGTGAATTCGGATGCGGAAACACCCGTGTGCGGTTGCACAGGGAAAATAGGAGCTGTCCTGTGTCTTTTTGCTTAACCCCTTGTGTACTGCAGTGTTCACTTACATTCTGAAACACAGAAAAAGGTAGAGGATAAGAAGATCTCCGCTTCACTGCTCTGATTACCTCTGTTCTCTATTGGGCGGAGCTCCATCCAAAGGTCAGGGGTTATCAGTGCAGGAGAATTTAAACAGAGATTTCTTTGTCTTCCTTTTTAACTCTTTTTTTGATGTTACAGCATGTAAGAGAACATTGGGTCACTCACACACTGCAGTACATAAGGGGCTAAATAGAAGATCTGCTCCTGCACCTACAGTATGTATTTAACCATAAGGGCTCTTAATAGGCCCTTATAGTTTAAATACAGTGGACTGATAGAAAAAGCAGCCATCAGCTCTCTGCTCTGCCAGTAACTTTTGTAGCTGCAGGTAGGATTCTGCCTCTGGTCACAAGAGATAAAATTTTTTGGCCACATTACCGAGACTATATATATATGATTATACACCCAACACAAAAAGCTTACATTGGGAAATCTTAAATAGTATATTACTATAGTGGTACTACATCCACAAAGCTGAAATGCTTAAACCCATCTGTCACTCATCACAAGGCATACTTTTAAAGGACTCTCTACGATGAATAATCTCTTTATCACAGATCTACCCAGCAACCTTGCTGTGACTTCAATGAATGGGAAAGAAGCAAACAGCCAAAAGCAGTATGAATCCTAGCTTCAGTGTTCTATTATAAGGGCTCTCCATGGGAATAATATGCACAGAGATAAAATGTTGACTCTTAGAA
The DNA here is from genome assembly GCF_027789765.1 of Dendropsophus ebraccatus. Classification (NCBI taxonomy): domain Eukaryota; kingdom Metazoa; phylum Chordata; class Amphibia; order Anura; family Hylidae; genus Dendropsophus; species Dendropsophus ebraccatus. The sequence goes on from NC_091458.1 coordinate 125,619,726, forward strand.
ACAAACTTAAGAATATCAGCAAGAAAAATGAGTGTGAGCTAACCCATCATTGCAAGTTTATATAGAAATAATACATTTCAATAGAGATATTGCCGACCACTTCATACTAAGCAAATATATGGAGCAAAATTAAGAACTGTCAAAAGGATGCATTGTCCATGAGGCTAGGGAACCCTGAGGACCCAGAGGAACACGCACTGCTAAGATTTAAGATTGGTTGTGGGGGACACTTGTTTGCTATTGTGGTGTCCCACTAGGGGTGTTACTATTATATACACCCTTTGCAAAAGTCTTTACTTTTTGTGGTCTTATTATTGTAAAGATAGTATTGATGTAAGTTGCACAGCTGAAATAATGCAAAGGGTTATTGTGTTTATGTGTACCAGAATCTGTGAACCAGTAGGATTTCTGCTTTTTTTCTTTCCTATCACCTCTCCTCTCTGTTCTTCTATTGCACTCTGTTCACCCAATCACAGCGCACTATACGTGCTGTAGAGGAAGTTAGTCCCTTGGGTGAGGGAGGAGCAAGAACTATTCGTTCGGGCGGAGTGGAGGAAGGACACAAGCTAGATAGCTCTCCACAGCAGTCTCGTCCGGGCCCTGGCTTTCTGCCAGGTCCCCGCAGTTCAGTCTTAGCCACAATCCCGCATGGGTAGGATGCAAAACAGCACACTGTTACCAACCTTCTTACAAGTACTCACACAAAGCACTATGCAGTGTTAATACTCCTAGGAGAGGACTAGCCAACAGATAACCTCAATCCACGCCGTGGACAAGAAGAAGTCACAGTGCAGGACCGTATCCGCTATAGAGCCACAGAGCTAGGAACTGATCCGGGTGGAGCAAAGTTGCAGTAAGTCTATGAACTCCATCTCGCAGCGCGGGTGTCAGCAGGGAACCCTCAGCATTCCGCTGAGCCCAGGTAACAAGATCTGGGAGCTGTGTCACCCATTAGTACAGTTCGGCCAACGCTAGTGGGCATAAGGTGGTGTGAAGACTTAAACAAGGGTCAATACACAGGCATAGGTGTTCTTCTTCTTCTCTTCTACAAGTATCCTTTTATATCCTCCAGCATCCCGGCAGAGCACATTTCTACATGGGTTGAGACTCTCACGGCATTCTTCTCTCTGCTACTCTACCTCCACACAACTCTACCAACACAGCTATCTCCTACTCCGCACTTATCTCACAGATCTGTTTGTGTTATGTGCAAGTGTCTATTGGAACTTTTGTTAAGTGTATACTAATGATCTACTGTATTACCTGCTGCACATATACAAGTAGTAAACCAACTTAACGTTATCTCAGAGTCTGTGATTATTCATCACCCCCAACACATCATATACACCGCAACCTTGGGACAATTCCCCTTTCTGTGGGTGGCGGGTCCTACTATCCGGGAGGGTCTTTACACCGCTCTGGTCACCTGTGACTACATCATCTGTGACACTATCCCAAGAGACTCGGTAGCAGCCCGGCAGGACCCTGACCACAGGGGAAAAGGGTACAACCGGCCATCCACCTTAAAAGCAGGCGTGTCATTGCACCTGTGTGCCCACCAGGCACTGGCGTCACGTGACAACATAATAAGGTCCGTCTGTATCTCGGCCATCCCCCACAACACCTAGCAAGTGTCCAGCTGTCCTACCACTGTAACATCATCCGGGGGCTCACCAGACTATGATTTAAAATGTATCGAAGTAAATCTCCACTTTGGAAGATGGTAAAAATATATTTAGTTTTGACCTTTTTTTTTTAATTCCAATTTAAAAGAGAAGTCCGGCATCCTCCAGGGGGAGGGTGGAAATCACAATTACTAATTTACTAAATTACTAATTTACATCTCCTTGTGGCCTCGGTGAGCAACGGGACCGGCCGCTGGCCCCTCACTGGGCTTCAGGATCTCGGGGGTGTCCACATGACGTCCCAGCTGATGGACTGACCTCTCAGCCAGTCAGTGATTGGGGCAGGATGCTGCTTCAGTCATGGATTGACTGAGTGGCCAGTTCAGCAGCCGGGACATGCCTTTTCTAACGTACCTTGTGTCTGTAATGAGCGGCAGCAGCGGTACTCCTGCTGGAAGCCATTTTCCCCTGGGTTGTGATGACGTCACGACCTGGGGGAAAATAACTTCCCGCAGGAGTCCTGCGGCCACTGCCACAGCTCACGGTGGGCATGAGAGGTAGGTTAGTAATTGTGATCAATTTCCCCCTTCTCCTGCAGGATACCGGTTTTAGAAAATGCTGGACCTAAAACCATTGATTTTGTGAACAATTAGACATAACCAATGGATGAGATTGCGTTGCTTCTGTTTGCCTAGTTGGAGAGATACTGAATGTAGTTATACTGGAGAGAAATGTAAGATACAATAAATTCTGTGTCCCTAGCCTCCTGAGATCTATTCATGAGGGATAAAAAAATTAAGTATAATACCAAGATGGTAGATTTTACAATGTATGACTTGTGTATTGTAATGTTTAATTGTCCTGATCTGAGTGCATAGTTATGGTTTATTTATCTTCTTACAGCTCAACTAGTATTGTTCAAGATCCTTGACTTTCAGTATGACCACCATGAGAAAATCTCTGTATTTCCATAGCAAAACAGTACAGCGCTTTCAGGTCTCTACTTGTTAATAGAAAAATATATATAGATTGCAATAGGAATCATGCTTCTGCAAGATACAGAATGCAGTTTGTTTTTTTTTTTTTAAATATTGTGACTATTCATCAGCTTTTTTTTCCATTTTAGGGGATAAATTGCAAGGCCCAAAAAGAATTATTAATTATTTTTTTTTAATAATTAATAATTCCTAGCTATGTACAAAAGAGGAGATTCATTGAAGCCAACAGTAATAACTGTAAATTAGGAACACAGGGGGTAATGGATATGTTGATAAATGACCAGCCATTACTACACATATCTGTCATTGAATCTGGTGATCAGTCAATTTTTTTGAAGTATGACCTTATTAGCTAACTACACCCAAGGGATATAGTGTGAAATGCATTCCATTCATAAGTATAAATCTTGTTTACTTGACGTAAATTAAGTTGATAAAGTGAGGTATACTGTTGGGGTATGAGCCATAGATACTTACGAAGAGTAAGGAATGTAGAAAAAGTAGCCATTTATTGAATTATTACCTTGAATGTTATGTCAACTCAACTGAGAAGCAATACTGTCAGATCAAGAACAACAATATAATCTAAGGTCAAGCACGAACTTTGAGTGGATGTTGTTTACTGCATTACACTATATTCTGAACCTCAAAACTGTTGTTCACCTTTATACAAGTTAAGATCAATAGCTATATATCAAAAAAAATCTTACACTTTTATCTATTACTTTTATCCCTTACTACTACTGTTTTACTCAGAACTATATTTACTACTGGTGTGGAGAATTCTGTGTTTCAGAATTCAGATTCTGACTACAATCAGTGTCCTCTGTAGTCAGGTTTATTTACTTTAGATACTGATTGTGCAACTGAATTTTCTCTAAATCCCCTATTACATGGGGTGATCTCATCTGGGAGAAAGCGAGCACCAACATGTCAGGCCGCTTGCCTCTTGTTTTTGCCTTTTTTAAATGACAAGGGGTTTACATTGTTTTCTGTTCATTTACTACAGTAAATTTCTACAGGTTATTTCTACAGTAAAAAAAATAATCTATTTAAATTTTTTTTCCCCAGTCTGATATTTATTAGTTAAATGGGGTTATCCAGTGCTACAAAACATGGCCACTTTCTTCCAGAGTCAGCACCACTCTTGTCTTCTGCCTTGCGCGGGGTTTTGCTGCTCAGTTACATTAAAGTGAATAGAGCTTTATTGCAAACCGCACCAGAACTGGAGACTACAGTTGTGTTGTCTATGAAAGAATGTGACCATGTTTTTGTAGCACTGGATAACCCCTTAAAAGAAGAAGTGAATTAGAGGAAGTGGAAATTGAGCATACCATTCAAATGGACATGCTACATGCTGTTTATAGAATGAATTGTATAAATTATCTACCAGTAAACCAGTCTGTCCAGTGCACTTGCACCAGCCCTATGTGATGGCATGGCAGAAGAGGCTTATCATTTTGTGCCTTAGCATAAATTAGCAAAAAGCGTTCTTTTGGCAATCAGTCATAGCTCTAGACAAGCCTAGTTATTTTATTTTGTTACTATTACACAGTGAGGTGGGGAGTGCCCAGGATTGCCAGCAATACTTGCATCAGTTGTAATGTGTTTTGCAGTATGCTATTACATGTTTTTATACTAATTTTTGTATATTTCTTTAAAACATCCCCTCAAGGAACGAAATATACAAAATTTTGAAAAAAGAATGTAAATTTAAAATCCCCGCACAGCACTTACAGTCTGATCCCCAGGGACTTAACCCCCTGGGGACCAGACTGTTCTGGCACTGCATCTGCACCAGCAAGGAAGGGGGTTAAGTGCCCCCTTCCTTGCTGGGGCAGATGCAGTGCGATCTCCATGGGGAAGGGGGGTTGATGCAAGGGGCTGGGGGTTACCTGCTGAGTCTTGCTCGGCAGTTGCTAGTAGTCTCCGAATGTCCCGGTAAGCTCAACCCCTGCGACAGTAAGCCCCGCCCCTGAAATCGATGCGCATTTATCTAACAGGACCTGCAGGGCTCCTGGAGAAGGACACGGTTCACTGCAGTGCAATGCTGTGCAAATAAAATGCTAGGCAGCTTTTAGCCTAGACCCCCCCTTTAACTTTCTAGTAACAAATCCGGAAATACCGACATTTTCCAGGAAAAAGTCCATAATTATGGATGCTGCAATGCATTTACATTTTTCACAAGAAAACAAAAACCTGTTGGCATTGTTTAAAATATTCTGTTGAGATTCTCATAGATAATTACACAGAAACCTTTCATTTGTATTAGCATATACATAATAAGCCAACATTTTTACTAGTCTTTCACACATATGTGCTCCACAGTAGAAGGCGATGACACCGGTTATTTCAGAAGCTCACTACAAATATGTATATAAATCTATGCCTCCCATTACAAGCAGTGATTAATATTTTCATCAACAGTTCTCCTCCAGAAAGTACACTCTGTAACAGAGGAGGACAATCGCTGAGCTAGAACAATGAAGAACTACTGCTTCATGTCAGACAGACATTTCCATTATCATTCTGTTTATAATTCTAAATGTATTAGTGCATGAGAAGATGAGTATGGGGAATGGAATAGAGGAGAATACTTGAAGAGATTTTTTTCGTTTTGTTTTGTTTATTTGGAGATGCATTGCTCTTTGGAGATATAGTAGTAAAAGAACATTATCAAATATGAACAAAAAAAATGTTAGGAGCATACAAAGGAGTGAAGGAAATAAGGTTCAAATCACATATTGTACACAGTATACAATAAATAGTTTTAAAAAAATGAAAAATGAATCCTGCCTTAGGCCTGTTTGTATGCATTTGAATACATAATATTAGCAATACTAGTGTTTCTAGGAATTTGTGTGGATTCTGTGAATTTTTTATTTGTTATAAATATAACCTTACATAGAAATTAGAGATGAGCGAACCTCGAGCATGCTCGAGTCAATCCGAACCCGAACTTTCGGCATTTGATTAACGGTGGCTGCTGAACTTGGATAAAGCTCTAAGGCTATGTGGAAATCATGGATATAGTCATTGGCTGTATCCATGTTTTCCAGACAACCTTAGAGCTTTATCCAAGTTCAGCAGCCCCAGCTAATCAAATACCGAACGTTTGGGATCGGATCGACTCGAACCCGAACCTGGTTCGCTCATCTCTAATAGAAATGCTTTTATGTTAAGGATTCATGTGATACTGATCCCAAAATACTATGACATACGTAAGGTTTTTTCTGACTATATTGATCCCCTAAATCTTTTGGATAAACCATCAATATCTCTTCTTTAGGGTCCAACTCCCGCCCACCCCCACAGATTAGCTAAGGATAAGTGCTGCAAATTCTTAATTCCTAGAATCTGTACCTGATACTGTAGTTTATCTCATTGAAGTGAATGGAGCAGTATGAGTTTATATATCCCATAAAGAGTTAAAGTTTTTATTAACAACCTCTTGGGAAACATATGGCATTGCGATTACTTTTTATTCAGTTTTGTTTTAAATGGAAAACATGATGAAGAATGAAAATGTAGAGCACCAGCTCTGGAAGAGCTAGAACACGACTTGCAGAGGTTCATGCAGGAGAAGCGTGGGAAAATTGCACCTGTTGGATGAAATTCATAGACAAGCCAAAGTCCAGAAAGGCAGATGCAAATGTCGGCATGTTCCATAGTTACTGTCACTGAAACTTTGAGGTATTTCAATTTATCTCGGCTCCTCAGAGACAGCGAGAGTAGGAAGTTGCATGGGCCTTTGGAAGGACACAGCATGGCGGATGATCTTCTGAGATGTACGACATCCCGGAAGCATTCCTAAAACTGCATGTCAATATGGGTGGCTAAAGAGATCAGGTCATTTAGGGTAGACGACCAGCTAACTCATCTTTGATAGGCTGGAGTGCTGAGCTAGGTACCGCTTACTCATATAAATCCTCCATTCTACAATGAATGTGTAAGTACTTCTAGAGTGTCACTGCAAACCATGGAGGATATTTATCAACCTGGTGTAAAGTAGAATTGTCTTAGTTGCCCCTAGCAACCAATCAGATTCCACCTTCAGTTTTTCATAGAATCTGTGAGGAAAGAAAAGTGGAATCTGATTGGTTGCTAGGGGCAACTGAGCCAGTTTCACTTTACACCAGTTTGATAAATCTCCCCTTGTAACTCTAGAGGTCTGTAAGTTGAACAAATCCATGTCTGATCCTTGTCACCTATCCAAATGTTTGTCTTACAAACATTTGGACATAACTGAAACCTTTAATTATGTTAAAGGACTAAATAAGGTTCAGGAGGGAAGGGTTTTTAGTAAAAAACTGAACTCAAGAACAAGAGGAAACAGTGAGAGGTTAGTTGGGGGAAAGATCAGAAGCAACGTGAGAAAATATTATTTTACTGAAAGAGTAGTAGATACCTGGAACAAATTTCCAGCAGAGGTGGTTGGTAAATCTACAATAACAGAATTTAAACATGCCTGGGATAAACATATATCTATCCCAAGATAATAAGAAAGAAAATACTAAAAGGGCAGACTAGATGGACCCAGTGGTCTTTTTCTGCCGACAATCTTCTATGTTTCTATAAGAGAATGCTCAGGAAAAAATTCCAGTGTAGTGGGAGATGGAAATAAAGTTTGTTTACTCTGTTACATTACATGGATGAATGAAGACATAGGTATTTGTTTGCTTTCATGTGGCCTATATGTATATCATTGTGAGAAGTTTGCTGAGGTAGAATCTTCTAAAGACTCTAAAGGCAAGAATGGCCTGGTTTTCAAGGGTTAAAAGGAATAATTTTATTCATAAATGGCTAGGGTGGTATACAAATAAAAAGGAGAGATACTCACCTACCCTGATGCCCTGCAGATACAATTCAGGTGGCTCCAGTCCTCACTCATCACAGCTTCTTCCTGGTTCATGTGATGTATCATCAGTGCAGTGCACCACTGAGCCAGTCATTGGCTGCAGCCAGTTAGTGACCTAGTTAAGTTGGAGCTCTTGGGGGCAGCCAAGGCTGTGGGGCATTGGGGTAGGTGAGTATCACTTCATTTTAATTTTTATATCCCCACCAGCCATATATGACAAAAAAAAACTGTACCCTGGACAACCCCATTTTGTGCATTTGTTTCAAGAAACAAATGCACAAAAATGTAATATAAACATTGATTGCATAATGTACTTGAAATTTGCTACAGGTAATTTGCAATAATTCTACCGCATAATAATAATAAATTGAATCTACATTAGGTGGTATTGCTTTTCTGTTCATAGAATGTTCAAATCTCAGGAATTATTCCCCAAGGACAGATGCCATAGATTTTAACCATTTACATAATTCTACTGTATACGTGTATACCATGTTCTGTTGCAGATCATAGTCCTTATGATCTTATTTGGTGGTTGTCAGGCTGCATCTGGCGAGGATTTAATCTAGTTTACAATACTTTATAGGCATCAATGCAAAAATCTATATTATGGAGGCCGAATTGGCATTCTAAAATGTATACTATATTCTCATATTTATATAATAAAATGTTACAATCAGTCTACATTCCATACACAAGCCAAAAAGACAGAAATGGCTGCACATCGCACCCATGGCTGACACGAAAGCCTATTCAGCTACATTTAAAACCAACATCAGAAGTTAGTATATAATTTGGCCAAACCATATTGCCTCATGTACCACGTGCAGGTCTTCTGATACACATGAGTCCCTAACCAAAAAACATCACTGTGCCGGTCAGCGACCACAATCCTCGCAAAACATAGAAGGGGGGCCACGGAATGGCCCTGCAACCCCATTGTCCCAGGACCAGACCCTAAAAGGCCCCCCCGACCCCGCAGGCACCACCGGCGGAAAAAGTGGACGCCAAGCACCACAAGTGTGAACAAGCTCTTACCTCTCTCTCCATTCCTCTGCAGGTAGAATGGAAGAATACTAGGAGATCCTCCCCTTATGTACACAGGTGCTTCCTGCTAATTTGGATCACATGGGTCTTACAAAGCACGAGTGCTAGCCACAATGAAAAAAGGGACAGAATACATAAAATATGCACAAGCCAAAAAGACAGAAATGGCTGCACAGCGCACCCATTGGCGTCCACTTTTTCCGCCGGTGGCGCCTATGGGGCCTGGGGGGGGGCCCTTTAGGGTCTGGTCCTGTGACAATGGGGTTGCAGGGCCATTCCATGGCCCTCCTTCTCTGCTTGCGCATGCTCTGCAGGGATTGTGGTCGCTGACCGGCACAGTGATGTTTTTTGGATAGGGACTCATGTGTATCAGAAGACCTGCACGTTGTACATGAGGCAATATGGGTTGGCCAAATTATATACTAACTTCTGATGTTGGTTTTAAATGTAGCTGAATAAGCTTTCGTGTCAGCCATGGGTGCGATGTGCAGCCATTTCTGTCTTTTTGGCTTGTGCATATTTTATGTATTCTGTCCCTTTTTTCATTGTGGCTAGCACTCGTGCTTTGTAAGACCCATGTGATCCAAATTAACAGGAAGCACCTGTGTACATAAGGGGAGGATCTCCTAGTATTCTCCCATTCTACCTGCAGAGGAATGAAGAGAGGTAAGAGCTTGTTCACACTTTTGTAGCTTGGCGTCTACTTTTTCCGCCGGTAGCGCCTGCGGGGTCTGGGGGGGCCCTTTAGGGTCTGGTCCTGTGACAATGGGGTTGCAGGGCCATTCCGTGGCCCCCCTTCTCTGCTTGCGCACGCTCTGCGGGGATTGTGGTTGCTGACCGTCACAGTGATGTTTTTTGGTTAGGGATTCATGTGTATCAGAAGACCTGCACGTGGTACATGAGGCAATATGGTTTGGCCAAATTATATACTAACTTCTGATGTTGGTTTTAAATGTAGCTGAATAAGCTTTCGTGTCAGCCATGGGTGCTATGTGCATTCATTTCTGTCTTTTTGGCTTTGTCACTATAAATATATTAAACTGATGTAAAAAATCAAGGTGGACACAAAGAAGACCAGTCTTTCCTATGCTAGTCAAATGCTAAATTACACTATCATTTGTTTCAGCAAAAATTATTAAGAGGTGCCTGTGCAACTGTGGCTGGTGCAACGTATGGTTGCAGAAGAATGAGCTTTGGGCAAAATTGTAGCTTATTTTGTTTTGACCTGGTTCACATGCTGTATTTTTTTAAATACAAAATGTATTTTTTAAATTGCAAAAACTGAAGTTGTTTAGTAACAGCAGCTGATCGCATTTACCCCTTTGGAATCCCGGCCGCAGTATATACAGCTCTGACCATACTTTACATTGCCCGCTATGTGCCCGCATTCCAATTAAGTTTAAGTGATGTTCACCCGGCCGGTACTGCAGTATCGGCCAGGTTGAACATCTCAGACAGCGGCCGTTCCGTGACACGGCTGCGTCACAGAATGGCCGCTTTTATGCCATGAATGAACATTGCCTTAGTGTAGATTCACACATAACGAGTTCACAGTGGATTTCATACTGGTTTCTGTTAGTCTATAGCCCTGTATTCCCGCAGCAGATTTTAATTCTGCTGCGAGAAAGTAGTGGCAACGTTCCTTAACTACCTCTATGTGGAGCCGGAAAAATAATAGTTTACCTGCTCCTGGTCTTCTGGTGAGCATCTGTCTGCTTCTCTAGGCCACGGCTTGCTGACAGCCTGCTCAGCCAATCACTGCGCTGTCCCGCATCAGCCAGTGATTGGCTGAGTGGACTGTCTGTAACTCGGTAGTAACAGAGTATCCCGGCACTCACCAACTTTCATTATGCTTTTTTATTAAAGTGTCACGTCAAGCAGGTACAGGTAAAGAGGACGTGTTTCAGCCTAAGGCTTTCATGAGCTGATGAAGATCATAGGCCGAAACGCATCCTCTTTACCTGTACCTGCTTGATGTGACATGTGATAATGAACTTTGGTGAATGCCAGGACACTGTGTTACTACTTACTTGGACTCATTCCTATCATAAGCACCACCTCTCCACAGAGTGCTATCTTAGGGGCCTATTCCACGGATCGATAATCGGCCGAATCGGCATAAAATTATCGGTCATCCACCGTGCATCGCTGCGTGGAATAGCGGGCGTGGCGGGCGACCGGCATTTCAAGCAGCATACATTACCTAGCAGGGCTTCTTCTCCGCTCCGTCTTTATCCCGGTCCCACGCGCAGAAGCAGCTTCAGTGCCGCCTGACTGAGCTGTCAGACCGCTCAGCCAATCACAGGCCGGGACCGCCGTGGCCAGTGATCGGCTGAACAGTCTAACAGCTCAGTCAGGCCACTCCGGAGTTGATGCTGCGAGCGGGACCAGGATGAAGATGGAGCGGAGGGGAAGCCCTGCTAGGTAATGTTTTCTGCAAGGGCTGCAAGGACATTGTTTATGATGTCCTAGCAGCCCTCGCTAAACAATCATCGGGCCGTGGAATAGGCCCAGTAAACATTTACATTATTACTCCTATACTACTGTCTGTAGTCAGGAGCCAAAGAAGCAGGTGAGAAGTATTGCAGCGGAATTGCTGCGATATGCGTATCGTGAAATCTGCTGCAAACTCGTTCCATGTAAGTCTACCCTTAAAGAAGAAACAATTATTGTGGCACACCGGCTAGTCAAACATAAGGGTGCCTTCACACCTACCGTATCGCAGCAGAAAATCCGCTGCGGATCCGCAGCAGATCCGCAGCAGATTTAACTAAATGAATGAACACAGCATTAAATACGCACTGTCAAATCCGCTGCGGATCCGCAGCAGATTTGTAAGTGCGGATTTGATGCTGTATTCATTCATTTAGTTAAATCTGCTGCGGATCTGCTGCGGATCCGCAGCGGATTTTCTGCTGTGATACGGTAGGTGTGAAGGCACCCTAATCAAAATCTTTATATGAATATGGAATAACCAACAACATGATCATCGCCATAACTTCAGTTCATCCTAAATGAACACTTACATATGTGGTTGATCAAGCAATCTATGTCTTTTCCTGGTTCTAACAACTCTATTAGCAAAAAAATTACGGCCAGCTCAGATGTTTGATACTGTACATCCCAATATAAAGTATTAGTGATACCACTATTTGGCTGATTATGCTGAGTAAGCATTTTGCATCACGGTACTTTATGCATTGAAAACAATCTTTTTTCAATCCGGTAGACTATTTTTTTTTGCATTCCACTTTGCTTTTTCAGTTAGATGAAGAACATTCCGATGCAGAAAAGGAGCATGATGTGAATCTATATCTTAGGAATAATGAAGACCGCACGACATCTGGGAATTCAGAATATGCTGCAGATCTTCTAGCACTTGCACAACTTGAGACTTCTATCGACAGAGATGTAATGATCAGGGAGAGTTAGACACCAGACTTAAATAAGAGAAACACATAGAGCTCAGATATACAAGAGCATTAGAGAGACATCACTCAAGCATCAACTCTCGTTTGTAAGTGAGACAAACCAAAAGGGAATAGAGTCAGATTGCCGGCTCAGCTAATGGGACTGAGCACTGCTATTATTTTGCATCCACCTTTTATCTGGGGCTAGTAAACGGAGCTGCATGTGGGAGCCTAGGGGAATCATTGGCAATGCTTTCATTCTTCGTTTATTTGCTGTGTGTGTGTAAAGTGAAATATAAAACAGGTTAAAGGCTTTATGTCATACTGTAGGCAGCAAGTTTCATGTATAAAGAGAAATGGGAGCAATGCCTTAAAGCTTTTGTACAGGTTAACACAGAGACAATAAAATATGCGCAGGGTTTTTCAAGGACACATGGCTTTACAAATTTTTACCATTGGATACATACGTACAAAAGTAGCGAGAGAAAAAAAAAAAGAATGTGCAGCTTTGGGCTACTTCACTGACCAGTTCATGGTTATAGGGGATAACGTATTGACTGCAGTCGCTGCTTTGTTCTGATCCTGCAGCTACTTCAGATGGGAGACAGGTCACAGTTTTTTCTCTTTTTATGGTGTACTCAACCCATTGCCTCATATAAATGTAATCTAAAAAAATCTTTAGCTAATCTTACCGAGTATAAATGTGATCTAAAAAATCTTTAGCTAATCTTCAAACTGATTTATTAGCTTTTGTCAGGAGTTGGAGAGAGACAGACAAAGAGAGCTTTCTTTTGTGCAGTAAAGGCCCTATTACATGATCAGGTGATCACCCAGGCAGCTCACCTGCAGCTCCATGCGGCCTCTCGACTCCCACCCACTGACTGCCAATGTGTGTAATAGCGCCAGCAGCAAACTGGGAACGCGGAGCAAGCAAGTGCTGACATCGCTCGTTTGCTCCTCAACATCGCCCCATGTAATAGGGGCTTTAGCCACCGCTAGCATTCAGTACTAGACACCTCAGGAGGAAGGATGTCCTCTGAAGATAACTGTGTCCACTCCAGGGATACCTTTATAGCAACCAAGAAAAAGCGACTAGACTAATTATAATATAACATTTTGATTCATTTCTGATTCATTGTTATTTATTTTCATGCATTTGCTCCATGTTATATTGTTTTAGTAGCGAGTTCTGATATATTCAGGAACAATTCTTTCCACCAGGCATATTACTTGTTGCTCTGTTCATTGTAGGGGCACTTGTGAACTTCTATGTGGCCTTTTAGGCCTTTTTAAGTGTTTTTAAATTTCTTGCTGATGTTGGTTTTTTCATAGTAAACTATTATATTTTTGAATATTTTTGAGTGTGCATACTATTATAATTAGTCTAGTCGCTTTTTCTTGGTTGCTATAAAGATTTGTTCTTTGACTAGCTATTTGCACCTCTTTTCATATAATTACATTCTTATACGCTGTGCCTACCACGTTATTCTCTCTTTTCACTCCAGGGATACCATCAACACTATACAGGGCAGTATACCTGAACTTAGGTAATGACTCGAGTAGGACAAAGCTTCAGTTCACGCCTACGTATCCTACTGTAAAGCATGGCTATTCTGGGAAGTCTTGGAAAGTCTGCTCAACCCAGCGCAGGGGCCTGGGACCTCATACTACCCTAACAGGACAGATCAACCAACACTACAAGGCGGTCAGATTAAAAAGGTATCTATACGTGAGTACGAGTATCTTCTCTTCTACTACGCTATCCCGATAGTACACAGCTACATTGGACAGGGCCCTCAGGACACTCCTCTACTCCACTCTACTCTCACTTCTAAAGTTTACTATTACTACAGTACCTCTCGTCTGCACCTGCAGTTACCAAAGTGTTATTACTGTATTGCACAGAAGATTTTAAGTAAATGGACGTTTCCCTGTTTAAGCTATTGGACTCTATTCTTCCGGCACCCCCACCTACACGCCAGGTTACTATTGGGTTACCAAAACTTTGAGGGCAGTGTCTGTTTGCCCGGGAGCGGGTTCCAACAACGCTCCCTGCTACTGTGACAATTGCCCATGTGACCCTACACCCACAGAGATGTAAAAACATCGCACAAGCTCCCTGGAATATGGTATATATGTGAACTTGAAAGATATAGAGATGATTTTTTTTCTTTTAAATTCTATAGTGTAGTACACCTAAATATGTATGTAAAGAAAGAAATCTTAACAGGTGCTTACCTACCTTGTGCTATTTACTATACTATTTAACAGAGATGCAGCTGCAACCTTCGAACACTCTGTATATCTACTCCCCTGGAGGTTTATTAGTCCTGGATATGCAATCTCAAATATTTAGAATTGGATAGCATAGTCACATGATACAACTACAATGTCACTTGAATGACAGCTCTCTCAGCCAATCACTGGCTGTGGCGCTGTCTTAGCCAGTGATTGGGTGAGGGGGCTGTCACTCTTGAACTCGTTCCGAACTTTGCAAACGTTCAGAATGAATCTTAGTTTAGAACATTTAGTTCACTCATCTCTACTTTTAATCCCTCTTTATTGTAAATATTTGGCTGTGTGGCACAGGTCTAGTGGGTGGGGTCACACTTTGAGGAACAGACCAAGTGCAGCTCAGTACAGCTCAGTATGCTGTAGCTGAAGGGAAACACGTTACTGACCCAGGTTGTTATTGTGTGGGATATGGTGCTTTCTGTAACCCTGGGTGATGGTTTGTGAAGGAGAGAGAAAAATCCCTTTGCTAAGGCATTCAGCCAAAGACAGGGTTAATAACTAACAGAACTACCTATTTTATTGATGTAAAGACTGTATTTTGTTGTTCATATTAGCAGTTCCTTAGTAAAGTTTCATTGTTCAAAAGCCAGTATCTGTCCAGTGACAAGTGCCTTATACCAGCTCCAGTGACTCAGCCCCTCACCCCAGCTCCCACAAAATCTACCGACCTCTGGGTTACTGCACATCCCCATGGCAACAGCCTCAGTAACTTCCATTCATGTCTATAAGAGGAGCTGTTTATTGATGGCAATCAGCACTAATCCTACCTTCCTATAGCCCCTGCCTATGATAACTGCATTTAACTGCATTTAACACCAAACAGGATTGGTGCTGCCTGCAGCCAAGTACAGCATAGGTAGATTTAAAAAAAGTTGCATTTAACAGCTTTACGTCAGTAACATGTATATATATACGTACCTACTGCACATACCCCGTGCAGTAGGAATGTACATATACGTTCCTGACTTCAGGGGGTTTGATGTGTGTGGGACTGCTGCAGTGAGAGCGGCCCCGCACACATCAGAGTCTAGGGAGCCGAAGGTAATGAGAGGCAGCTGCGATCCCGCAGCTGCTTACTATTAACCCCTTAAACACCGCAATCTATAGCGATCGTGTTGTTTAAGGTACTCAGTGACAGAAGAAGCGCCTGTCACTGAGTGATCAGGACCCCCGCAGCCATTCTGCGGGGGTCCCAATCGATTTTGCCCACCGGCGGGGGTAAGTCACTGTCAGATCGGCGTTCTATGTATACAGTCTGCTCTCAGGCAGGCTCTAAGCATAGATCGCCGATAACACTGATCTATGCTATGCTAATGATTGCATATTAAAAGTGAAAAAAAGTGTAAAAAAAAGTAATTAAAAAAGTTTTTAAAAGTATAAAAAAACTTATAATCCCCCCTCCCAATAAAAGTTTAAAATACCCCCTTGCCCATTATAAAAATATTTAAAAAACCCAAAAAACATTATATATCGTATCGTGCGGAATTTTCCGATCTATTAAAATATAACATTATTGTTCCCGCATGGTGAGCCGCGTAAATGGAAAAAAAAAACAACACACCAAGATTGCTGATTTTTAAAAAAATAATATATCAGAAAAAAATTAATAAAAAGCAATCAAAATTTTTATGTTCCACCAATATATTAGTAAAAACTAGAGATCATGGCACAAAATGACACCTCAACCGGCCCTGAAGGTGCTAAAATAAAAGCAGTATGGCTCTAGAAGGTGGGGAAGACCCGGACATCAAGCATCAAAGGGCTCGGTCATGAAGGGGTTAAATAATTAATGGGGAAAAAAGCCTATTATTCACCTAAAAATAGAGGCAAAACCCTTGATAAATCCCATCCCCCCCCCCCCCAATCTTATGTTTTATGACATGTTTGTAGAAGTGGGCATCCTGGTAAGCAAACACATGTACCATAGGAAACAATTGTCTGGAGATGACTCACTGACTTCTATAGGAGTTTTTTTTTTTAATAGATGCAAGCCATGTGACTTGTACAGAGGGGACTTTAAGCTGTTTCTGTTGGCGGACCTATGTTACCTTTCATTGTAACCCTGCATGATGATAAGTGATCTGTACAGAGAAGGAAGTGTAAGGTTATTAAAGCCTCAGTGGTTATTGTAAAAGCTGCAGTATTCCAGGATTTTTAATATAGATTTTGAGATAATTAAAAAAGCAATACATTTTTTTTTTATTAAAAAACTTAACATACAAAACGTTACATAAAAATAAATATACTGATAACATGTTTCTTTTAAGACCAGATGTGCATTTACCCAGTGTATGCTAATATACTCAGTGTTGTTGACTATGTGATTCCTTCAAACCCAAAGTTTTATTTATGTAAAAATTAAAATGATTGATCCAGGAGGATTTCCGGGTCAATCATTTTAATTTTTAGATAAATACTAATGTGTAATGGACCGAATCTGGCCTGATGAAGAGGGTGGTTAACCCTTGAAACTTATAGCTCAACAATAAAGAACACATCTAGTGGGCAATAATACTAGTAATCTCGCCTCTTGATTGAAGTGGAGTAACTGTGCCTGAGCCCGGAGGTTGGAGCCCCAAGGAATCCACCATTGTTGCAAGGTTATCTGGATTTTGGTCCTAATCCCACAGCCAGGAAAATCGGAAGGTGGAAGGCAGCAGTCCTTTCATATACACCTACAAGCCCACATCAGAGTTGTGCTTAATACGAATGACCTAACCAGCTGAGTGTGCATTGATGTAAATTTGCACATACACATCTCGCAGGGTTAATCCGCCTGCACATGCAGCGCTACTATGTTTCCTTTTTTTCTTTTCATGTGCAATACATACATACACTGAATGAGTTACAGGCTGATTTTACCCACTTGCATTGTATTATAACTGTCACAGATTATTTTTGTAGAATAGGCACCGAAAATTCTTGACAACTTTGACAAGACAGTTACCATGTTTGGTGTATTGAGCACCACCTCTGGAGAAAAGTTAGGCATTTGTGCCGGTGTCCTACGATTGGTGTCAGGAGGGAGCAGTGCCAGTTTCCTTTTTCTACATTTTTTAGCTTCAGATCAGTATTTCATTGAGATCAGTATTAAAAAAAAAAAAAGTGTTATATATCTTCATTGGGTTATCCTATGAGCAGAAGAAGTCCTACTTATTCCACTCCCCGCACTCTACTTTCTCTTCCTGGCTGTAATGGGAGTATACTTTCTGAAATGAGAGAGGGACAGGTACATGTCAGGAACACGCAAAGTTCAATAGCTGCCCAATTAGCCATCATGTGGGGCCATGGTGTTACCCACACATAATGCTCCTGACTTACACCTGCCTCCTCTCGTCTCATTGGGGAGTAAAGGGGGAGAAAATGAAGTGCCAGGAAGGGGAACAGGTAGGACCTTTTCTGCTGCCTGGATTTGCTCTATAATAAATCTGGTGCCTTTTTGAACTCCTATTGGCCATGATCCCTTTTTTAGACAATTTTTAAACCTCTCTAGTAAGAAACAAAATGTCACTAAAATGGATTATAAAAATTCCCCCTCAGGACATAGGGGTCTTGATACATGTTTTAAAGGCTACAAGGCAGGGCCATTTCTTGCACCGGGCGGGCCGGGCAATGGCACGGGGCACCAACAGTTAGGGGGAGCTGGTGGCACCCCTGGGACCTCATACAGCGTGGGTTGAATAACGCACCACGCGCCCCCACACCCAGACCGTCACCTGGCCGTCCATTCTGCGCTAATCTGAGTGACAATCCCACCCGCAGCTGCCACGACAGTGCTCATGTGAGCGCCCAAGACTTGCCCCAGCCACCGCCCACCACCACCATACCGCTGGACCTCTTTGGCAGACACGTTCTCCGCCAATCCAATCAGTGCAGAGTGGGAGCGTGGGGCCGCTGTGGCTCCGCGCTCCTGCTCTGCACTGATTGGAAGAGCACGTCGATATGTCGCACTGGCATAGGTGAGGCGCAGGTTGAGTTGAAGGCAGTAGCGGCAGCAACCTGTGTAAGATCAAGTGGGGGAGTATGGGATCAGGTGGGGTAGTGTGTATGTGTGGAGGGAGGGTCAGAGGGGATAGTGTGTGGAAGGGGGGAGGGTATAGTGTGTGGAGGTAGGTCAGAGGGGATAGTGTGTGGAGGGGGGGTCAGAAGGGATAGTGTGTGGAGGGGGGAGGGTATAGTGAGTGGAGGGGGCTCAGAGGGGATAGTGTGTGGGGGGGGGGCAGGGGAGATAGTGTGTGGAGGGGGTCAGAAGGGATAGTGTTTGGGGGGTCAGGTTAATTACAGGCAGGAGGAAAACTATTACTATGGTAGGTACAGCAGGTGCATTATTACTAAATAGGAGGCACAGCAGAGGGGACATTATTACTATATGGGGGCACAGCATAGGGAGCATTATTACTATATGGGGCACAACAGGAGACATTACTATATTGAGGGCACACTAGGGGCATTATTACTATATGGGCGCACATCAAGGGCATTATTACTATATGGGCGCACAGAAGGGGGCATTATTATAGTGCTTGAAAAGCACTATATTGTAATCCGTATTCTTCCTCTTCTTCTTCTTCTTCTTCCGTTTCTTCTTCTTCCAGCTATTTTTCTGCGCGTAATACAGCCCGAACCGCTTTACACACAGACTCCGTTCAAACTGCGTTTCGAAGCCCTCGGCGGTGTGTGGTGTGCTATCTATTTTTCGTTTCGATCAGATTTGTCGTTTTTAAGAAATTTATGTTTAACCCCTAGACGACCCTGGACGTAGGGTTACGTCATGGAAGTCTGTCCCCAGACGACCCATGACGTAACCTTACGTCCTGGGTGTTTCTCCCGCTATGAAGTGCACTCCGGAGCGGAGCGCGCTTCATAGCAGGTGGGAACCCGGCTGCAAACAGCAGCCGGGACCTCACCGGTAATGACACATTGCAGCGATCGCGCTGTCGCGTGTTATTAACCCCTTAAACACCGCGATCGGCGGGTGACTGCGGGGGTCCCGATCGTTGAAACGGACTGCCGGAGGTCTCTTACCTGCCTCCGTGCGGTCCGATCGGCGATCTGCTACACTGAGCCTGCACAGGCAGGCTCAAAGAGCAGATCGCCGATAACACTGATCAATGCTATGCCTATGGCATAGCAATGATCAGTGTATAAATCAAAGTACTGTATGTAAAAGTCCCCCAAAGGACTTCAAAAGTGTAAAAAAAAAAAAGTTCAAAACACTATTACACTACCCCAAAACCCCTCCCCCAATAAAAGTCTAAATCACCCCCCTTTCCCATTATATAAATAAAACATATAAAAATAAATAAATAGATAAACATATAATATACCGTAGCGTGCATAATTGTCCGATCTATTAAAATATAACAAGCGTCATTGTGATCGGTAAACGGCGTACACGAAAAGAGGGGAAAAAGTGAGCAGATTACCGATTTTATGTTACATTATATATTTAAAAAAATCAATAAAAAATGATCAAAACGTCCGATCTTCACAAATATGGTATTAATAAAAACTAGAGATCATGGCAGAAAAAAATGACACCCCATACAGCCCTGTAGGTGAAAAAATAAAACCGTTATAAGCGTCAAATTAGGCCCATTTTATTAATATTTAATTGCCAAAAAAAAGGATTTCATAAAAAAAATACATATATAACATTAGAGAATCTGTGTAACCTGCATATGGTTGTGTTCGGACTGACCTATAGAATAATAGTGTCATGTCGCTGTTACCATATAGTGCATTACGTAAACACAGGAACCCCCCAAACGTTACCATATTGCATTCTTTTTTACGATTTCACCTATTTATATCTTCATAAATAATATATTTGGAATTCCATCATACATGTTATGGTAAAATGAATGACGCCATTACACAGTACAACTATTCCTGTAAAAAGCACTTACATGGCTTGTAGATAGAAAACTGAGAGTGCTAGAGCTCTTAGAAGGGGAGGAGGTAAAAACGAAAACACTAAGATCAAAATTTGCGCGGTCCACTGGGTCATTTTGGGCCTGGTCCTCAAAGGGTTAAAGACCCCAAATTTCCCATAGAAAATAATGGCCCATTGCAAATAATGGCCACACTCTAACCGCTAAGAGCCAATCACAGCACATATGCAAATAGCTGAGATATAGCAGCCAATAGGAACTCTACGGTCTCGTCAGGCAATGTCTCACACCATCCACAGTCACATGTCCACTATTGGCCAATAGAAGATGTAATACATGGAAGGTCCTTAATGATTTTGTCTCACTGACATGAGTAAAGGCCCTATTCCACGGAACGATTATCGTTCGTATTCGGCCGATATCGGCCGCTACGGACGATAATCGTCCGGTGGAATAGAGTGCAACGATCAGCCGACATCGTTCATGTCGGCTGATCGTTGCAGTCGCTTGTTTTTCAACATGTTGAAAAACAAGTGACTGATATAGCAGCGATCTGCTGCCGTCGCTCCATTGAATAGGAGCGTCAGCAGCAGGAGCTGCTGTATCTTATGGGCTGCCCGGCCGATCACCGATCACCCGGGCAGCCCCCCCCCCCCGCAGCTCCCCGCCGCCCCCTCCCGCACTCACCCGCTCGCTGCAGCCGCGTCGAATAGCGACGGCAGCGAGCGGGGAACGAGGAGCAAACGAGCGCTGAGAGCGCTCGTTTGCTCCTCTAAACGACCTGTGGAATAGGGGCATAAGCTTGTCATGGTAACCGAGCAATGATCTTTACCATTATAAGTACCCAGATCGCTCTTAAAGGGACCCAGGTCGCCCTTAAAGGGACCCAAGTCGCTCTTAAAGGGACGGGACCCAATTCGCTCTTAAAGGGATGAGACCCAAGTCGCTCTTAAAGGGTCCCATGTAGCTCTTAAAGGGATCCAAGTCGCTCTTAAAGGGACGGGACCCAAGTTGCTCTTAAACGGACGGGACGCATGTTGCTCTTAAAGGGACCCAAGTCACTCCAAAAGG
Organism: Dendropsophus ebraccatus; assembly: GCF_027789765.1. Classification (NCBI taxonomy): domain Eukaryota; kingdom Metazoa; phylum Chordata; class Amphibia; order Anura; family Hylidae; genus Dendropsophus; species Dendropsophus ebraccatus. The sequence goes on from NC_091458.1 coordinate 125,640,924, forward strand.
TATGGGACCCATGTCGCTCTTAAAGAGACCAATGTCGCTAGAGCGACCTGGGTCCCTTTAAGAGCGACTCGGGTCCTTTTAAGAGTGACCTGGGTCCCTTTATGAGCGACCTAGGTCCCTTTAAGAGCGACCTGGGTCCTTTTAAGAGTGAAATATGTCCCTTCAAGAGCGAAATATGTCCCTTTAAGAGTGACCTAGGTCCCTTTAAGAGCGACCTGGGTCACTTTAAGAGCGAAATATGTCCGTTTAAAAGCAAAATGGGTCCTTTTAAGAGCGACCTGGGTCCCTTTAAGAGAGAAATGGGTCCCTTTAAGAGTGAAATTGGTCCCTTTAAGAGCGAAATGGGCCCCTTTAAGAGCGAAATCGGTCCCTTTAAGTGTGAAGTTGGTCCCTTTAAGAGTGAAATTGGTCCCTTTAAGAGCAAAATATGTCCCTTTAAGAGCGAAATATGTCCCTTTAAGAGCAAAAAGGGTCCTTTTAAGAGCGAAATGGGTGCCTTTAAGCGTGAAATTGGTCCCTTTAAGAGCGATCTGGGTCCCTTTAAGAGCAACCTGGGTCCCTTTAAGAGCAACATTGGTCCCTTTAAGAGCGATCTGGGTCCCTTTAAGAGCGATCTGGGTCCCTTTAAGAGTGAAATTGGTCCCTTTAAGAGCGAAATGTGTCCCTTTAAGAGTGAAATTGGTCCCTTTAAGAGCGAAATGTGTCCCTTTAAGAGTGAAATTGGTCCCTTTAAGAGCAAAATATGTCCCTTTAAGAGCAAAATGGGTCACATTAAGAGCGAAATTGGTCCCTTTAAAAGAGACCTTGGTCCCTTTAAGAGCGATCAGGGTCCCTTTAAGAGCGACCTGGGTCCCTTTAAGAGCGATCTGGGTCCCTTTAAGAGCTAAATGGGTTTCTTTAGGCGTGAAATTGGTCCCTTTAAGAGTGAAATTGGCCCCTTTAAGAGTGAAATATGTCCCTTTAAGAGCAAAATGGGTTCTTTTAAGAGCGACCTGGGTCCTTTTAAGAGCGAAATGGGTCCCTTTAAGCGTGAAATTGGTCCCTTTAAGAATGAAATTGGTCCCTTTAAGAGCAATCTGAGTCCCTTTAGGAGCGATCTTGGTCCCTTTAAGAGCGAAATGGGTCCCGTTAAGCGTGAAATTGGTCCCTTTAAGAGCAAAATATGTCCCTTTAAATGCGAAATATGTCCCTTTAAGAGCAAAATGGGTCCTTTTAAGAGCGAAATGGGTCCCTTTAAGCGTGAAATAGGTCCCTTTAAGAGTGAAATTGGTCCCTTTAAGAGCGACCTGGGTCCCTTTAAGAGCGATCTGGGTCCTTTTAGGAGCGATCTGGGTCCCTTTAAGAGCGAAATGGGTCCCGTTAAGCGTGAAATTGGTCCCTTTAAGAGCGAAATATGTCCCTTTAAGAGCTAAATATGTCCCTTTAAGAGCAAAATGGGTCCTTTTAAGAGCGACCTGGGTCCCTTTAACCCTTTAAGGACCGTGCTAACTTTCGTTTTTGCGTTTTCGTTTTTTCCTCCATGTGCTTAAAAGGCCATAGCACTTGCATTTTACACCTACAGACCCACATGAGCCCTTATTTTTTGCGTCACTAATTGTACTTCGCAATGAAAGGCTGATATTTTCCATAAAATATGCTGCGAAACCAGAAAAAAATTATATGCGCAGTGAAATTGAAACATAACCGCAATTATTTTTCTTTGGGGGGGCTTCATTTTTACGTCGTGTGTCCTATGGAAAAACGTTGTTATATATGTTCCTCAAGTCGTTACGATTACTATGATATATAACATGTATAACTTTTATTGTATCTGATGGCCTGTAAAAAATTAAAACCATTGTTAACAAATATACGTTCCTTAAAATCGCTCTATTCCCAGGCTTATAGCGCTTTTATCCTTTGGTCTATGGGGCTGTGTCAGGTGTCATTGTTTGCGCCATGATGTGTTCTTTCTATCGGTACCTTGATTGCGCATATACGACTTTTTGATCGCTTTATATTAAATTTTTTCTGGATTTGATGCGACCAAAAATGCGCAATTTTGCACTTTGGGATTTTTTTGTGCTTACGCAGTTTACCGTACGAGATCAGGAATGTGATTAATTAATAGTTTGGGCGATTACGCACGTGGCGATAGCAAACATGTTTATTTATTTATTTTTATTTGTAAAATGGGAAAAGGGGGGTGATTCAGACTTTTATTAGTGGAGGGGGTTATTTATTAATAAAAACACTTTTTTTCACTTTCACTCACAGTAATATGAAACCCCCTGGGGGACTTTTATATACACAGAACTGATCTCCCATTGAGATCAATCCTGTGTATATAATAGAGCAATGATCCATCAGATCGGTGCTCTATTATAATGGTCTGCTGCAGACCATCTGAATAGATTGCCGAGCCGGGATCAGCGTCATTCCGACGCTGAGCCCCGGCCGGCTCATTAGAACGGATCTCCCCTCCGCGATCGCATCGCGGGGGGGAGATCCCCCACTGGACACCAGGGAGAGGGGGCACAGCTGCTATTCAAATGCAGCTGTCAGCTTTGACAGCGGCATTTGAATAGTTAATTAGCCGGCCGCGGCGGCTAATACACGCGGTCCCTGGCTGCACTTAGCAACCGGGGACCGCGCGATGCAGAGAGGGCTCACACCGGGAGCCCTCTCTGTTTACTCTTAACGGCCGCATGACGGGTATACCCGTCATGCGTCGTTAAGAGGTTAAGAGCGATATGGGTCCTTTTAAGCATGTAATTGGTCCCTTTAAGAGTGAAATTGGTCCCTTTAACAGCGACCTGGGTCCCTTTAAGAGCGAAATGGGTCCCTTTAAGAGCGATCCGGGTCCCTTTAAGAGCTAAATGGGTCCATTTAAGCGTGAAATTGGTCCCTTTAAGAATGAAATTGTTCCCTTTAAGAGCGACCTGGGTCCCTTTAAGAGCGACCTAGGTCCCTTTAAGAGCGACCTGGGTCCCTTTAACCCCTTAAGGACGGAGCCAATTTCGATTTTTGCGTTTTCGTTTTTTCCTCCTTGTGCATAAAAGGCCATAGCACTTGCATTTTTCCACCTAGAGACCCACATGAGCCCTTATTTTTTGCGTCACTAATTGTAATTTGCAATGACAGGCTGAATTTTTGCATAAAGTACACTGTGAAACCAGAAAAAAATTCAAAGTGTGGTGAAATTGAAAAAAAAAAAGCATTTTGTTTATTTGGGGGAAATGTGTTTTTACGCCATTCGCCCTGGGGTACAACTGACTTGTTATGCACGTTCCTCAAGTCATTACGATTAAAACGATATGTAACATGTATAACTTATATTGTATCGGATGGCCTGTAAAAAATTCAAACCATTGTCAACAAATATACGTCACTTAAAACCGCTCCATGCCCAGGCTTATAACGCTTTTATCCTTTGGTCTATAGGGCTGTGTCAGGTGTCATTCTTTGCGCCATGATGTGATCTTTCTATCGGTACCTTGATTGCACATATATGACTTTTTGATCGCTTTTTATTACAATTTATCTGGATTTGATGCGACCAAAAATGTGCAATTTTGCACTTTGGGATTTTTTTGCGCTGACGCCGTTTACCGTACGAGATCAGGAATGAGATTAATTAATAGTTCGGGCGATTACGCACGCGGCGATAGCAAACATGTTTGTTTATTTATTTATTTATTTACTTTTATTTATAACCTGGGAAAAGGGGGGTGATTCAGACTTTTATTAGGGGAGGGGGCTTTTTATTCACAACAACACTTTTTTTATTTTTTTTACACATATACTAGAAGCCCCCCTGGGGGACTTCTAGTATATACACTTTGATCTCTCATTGAGATCTCTGCAGCATAGATATGCTGCAGAGATCCATGAGATCGGCACTCGTTTGCTTTCGGCTGCTGCAGCCGGAGACAAACGAGTGCCGAGCCGGGGACGGCGCCATCTTGGAGCGGTCCCTGGGCGGCTTCAGAAACGGAGATCGCTTCTCCGGGATAACATCCCGGAGGAGCGATCTCCGCCACTAGACACCAGGGAGATGCTGGATCCGGTAATCGGATGCAGCTGTCATGTTTGACAGCTGCATCTGATTACTGTATTAGCGGGCACGGCGATCGGACCGTGCCCGCTAATACCTACGGTCCCGGGCTACACGCGGCACCCGGGACCGCCGCGGTTCAGAGCGGAGTCGCCGCGCGGCCCCGCTCTGAACGCCCTTACCGGCAATAGGGCGTACCTATACGCCCTTTGTCGTTAAGGGGTTAAGAGCAACCTGGGTCCCTTTAAGAGCGAAATATGTCCCTTTAAGAGCAAAATGTGTCCCTTTAAGAGCGAAATTGGTCCCTTTAAAAGCGACCTGGGTCCCTTTAAGAGCGAACTGGGTCCCTTTAAGAGCGATCTGGGTCCCTTTAAGAGCGAAATGGGTCCCTTTAAGAGTGAAATTGGTCCCTTTAAGAGCGACCTGGGTCCCTTTAAGAGCGAAATGGGTCCCTTTAAGAGCGAAATGGGTCCCTTTAAGAGCGAAATATGTCCCTTTAAGAGCAAAATGGGTCCCTTTAAGAGCTAAATCGGTCCCTTTAAAAGCGATCTGGGTCCCTTTAAGAGCGACCTGGGTCCCTTTAAGAGCGCACTGGGTCCATTTAAGAGCGAATTGGGTCCCTTTAAGTGCAATCTGGGTCCCTTTAAGAGCGACCTGGGTCCCTTTAAGAGCAACCTGGGTCCCTTTAAGAGCAAAATATGTCCCTTTAAGAGCAAAATGGGTCCCTTTAAGAGCGACCTGGGTCCCTTTAAGAGCGACCTGGGTCCCTATAAGAGCGACCTGGTTCCCTTTAAGAGCGACCTGGGTCCCTTTAAGAGCGACCTGGGTCCCTTTAACCCCTTAACGACCGTGGGCGTATATTTACGCACTGCGGTCGGTAAGGACGTTCAGAGCGGGGGCCTGCGCGGCGACCCCGCTCTGAACCGCGGCGGTCCTGGGTGCCACTTGTAGCCCGGGACGGCCGGTATTAGCGGGCACGGTCCGATCGCCGTGCCCGCTAATACAGTAATCGGATGCAGCTGTCAAAGTTGACAGCTGCATCCGGTTACCGGACGCAGCGTCATCCCTGGTGTCTAGTGGGGAGATCGCTCCTCCGGGATGTTATCCCGGAGGAGCGATCTCCGTAACTGAAGCCGACCGAGGACCGCTCCAAGATGGCGCCGTCCCCGGCTCGGCACTCGTTTACTTCCAGCTGCAGCAGCCGAAAGCAAACGAGTGCCTATCTCATGGATCTCTGCAGCATATCTATGCTGCAGAGATCTCAATGAGAGATCAGAGCACTTATACTAGAAGTCCCCTAGGGGGGCTTCTAGTATAAGTGTAAAAGTAAAAAAAAAAAGTGTTGCTATTAATAAAAAGCCCCCTCCCCTAATAAAAGTCAGAATCACCCCCTTTTCCCAGGTTATTAATAAAAGTAAATAAATAAATAAACAAACATGTTTGCTATCGCCGCGTGCGTAATCGCCCAAACTATTAATTAATCACATTCCTGATCTCGTACGGTAAACTGCGTAAGCGCAAAAAAATCCCAAAGTGCAAAATTGCGCATTTTTGGTCGCATCAAATCCAGAAAAATGTTAATAAAAAGCGATCAAAAAGTCGTATATGCGCAATCATGGCCGGCGTCAGCACCCGGCTGACTAGGGCAAATGCCGGGGCCCACAGCTCCTCTAGGGGCCCACTCCCGTCTGTTACTACATTTTTTTTTTTGTTAGTAAAAAAAAAAAAAAAAAGTGTAGTAACAGAGGGGACTGGGCCCCTAGAGGCCGCATGTGACAGTTAGGGGCCCGCCGATACATACTGGGGTCCCGGGGCACACGTCTTCCTGCAAGTCTTCCCTACAGCCGAGTAGGTAGAAAAGGACCTTTGAGTATGAAGGACCTGTGGTGATGTCATGGGTCATGTGATCGGACACCTGACCTGATAGAGGGCAGAAGGTAGGCTCTGTAAACTAATAGTCAACTGTATGTGCTGGCGTTTCTAGTTGTTTTGTTTTGTGTATACAGGTCCTGCTGTAATATATATATATATATATACAGCAGGACCTCCTATCTACTTTCTATCTATCTATCTATCTATCTATCTATCTATCTATCTATCTATCTATCTATCTATCTATCCACAGAGCAGGAGCTGTATACAGGAGTGGTGCTGCTGGTTCTGTATACAGCTCCTGCTCTCTGTATATATATATATATATATATATATATATATATATATATATATATATATATATATATATAATGCAGCATGATATATATATACACATATATACATACATACAGAGAGCAGGAGCTGTATACAGAACCAGCAGCACCACTCCTGTATACAGCTCCTGCTCTGTGGATAGATAGATAGATAGATAGAAAGTAGATAGGAGGTCCTGCTGTATATATATATATATATATACAGCAGGACCTCCTATCTACTTTCTATCTATCTATCTATCTATCTATCTATCTATCTATCTATCTATCTATCTATCTATCTATCTATCTATCTATCTATCTATCTATCCACAGAGCAGGAGCTGTATACAGGAGTGGTGCTGCTGGTTCTGTATACAGCTCCTGCTCTCTGTATATATATATATATATATATATATATAATCATGCAGCATGATATATATATACACATATATACATACATACAGAGAGCAGGAGCTGTATACAGAACTAGCAGCAGCATGTAAGATAGATATATATATATCTTACATTCTGGTGCTGCTAGTTCTGTATACAGCTACTGCTCTGTATATAAATAAATAAATGATTCCCGCTGTGTGCCCACTCTGTGCAGCGGGTGGATACAGCGGGAGTACCGCCTGGAAAACTGGGATACAGCCTATGGCTATGGTTGTATCCCAGTTTTCCAGGCGGTCCTCCCACTGTATCCACCCTCTCCACGAAGGTGGAAGACATCGATGGCGAGAGTTCGGGTTCGTACGGACCCATCCCTTATATATATATATATATATATATATACACACAGAGCAGGAGCTAGAACTAGCAGCTCCACCATGTTTTATATATATATATATATATATATATATTTATATATATATATATATATATATATATATATATATATATATATATATATATATATATATATAACATGCTGGAGCTGCTAGTTCTGTATACAGCTCCTGCTCTGTGTGTATATATATATATATATATATATATATATATATATATATCCTTTCACTGTGTCTGACTCCTCCAGAGTCCTGACTACTGCAGAGATCAGGAGATACAGGAGGAGAAAGATATGCAGCAGCCGCATGTTTCTTCTGCTGCAAATCTTTCCTCACCTGTATCGCCATGATTTGCTCCTCAAAGGGGCCCGCCGAGGCTCTGTCGCCCAAGGGCCCACAAAAACCTGGAGCCGGCCCTGTGCGCAATCAAGGTACCAATAGAAAGAACATGTCATGGCACAAAAATGACACCTGACACAGCCCCATAGACCAAAGGATAAAAGCGCTATAAGCCTGGGAATGGAGCGGTTTTAAGGAACGTATATTTGTAAACAATGGTTTTAATTTTTTACAGGCCATCAGATACAAGAAAAGTTATACATGTTACATATCGTTTTAATCGTAACGACTTGTGGAACATATATAACAAGTCAGTTTTACCCCAGGGCGAACGGTGTAAAAACACACATCACAACACAAAATGTTTTTTTTTTTTTCAATTTCACCACACATTGAATTTTTTCCTGCTTTTGCAGTGTACTTTATGCAAAAATTCAACCTGTCATTGCAAAGTACAATTAGTGGCGCAAAAAATAAGGGCTTATGTGGGTTTCTAGGTGAAAAAATGCAACTGCTATGGCCTTTTATGCACAAGGAGGAAAAAACAAAATCGCAAAAATAAAAATTGCCCCGGTCCTTAAAGGGTTAAGAGCGAAATAGGTCCCTTTAAGCGTGAAATCGGTCCCTTTTAGAGTGAAATTGGTCCCTTTAATAGCGACCTGGGTCCCTTTTAGCGTGAAATTGGTCCCTTTAAGAGCAAAATGGATCCTTTTAAGAGCGACCTGGGTCCCTTTAAGAGCAACCTGGGTCCCTTTAAGAGCGAAATAGGTCCCTTTAAGAGTGAAATTGGTCTCTTTAATAGCGACCTGGGTCCCTTAAAGAGCAAAATGGGTCCCTTTAGGAGCAACCTGGGTCCCTTTAAGAGCAACCTGGGTCCCTTTAAGAGCAAAATGGGTCCCTGTAAGAGTGAAATGGGTCCCTTTAAGAGCGAAATGAGTCCCTTTATGTGCGACCTGGGTCCCTTTATGTGCGACCTGGGTCCCTTTAAAAGCGACCTGGGTCCCTTAAAGAGCGAAATAGGTCCCTTTAAGAGCGAAATGGGTCCCTTTAAAAGCGACCTGGGTCCCTTTAAGAGTGAAATGGGTCCCTTTAAGAGCGAGCTGGGGCCCTTTAAGAGCAACCTGGGGCTCTTTAAGAGCGATATATATCCCTGGGTCCCTTTAAAAGCGACCTGGGTCCCTTTAAGAGCGAAATGGGTCCCTTTAAGAGCGAGCTGGGGCCCTTTAAGAGCGACCTGGGGCTCTTTAAGAGCAAAATATCCCTGGGTCCCTTTAAGAGCGACCTGGGTCCCTTTAAGAGCGAAGGGACCCATGTCGCTCTTAAAGCGACCCAGGTCGCTGCTAAAGGGACACATGTCGCTCTTAAAGGAATGGGACCCAAGTCGCTTTTAAAGGGATGGCACCCAGGATTAAAGTTAAAAGGAAGTCACTGGTAAGGGGGCGCTCTTTTCAAGGACTACGTATTTCCCTGGAAATGCAAATCTAGTTACTATATGGGGGCACAGCAGGGGCATTATTACTATATGGAAGGCACACTGGGGGCATTATTACTATATGGGTGCACAGCAAGGGCATTATTACTATATGGAAGGCACACTGGGGGCATTATTACTATATGGGCACACAGCAGGGGCATTGTTACTATATGAGGGCACAGCATGGGGCATTATTACTATATGGGGGACACAGCAGGGGACATTACTACTATATGAGGGTGCCCAGTAGGGGACATTTTACAATGCAGGAGGCATTATTACTATGGGGCATAACACTGCAGGAGATCCTATATACAGGGGCATTCTACATACCTACTGACTTAAATGCACATGACACAAAAAAGTGGAAGTTGTAAAAGTGTGGAGCCTAAGATGTTTGTCTCGCAGGTTCAGAAGAGATGAATTTTCGCTGCAAGAAACATCATGAAGGCCTGGGTCAGATGGAGAGGAAAAGGAAAGTGACGCCTCAGATCAATCATTGAATACTGTTCGATCGAATAGTGAGATATTCGAAATATTCAAACGAATATCCCGTGAATATTCGATAAGCATTCAAATCCCCCAGCTTCCGGTTTCACCCTCCAAATGGTCAAATAGATGTTTTTCACTAATCGAATACTTGTTCCCGTAGACTTTAATGGGATCGAATATTCAATCGAATATTCGCAGGATATTCATACAAATATGGAATATTTGAATATCTCACTATTCGCTCATCACTAATTATAGGTTATACGAGGGCATTGATTTTTCAGCACATAAACAATCTCAGTTACAAGTTTTAAACATTTAATCCATCCTTAAAAAGCATGTTAAGTGTTCCTTCAAAATCCGTCCCACAAATGCATGTATACAGGCCATCACGTGGGCACATGTGCCTAATCTATCACCGTGTTTCTGTCTTTTTCGACAAAAGAAGATTGTGTTTTAATTAAAAGAAAACTGCTGTAAGACTATTCCGGATTCATGCAGAAGAGCAGGGCTGGCCGCCTGTGCATTTTACCTCTTGCCAAATTCAATGCAACTGCTGCTTTGGTATTCACTTTGCATCCATAGTACATGAAATAATAAGTGTTCTACGCTAGAACACTGAGCACAGCCGCTGCAAAGAGCTTAAGATACAGCATCGCACTGCCAGTGCCTGCCCTAGGGAGATTACAAGCCGAAAAAAGGCAAAAAAAGAGAGGAAAAGAATGTGTCAGCTAAAGAGAGAATGAAAGAGGAAGAGACAGATTGTCAGAAGGCTGAAAGAGATGCAGATGGAGTAAAATTAAAAGACAGACAGACTGAAAGCCATAAAAGGTTGAATACAGACTGTAGTGCAGATAAAGAACGGAAGAATTAGTATTTATGCCAACAGAGATGGAGCAGTAGAAAATCAATCCATGGAATAATATAGAAAATGCTCTACAAAAAAAAAAATAAAAAAATTCTATAACCTGGTGATGGAAAATGTAGTGGGTAGGAAAACGGCATTTCAAAGCTGGCAATCAGTGAAAGAAAAATATAGAAGCTGAAAAGGTTAAAGAAAAAAGAGCCAAGTGTAAGGCTCTACAATGGGAAGAGTTTAGTTTTACATTGTAGTAGCGGCTAGGTACTCACACTCCACTATCAAAAGATCAAACTAGTTTCATACTCCATTAGGAAACCATGGGTGGCATGTACAATGGTATAAAAGCCTGGTGCCTTGAAAGTAATGGTGCCCCGGGTTGCCTGAATAGAAGTAAAATAAAAGTTCCAGCTGATTTTTACAGTTACTTAGGGCCGATCTGCAAAGGTCTCCAGCAGAAAGTAGTTGGGAAAGTTAGAAGATTAGATACCAGCCGCTTTACCAGTGCCTGGGCATGTGTTTGGAAATAGCAGCAGGCATCACACTTAAGTAGTACATGGGAAAAGGGAAATAAATTCGTTCCCATACCATTTTTAGGTTTTTTTTTTACGTTTTTTTTTTTTTTTACGGTAATGTGTTGTCCTTATGGTAATGTACTGTCCTATCATTTTTGCATTGTTTCATTAAATCAGGGACAATGTGTAAATCAGGATATTTAAGAATTCATCCTACTATATCTATCTGCAGGAACATCCATAAACACTTGTGCCTAAGTTGTATTTGCAGACATACATGGCCATGCCATAACAGTGACAGATGATCTGGTATCAGGGACATAGATAAAGGCTTGTGGGCCCTGGTGCAAAAACTCAGATTGGGACCCCCTCCCCCAATCAGAAAACCATACACATAAAGTCAGAGGCAGAATAAACAGTTATAACCAGTGATCATCTTCTCTGATTGGAATCATTCATTTTTGCTTTCTTCTTTATCTGGCCAAGGCTGTCATGAAGACTTCTTAAAGTCGCTAGCATCTTATCTATGCAAAGTTTGCTGTCAAGAAGCAGCAAACTCCAGACCTTTTACCTATTTAATATGTCATGAAATAATTAAGTATAAGTCATACTGGACCATTAATCTACTTAGTAATTAATTGTCCATTTCCTTTTAGACTTTGAAAATGCCCGCAATTCCTAATTTCCTAGGGAAACTCTAGGGGATCCCACCTACCAAGTGGGGCATTATTGCCATTTGGGAAAAAATTGGTGGGACACAGGTGAGATTGGTGTCTTTTTAAGTGCGGGCATAAATGCCTTGAGGCTAGCATTGCTATAAAACAACTTGCACAATAATGCCTCAACAGTACCCCTAAGTATTAACAATGTCCCCACTGTGCTCTCATACAATAATAATGCTCCTTGTACTCACAGACAGTAATAAAGCATCCTGAGAAACCACAGAGTAATAGTGCCCATAAAGTAATGTCCCCTGTGCCTTTATACAGTAATGATGTGCCCCTGTACTTCATATAGTGATAATGTTCCCCTGTGCCTTCATACTGTAATTATAACCACTCCCCCCATCGGTAACAGTGCCCCCTTTGCAGCCATATAGTAATAGTTGCCCCCTATACTCCTAAGGGGGCCTGTTAGTGCCTCTGCCATAATTATTGTTGAAATCAAGGTATAAACATATATTTTTGGTGACTTTTATTATAATTTTCCAATTTACTATCCACATTATCAAATAATCCTAAAACTTGGAGTTTACATTTTGGTCACTAGGCTTAAAGAGGTACTCTAGCATTAATAAATATCTTACCTAACCACACTCCCCCCAGTGTCCTGTCTTCTTCTCCACAACTTCTGCTGAAGTGCCAATATGACAGGAGATGGTGGCTCAGTATAGACAGCATTACACTGTCCTGGCTGAGTGACCATTTTCTGTCATTATACATTGGTTGTTTACACTGAACAACCCCTTTAACCCCTCAGAGTCTCATAATGTATCTGGTATGTCATGGCACCACAAAGGGGGGTTCAGAGGGGGTCGTGCAGTGACCCTGCTCTGAATCGCCACACTCCCGGCTAATCGCCGGGAGCCACGCCCACTAGCTGAGACAGCTGTCAAAACTGGCAGCTTCATTTAAATGCCTTCAAAAGCCCATCCCTCTATTCCCATCTCTCTATGACAGGTCAGTACAGTTGTTTTAGAAGTTCCCCTATGTATACAAAAATACTTAATTGCATAATAATAATAATAATTGCATTTTATTTTCAATTTCACCGAAAAATTTAAGTTTTCTGGTTTTTGCAGCACATTTTATGAAAAAATAAAGTCTTTAATTGTAAAGTACAATTAAAGACACAATAAATAAGGGCTCATGTCGGTCTGTAGGTAAAAAAAAATACAAACGCTATGACGGTTTAAACACTAGAAGGAAAACAAACAAAAAGCACGAAAACGAAAATTTGTTCCATCCTTAAGGGGTTAAGCTAAGCTCCAGTTTGCAAATGGCATACTTCACTTGTCACTTGTCAACCCAGGCAATGAAAAACTACTTAAGAAAGGAAAAGAACTATTCACTGCAATTAACTGCAACATATATAGTTAAATGGATGTAGCAACTAAACATGATAATTAGAAGCAAGGAGCTCGGTCTGCTTTTAATTTTTAATTTAATATTTAAGAAATGCTTTTGGTATGCTTTTATTACTTCATGTATTTTGTAACAAAGGGAAAATCCTAGAATTACCTATAATTGTTGGAATGTTCTTTTACTGATAGCAGCTACTCAATGTTTTGGCTGATCTTGGAGGGCTTCCAGTCTGTGCACTGAACCCTTATTGTCAGAATATTAATTTTACCGGCCCTTTTTTTTGTTCAATACTGGGAACTAAGTTACTGTATAACAAAAGCACATTCTGTCCTCTGGTTTGGGTGGCTTTCAAATGTTAAGTTCATATTAAATCATTGATGGTAACAGAGTTATTGTACAGTGTCTTTGTGTCAGCTTGATGCCCAGCATGTTGAATGCTGCTTGCTTTCCAGCTTCAAATGACAGTAATCAATCATTTTTATAGAAAATGATGGCACCGACTCTCAAAGTATTAGCTGTGTCTCCTGGTACTTTCCAGTAGCAATAAATATCTTTGTATGCTGATTACAAAGTACATGAATAATGACCTCAATGCATTTTAATGTTTATTTGTATAATAACAACATTTTCAGTTGTAAGAAGATGAATAAAGTTGGTGTATAAAAGTTCATAGTAGTTCGAGGTCAGTTACAGATTAAATCTGGCATTACAGACTAACAAACTACTTAGCAAGAAAGGGTAAAAAATACTTATATTTTAAAATGATCCACACATCAGGGTAATATATTTAGGACAACATAAGCCAGTATCAGTGTCCACATAACGGCCCACATTTATAAATCTGGGGGTCTTTTTACACCACTTAATATTCTGCTTAATGTGCCCACAAATGAGTGCTGATGAGCAAGATCGGTTCACTAACAGTGCCTTAACAAGGCATGAATGATTGATGGATCATGTGGCTGCAAATCTCCTGTTTACACAGACAGATGAGTGGCCCATAAAGAGGATTTTACCGGGCTCAGATAAAATCAAATCAGCTAATGGGTAGGTGTGTTTACAGGGGCCGATTCTCAGCTAAGTGAGCATTGCTAGGAACCCTCATTAAAGGAGTTATCTAGTCAGGTAATGTCAGGAACCGGTGACACCAGACACACAGAGACAGTGAGCCCTAAGCTCAGCCCCGCCCACTGACTCTACCTACTTGCCCCCCTAGGCTAAACCCTAGGGCAGCAACTGGGCGGCGGTCCCTGCACTGGCTAGGTGGGACACAAAGACAAGACAGACAGACAAAACACAATAAAGAATAGTCAGCAATCCGGGTCACAACAGTCTGGCAGCAAAGGTACAAAATCAGGATCCAAAAGCGTAGTCAGAAAACAGGCAATATGATCAGGGGCAGGCAGCAAGCAAGGGAGGTCAGAGATACAAAGCAGGAATCAGGAGAAACCAGAAAACAGAACACACAAGCAGGCAGCGACTAAGTCAATAACCGGCCAGGCACAGGCAGAAGCTGAAATCTTAAATAGGACACCAGGAACCAAGTCCAGAAGATGATAGGAGGGACCAGCTGTCAATCACTGAGGCAAAGGCAGGTTAACCGTTACATGACCAGGGAAGCTTAGAAGCACAGACACGGGTGGGACAGGGAAAACAATTAGCAGACCAGAAGAAATAAGACACAGTTCAGACAGGGCAAAAACAAGGCAAACAAAACACAGAATAAATGGAAGATTATGGCCAAAATCGCAGTCTTTGGCGCAGAGGTCTAATCTTCACAGCAGAGGGTGGCACTGATGCCTTTTCAGGCGCGATCATGACATTACCCCCCCTTTTATGAGGGGCCTCTGGACCCTCACCAGACCTAGGAGGGAAAGGACCTCTTACAATGCATGTCTCGATGTCACTGGAAATGTCATCGTCCGTCTCCCACTCATCAGAATCCGACTCCAAGTGATGGATAACTGGTCTCCTGACAGATCTCCCATAACCGCTCATATCGGTACCAGTCCCAGAACCAAATTCAGCATTACATGAAGACACAGATATGGCACAATCAGTGGGATATACTGAACCAGTTTCTACCTTACACGAATTGGCAGACATGATATCCTCGGCAGGACACACAGAGCCAACTTCCACATTGCATGAATTCACAGATATTGCATCCTCAGCGGAATACACCGAGCCAACTTCCACATTACATGAAGTCACAGATATAGCATTGGTAGGTTCATCAACAGAATAATGCACGTCAAAAACACCAACAAGTACCTGTGCGCCCAGATGACTATCCTGGTTGTCATCTGGACGCTGATGATCTGGCCTCTGGGGACGCTTGGTACAATAGCTGATGAAATGTCCAACAGAGTCCATTCAGTCTTCTGAGTTCCTTACGGGCCAGGGATCTATTTATTTTGCCCAGATCAGAAGGTTCCTCCACGGTGACCAGAGGACGAGACATAGTAGGCAGAGGTTTGGAGGGGACAGAAGAAGGAACATTAATGACACAGGGGTGGTCTAGGCGTGGTCTTAGTGTGCGATCAATGGTAATCGCCAGGGAAATGGCCTCTTCAAGGGAGATAGGGGTGGGGTGACTGACCCAAGCATCTCTGAATGTCACATATGTGTTCAGGTCCCCGGAAAACTTGTCAGGCTCCTTGAGCGTGACCACTGGGATGGCAGGAGTGGTAGCTGGTAGCTACTGGGCCAATAGCTGGACCTGCTTGGTCAGCTCAGAAACGAGGGTAGCAAGACCCTCAAAGCAGACAGATAACTCCTGTGCTGAGTCCATTACTGGCCACAGGTAAGGAGTTAAAAAAAATATTGTAAGGGCCGGTTATTATGTCAGGAACCGGTGACACCAGACACACAGAGACAGTGAGCCCTAAGCTCAGCCCCGCCCACTGACTCTACCTACTTGCCCCCCTAGGCTAAACCCTAGGGCAGCAACTGGGCGGCGGTCCCTGCACTGGCTAGGTGGGACACAAAGACAAGACAGACAGACAAAACACAATAAAGAATAGTCAGCAATCCGGGTCACAACAGTCTGGCAGCAAAGGTACAAAATCAGGATCCAAAAGCGTAGTCAGAAAACAGGCAATATGATCAGGGGCAGGCAGCAAGCAAGGGAGGTCAGAAATACAAAGCAGGAATCAGGAGAAACCAGAAAACAGAACACACAAGCAGGCAGCGACTAAGTCAATAACCGGCCAGGCAAAGGCAGAAGCTGAAATCTTAAATAGGACACCAGGAACCAAGTCCAGAAGATGATAGGAGGGACCAGCTGTCAATCACTGAGGCAAAGGCAGGTTAACCGTTACATGACCAGGGAAGCTTAGAAGCACAGACACGGGTGAGGCAGGGAAAACAATTAGCAGACCAGAAGAAATAAGACACAGTTCAGACAGGGCAAAAACAAGGCAAACAAAACACAGAATAAATGGAAGATTATGGCCAAAATCGCAGTCTTTGGCGCAGAGGTCTAATCTTCACAGCAGAGGGTGGCACTGATGCCTTTTCAGGCGTGATCATGACAGGTAAAATATATGTTGAATCATCCCCCCTCCTGGAGATTAACAATTCATTTCATAATTGTTATTATCGTTTCAGTCTCCTTCCACTAGTTCCGAGTTGCTGCTTTCTGCTAAAGCCACAAAAGACTGCATCTGAGTTGTTCTTTTAGCCTCTCCCTCCTCCCTCCTTCTTTCCAAGACAGCTGAGGTCAAGTTGCTTATTGTGTCCCAGCATTACAAAGTTGCAACAAAGTTGCAGATAGGGACTTGTTTACATCAGCTACCTTGAAAAGGAGGAGGATAACATAATATAATAAAATAATCCTTACATCTTCCAGTTTTCAGTCTGGCCACTAGGCCTAATGATAAGCTGACACTGTCCTGTTACAGATCAACCTTCAGCAATGTTCTCATCATCATAGGCAGGATTACAATGAAAGGTGACAGCAGTTGATAGATAAGACAAGACCAGACCATTCATAATAGGTGATGCTCCCTCTTTCTTTTTGGGTGCCTTCACACCTACCGGATCCGCAGCGGATCTCACTTCTGCGAATTCGGAGGGAGATCCACTGCGGATCCGTTACCATTCACCCTAATGCTAGCACATACCCGCTGTGAGTATGAGCTTTAACCCCCTGGCTCCCACAGCCCCACCGCAGCTCCGCCGCTGCCTCCATCAGCCCCGGCGCCTGCATCCCCCATCATCCCTGCAGCCCGCACGCATCCCCGATCGCCGCCCGCAACCCCGATCATCCCCGCAGCCCGCACGCATCATCCCAGCAGCTGCGCCAAGGAGCAGGTAATGTATGCTCTCGGCGGCGGCCGTCGGGCTGCGGGGATGATGTGTGCCGGCTGCAGGGATGATGGGGGATGCGTGCGGGCAGCGATTGGGGATGCGGGCGCCGGGGCTGATGGGGGCAGTGGTGGAGCTGCAGGAGGCGGGGATGCGGTGGGGCTGCGGCCAACAGGGGGTTAAAGCTCATACTCACAGCGGGATGTCAATCAAACTGCGGGTATGTGCTATCATTAGGGTGAATGGTACCGGATCCGCAGTGGCTCTCGCTCTGAATCCGCAGAAGTGAGATCCGCTGTGGATCCGGTAGGTGTGAAGGCACCCTTAATGTAAGTTACATGCCGAAAACCTTAAGGGTATAAACCCACACACCTTATGCAGATATGCAACAAATACGCAGCAGATTTGTTGGTACAGATTTGATGCTGTGTTCAGTTATTTAGATCTAATCTGCTGCGAGTTTGCTGGGTATAAACCCACACACCTTATGCAGATATGCAACAAATACGCAGCAGATTTGTTGGTACAGATTTGATGCTGTGTTCAGTTATTTAGATCTAATCTGCTGCGAGTTTGCTGCATGTCGCAGCAGTAAATACGCTGTGTATACGGTGTGTGGGTTTATACCCTTAAAGAGAATGTGGTGAAATATCCTGTTCTTGCAACCTTGCATCTTGGATCTGTACATAATACTTCTTGTCTTTCCCACTTTCTACATGTTCTGATGCTTCCTATGTCCAGCTGTCAATAATTTGCTACACTGAGGACCTAGTTATCAATACATGTAATAGGTAGCTTATCATATAATGTATATTCACTGTGTAATGCAGTAGACAAAGTCAGTGTCCCATCAGGCCTCGGGCATAACTACTTCCATAGCAGCAATAGTGACTGCTATGGGCTCCACTGTGTCAAGGGGCCTGTTGGCCCAATCCTGCAATACACTGTGCCCCCTGAGCTGTCATCATTTGCAGCACCCGGTAATCAAGCAGGTCTCCTTAATGCTACAAATGTCCTTTTAACTGCAGGCAGGGCCGGTTTTAGACTAGATGTGGCCCTGGGCAAAGTTAAAGGTGGGGCCCCAAATGCTGAAATATTTTAGCAACAATTTAAGGTCCCCATACATTTTACTCTTTTGTTGGTGGTACCTGTTGCTCCTGGTGGGTTCGGCCATCAGTGTAAGGTGTATGGGGCTCTTTGGACAGTCCTCTGACAGATGATATCAGTGGACATAGGGGATCAAGCTTGATGGAAAATCAATGCCCAACCTCTTTGTTCTAAGAGAGATAAGCCGCCATCAAATCTGTATGGCTATGGCTTTACCCTCTCATAGAAAACACAGGAAAACTCAGATGTGCCAAATTTCTGTGTATGGGGAGGACGGGACCAGATGGGAGAGATAATTGTCAGCTGAAGGAATGTTCAGCCAGCAGTTATTGGAAGCATACAGCCACTTTTAAGGCCGTATTACACGGCCTGATATTCTGCAGAAGTGAGCGCCAATCTGGTAGAATGGAGCTCGCTTAGAGAGCCTACTACAGCAAAAGCTATGGAGGTGATTTATCAAACTGGTGTAAAGAAGAATTGGCTCAGTTGCCCCTAGCAACCAATCAGATTCCACCTACTTAGAATCTGAGTAATGAAAGGTGGAATCTGATAAGTTGCTAGGGGCAACTGAGCCAGTTTCACTTTACACTATGTTTGATAAATCTCCCCCTATGTGTATATATACAGTATATCATTAGTGATGTGTGTGCAATCCTTGCTGTATATAGTAAACAATAAAGATATATATACTACCTGATCACGTTCCCCGGTGTCCTCAGGCCATGTCTGTGATATATACTACCTGATCATGTTCCCCGGTGTCCTCAGGCCTTGTCTGTGATATATACTACCTGATCATGTTCCCCAGTGTCCTCACAGAGCGATAGCGTCCTGATTCGGACAATTTTCGCTCCATGTATTAGGGCCCTTACTCAGTTCAGAAGTTTACATGCCGCTACATGTCAGGACTACCGCTACATGCCGGGACCGCAGCTACATGTCGGGACCGCCGCTACATGTCGGGACCGCCCCTACATGTCGGGACCGCCCCTACATGTCGGGACCGCCCCTACATGTCGGGACTGCCCCTACATGTCGGGACTGCCCCTACATGTCAGGACCGCCGCTACATTCTGGGACTGCCCCTACATGTCAGGACCGCCGCTACATTCTGGGACTGCCACTACATGCCAGGACTGCCGCTAAATGCCAGGAATGTCGCTAAATGCCAGGACTGCCCCTAAATGCCAGGACTGCCGCTAAATGTTAGGACTGCCCGCTAGTGGTGTAAATACAAGAACTATTTATATGAATTGCTTTAAAAAAATAAATTTTAAAAAAATCACTATAATCAGGACCAAATATTACCTCCATACCGTTATTGAAGAAAACACACTATATATAGGCCAATATCACCACCATAAAGTGATCGCCCCATAATGACTCTATATACACTATATACAGACCAATATTACCGCCATAGAGTGACCACCGCATAATGACTCTATATACACTATATACAGACCAATATTACCACTATAGACTGACCACTGTATAATAAATGACTGTATATACACTGTATACAGACCAATATTATGTGGCTGTCACCCTATGGCTGTACTATTGGTGTATATAGTGTATATATAGAGTCATTATGTGGCAGTCAATCTATGGCAGTAATGACTCTACGCTATATACGCTATATACAGACCAATATTATTGCCATAGGCTGACCCCTGTATAATGACTTTATATACACTCTATATACAGACCAATATTACCGCCATAGAGTGACCACTGCATAATGACTCTATATACAGACCAAAATTACTGCCATAGACTGACCCCTGTATAATGACTCTATATACACACTATATACAGACCAATATTATGTGGCGATCACTCTATGGCTGTACTATATATACTGTACTGTGGCTGTACTGTATATAGTGTCATTATGTGGTAGTCAATCTATGGCAATAATGACTCTATATATACCCTATATACAGACCAATATTAATGCCAAAGAGTGACCACTGCATAATGACACTATATACAGACCAATATTACCGCCATAGAGTGACCACTGCATAATGACTCTATATACAGACCAAAATTACTGCCATAGACTGACCCCTGTATAATGACTCTATATACACACTATATACAGACCAATATTATGTGGGCGATCACTCTATGGTTGTACTACTGGTCTGTATATAGTGTGTATATAGAGTCATTATGTGGTGGTCACTGTATGGCGGTAATATTGGTCTGTATATAGTGTCATTATGTGGTAGTCAATCTATGGCAGTAATGAGTGTATATATATACGCTATATACAGACCAATATTAATGCCAAAGAGTGACCACTGCATAATGACACTATATACAGACCAATATTACCACCATACAGTGACCACTGCATAATGACACTATATACAGACCAATATTACCAGCATACAGTGACCACCACCTAAGGACTGAATACCACCTTATTTTTTTCTCAATAAAATACACCGTATTGCCTTAGTGATGTCATCATACACTATACATAGGAGCTGCAGCAATTACATAGGACTGATGAGGCCAGAGAATGGCTTCAGCTCCTATATACAGTCTATTCACCTCAACACTTGGAGTCAGCAGTGCTTATACACACACACACCATTATATATATATATATATATATATATATATATATATATATATATATATATATATATATATACACACACACACTCACCCATGAAAACACATTATACAGATACAAACCATCCAGTCCACACACTATACACAGGACATGTAACACACACTGCATTCATGCATTATACACCTACATTCATACACATTACACACTACATATACAGAATACTTACTCCCTCTAGCATGCTGGTTGTAGTGGTGAATCCCCCTCATGTTCCTTGCAGCAGCAGCAGCAGGCTGTCATCCTCACCCGGCAGCCCTCTCCTCCATCGTCCCGACAGCTCCACACCAGAGGAGGAAGTCACGTGCAGTGAGAGGAGCTGGGGGGAGGGGGAGGGGGAGCAGACACCGAGCCCAGCGTCCTGCAGCCTCTGTGTGACCCCTGATAGCAGCAGCAAGGGATCACTCCAGACGCTGGAGGACGCTGTCTGTGCTCTCCTCTCCACTGGAACTGCGGTAGGGGGCCCCTGGGGGATGGGGGCCCTGGGCATTTGCCCTGCTTGCCCCCCCCCCCCCCTAACGCCGGCCCTGCCGGTAATCAAGCAGGTCTCCTTAATGCTACAAATGTCCTTTTAACTGCAGGTGCTCATAATGAGTACTTGCAGTTAAAGGTTAAGACTACACTTGATGGGTCTGTGGTCAGTGGGGGAGGGCCCATGACAGACAGTGTGGCTCTTTTTTTCAGTAAAAGAAGTGATGAAGGTAAAGAAACAAAGAAGAAGGAAAAAGGAGTGAGAAAATAGAAAGTACAGAAACATGGAATATAGTATTGCCTAAAATAAGAGAAATGCAATTTTATATATATATATATATATATATATATATATATATATATATATATATATATATATTTTAGTAAAATAAAAAAAGCTAATGGGCAGAATTAATAGGAATTTAACAAAGTAACCACTAGCAGGTGAGCTATGCATTGGATCACAATGCCCTGTGACCTGTATAAAACATGGCGAACTAAACTGTGTTTTTTTTCCTTCTTCCTGGAACAGTTGATCATTGTTCCATTTCATCAATATCTGGAAGATGGAAGGTGACATTTCTGTAATGTTAAAGCCATCCTGCTGCACATCTTAAAAAAAAAAAAAAAAAAATCTTCTCTGCTCCTCCTAAATTTGATGGGCCGTAAGATAAGAGTGCCTGTGCAGAATGACTCACAGTGGGGAGGTCTGTTTTATATTCTCTTTGCTTCTCCCGAAGCATCAGTTTATAAACATACCTTGCTAAGAATGCATTTCCTACACAGCACTCCTATGGCGTGCACACATATTTCCATCAAAAGCACTTCTCTCTTATTTACTTCCTCCTGTTTCGCTATTTTACAGACCTTTCATCTACACCTACATCATCTATAGGTCACAGATACATAATAAAATATTTGGGGTAAATTAAGCATTATTCTTTCAATTACATTTGAAGAATTTATCTCTACTATATAAATAAATATAAGAGATGTTATAGTTTAGGTGATTATTATGGCAAATACTTTCTACACAGTACTATGGAGGTCGTTTTTCTTTTCTAGAATTATGCGGAATTTTCTTTTTTGTATCTGTAGCAACATCCCAGTCTTCTGTTGCTTAACCCATTCATAAGACAATTAGGCACAAAACAGAGTATAAAAAACTTTTACTAATGAAAATTCAACCAACATACCAGATAAAGACTATGTTCACACAGTCTATTTTTTAAGACAAGAACAGCCGTTGTTAGAGATTAAAACAAGGGTCGTTCTTGTCCTAAAATAATGAACTTTATTGAACTCTTTGAGAACAACGGCCATTGTTCACACACTGTATTGGCAGTACGGACACGGAAATAATTGACACCAAGTATTTCGGAGCGCTAAAGTGTGAACAACGACCATTGTTCTGCTCTGTTCACACAATGTATGGCTGTTCTGACGGCTGTATATTGCATAGAGTTCAACTGGGATTTGGATTGCAGACACATCCAAATGTGCCTGCAATCCAAATAAAATAAAATGATGTTCCTGCAGCCGTTATGGCAGTATTGGCCACAGGAACATGACAAACAGTGGCTGTTGTTTAAACATAGTGTGAACATAGACTTAGGTTGGTCTTAAAGCAAATCTGTATCCATACACAACCCTCCCCAAACCACTGGTACCGTTCATTAGCTCTCACAAAGTCCTTTCCTGGCACAGGGTTCAAACCTCTCTTGGTTCCATCTTCTTGCTACTAACCCAGTTTTATTCTGGAGGAGCGGTGTCTGTACCCTAGGCCTGTGCCTCTTCTCAGGTCTTCCTCCCCATCCTCCCCCTGTTTAACAACGCCCATGGGCAGGATTATCCTCCTCTACGCTGACCTAGAGCAAAGAGCCTAGCCATGTCAGTGCTCACAATGGGGCATGAGCTGAATTGGGTTGGCACAAAAGAGGAGAATCATGCCTGGAAAGAGGGGGGGGGGGAGAAGAAGACCTGATGTTCTAAGCCCTGCCTTTTATACAACTTCATTTTTTAGCTAAAAGATGGCACCAGAAGAGGTTTGAAACCCACGCTAAGAAAGAACTTATTGAGAGCAAATGAATGCTACTCATGGTTTGGGGAGGTTACAGGTGGGTACAGATTCACTTTAAATGTAATATATGGTAGTTGGCAGCATAAAGTGTAAGTGTCATCTCAAACAATTTTTTCCTTACATAAATAATAAAAGTGAATGTAACAAAAATATGTTTCCTATTGCACATACAAGGCTGCTCTGCATTCTTCTCTCACACAAAGTACGAGATTCACAAGTTAGACTGCTCAAGTACTGCTCTATAATGTCCTCCATGCTGCTGCATCTTCTATACATTTCCACAGAGAGGAAGGGAAGCAGAATCCCCAGTTTTCTGTGTGCATGTGGTGTTTGGGAGCCATCATAGTTCTTATCCCCTTTGAAGCTGAACTCAGGGGAAACTACACAGAGATGCTGTCATCACAGTTAGCAGCCACGGGGAATAGCCAGAAATATTTTCACACAAATGAGTTGCCACACCATACAAAGGGTCTTTGCAAGGTTTGATCAGGTTTTATTTATCCATGCCATGTAGTAATTTAGCTGTGCAAAAGAAGGTTCTCTCTCTCTCTCTCTCTCTCTCTAGCCTGTTATCGCACCTTGGGATAATGTTCAGTCTGGCTCTGTGCTACCCAAATGCATACGCGTGGCCAGAAATAATACTCTTTCTCAAACAGAACGGCTTATAATGAAAAGTTGCCTAGAATGACAGTCAATTAGAGACTGTGTTACATTGCATGTGCTCCACTGTCTCTGTTTCATGTGACCTAGACCGACTGTCCAGCTCACATAAACACGCTGCTCTCCCCTCTCATTCCACTGAAGACCCCGACCTCAAAAAACTTTTGACATGTCAATAAAAAATCTCTTTCAGTTCAGCAGTTGATCTGAAAATCCAAAAGAATTCTTCATTGTAAGACAAGTGGTGAACTTTAAAATCTTCAATTAAACCAAACCGTAAGTCATTCTAACAACATTTTTCTGTGTAATTCAAGGTTACTGCTATTAAAAAATAGGAGTCAAACAAGGGAGCAGACTGCTGTGTTTTTTCTCTAATAGGTCCTATGGGAGTTACTGGTACAGCCGTAATCATGAGTGGTATGGTAATGAAGCAGTTGTCACATTTATAGGGTAACATGTAGAAAAAAATCCCCTCACGTTTTCATATGCTGTGGATTATAACATATGTCTAGTGTTGTTTATTGAGTGAAGATAGAAGTTGTAAACTGTTTACAGTGACCAAAGTTATTAAAAGGTTTATCAAGGAATGGCAGAGAAATCGTTTCAGTTACCAGTTAAAAATCTATTATGAAATATAGTCTGTAGAAAACCCACGTGCAGTAGTATAGGTGAATTTGTAGTTTTTGTAATTGTAATATTATATTTGTATGTGTAACTTTCCATACAATCCACAGTGAGCTAGATAACCAAGCTAATGGTGCATCGGTCTATAGCCGTGATGGTGAACCTATGACAGGTGTGTCAGGCGTAGCCATTTTCACTCAGTATGCGGCCATGTGCCGTTAAGGACTTCAGCACAGCCCCAGCAGTGGCGCAATTACAGTAGTCAGGGTCTGGGCCTGGCCCGGCGCACATAACCCACTGACCCTCCCCCCCGATGCGTACTCTGCGTAAACCCGGCACTCTCTTCTGATTTGATGAGATGCCACGCTCCTGTGCTATCACCCTACAGCTAGACTGTGCTGGAGGTGTATGCTGGTGAAGGGATGGGGGGGCAGGGGGGGACTGGGGGTGTATGCTGGTAAAGGGATGAGGGGCCAAGGGGGACTGGGGGTGTATTCTGGTGAAGAGATAAGGTGCCAGGGGGGACTGAAGGTGTTTGCTGGTGAAGGGATGAGGTGCCAGGGGGGACTAAAGGTGTATGCTGGTGTAGGGATAAGGCGCCAGGGGGGACTAAAGGTGTTTGCTGGTGAACTGATGAGGTGCCAGGGGGGACTGAAGGTATATGCTGGTGAAGGGATAAGGCGCCAGAGGGGAATGGGGTTGTATGCTGGTGAAGGGATGAAGGGGCAGGGGGACTGGGGGTGTATGCTGACAAAGGGATGAGGGGCTGGCGGTATACATTTGTGTTACTTAAACTATAAATATTGTTTTTTTTGTCGAAGTGGCACACCACCCAAGTTATGCTCTTTTTTTTTGCTGAATTTTGACACACCAAGCTTGCTCATCACTGGTTCTTTATCTGCAATCCCGCAGCTGCCTCTTATTAACCCCTTAACCCCAGCCATTTATAGCGATTGCAGAGTTTAAGGTACTCAGTGACAGGACAAGCTCCTGTCACTGAGTGATCGGGGTCCAACGTGCGGGGTAAATCCACTTACCCCTTTTCTGTCAGATAGCCATCTATGGATAGAGTCTGCTCTCAGGCAGGTTCCATGCATAGATCACAGATAACACTGATCTTTGCTATGCAATGGCATAGCATAGATCAGTACATGCAATCTAATGATTGCATGTTTTACAGTTAAAAAGAAGGTGTTAAAAAGTGTAATAAAAAAAGTTTTTAAATGTATAAAAAAACCTGTAAACCCATCTTCCAATAAAGTTTTAAAATACCCCCTTGCCCATTATAAAACTAAAAATATTTTAAAAAAATAAATAAATAAACCTATTGTATGTCTTAGCGTGCAGAATTGTCCAATCTATTAAAATATAACATTGTTGTTCCCGCACAGATAAGGGTGTAAACTAAAATAAAAAAATAAATAAAACACCAAGATTGCTGATTTTTTAAAATTATATAAGAAATTCATAAAAAGCTATCAAAAATGTTCTGTTACAATAATATAATATTAATAAAAACTTAAGATCATGGCGCAAAAAATGACACCTTAGCGAGCCTTGTAGGTGGAAAAATAAAAGCGATATGGCTCTTAGAAGGCGGGGAGGAACATTGCATTAATGTGAACATGGCCTAATACTATAATGTACTTTTTTGTTACTACTTTAAGGGGAACCAATAACCATCCTGAAGGGGAGTGGATTACACTATATATAGCGTGAGAGGGACGTGGCGACAACATATTGGAACTTGCAAGTGATTGGACGGGTGCAAGGGACTATAGTTGATCCCTAGCACATGCCCATCGACAGTACTGTAACTAAACTTGTGCATCCGCCATGTTTAGTGATTTTCTTAATAAATGCAGTGAATGGAATTTGCTTTGCAAAACAAAGTGAATTAACAGCATGATTTGTAGTGCACCTGCTTTTCTCATCTCTAAGGATAACTATTGGAGATGAGCGAACCTCGAGAATGCTCGAGTCCATCCGAACCCGAACTTTCGGCATTTGATTAGCAGTGGCTGCTGAAGTTGGATAAAGCCTTAAGGCTATGCGGAAAGCATGGATATAGTCATTGGCTGTATCCATGTTTTCCAGACAACGTTAGAGCAGCCCCCGATAATCAAATGCTGATCGTTCAGGTTCGATGGACTCGAACCCAAACCCGGTTCACTCATCTCTAATAACTATAAAATGGCCGTAATTTATAATAGTAAAAAAACTAATAAAAGTCAGTTTTTTCAACTACTTTTATGATCATTTTTAAATTATAGCTGAATAAACAGCATTAAAAAAAATAAAAACAAATAATTTAATGTAATAAAATAATAATAATGATAATAATGAACATGTTCATTATTTTTTTTATGCCTCTGTTAAATTATGGTCGATTTTCTCTACTGTGTGCTCAATTCCTTGGAGACTTTAGTGGAACACATAACTACACAGGAAAAACCTCCATAGTTTTCACTAATTTTTTAGTGACTGGCCAGAGAGATTACCACTTGATGAGTTGATGAGCACAGGTAAATAGGCTTCCACCAGCTGACAGACCACACCATGTACCACACCTGGTAGCTATACTAGAACTCCAATGTATGTAAGCAATAAAATTAGTTTATTATAAAAAAGTGCTTGAGAAAGGCTTTGCAGCACAGATGAACCAAAATGCGTTGCATTTTTTAATAATTAACACATTTTATTGCTTTCATACATTGGAGTCCTGGTATAGCTACGGCAACACTATCCACATGGTGTGATCTGCTAGCTGGTGAAAATCTACTCACCTGCGCCCATCAACCAAAGTGGCAATCCCTCTGGCTAGTCGGTCCAGACTGGCATTACTTTGCTACTATTGTCTGACATCTTGGTTATCCAAAGTGTGCCGAGTTGAGCAGCGGTGAACCTTCATCCTTTAAGCCTATGATAGAGTGGTGCCTATGCAAGTGCACAACCAAATCAGGTGAGTGTGTGTGCACAAGATACATATGGTGAAGGTGCTTTTTATAATTCTCAGTATACTGCATTAGAAGGTGCCCCCTGTATTCCAATTTTTTATTGTTCACACACATTTTTTTACCATCTTTACTACTAAATTTAATGGACCTTAAAAAAAAATCACATCCAAAAGCACCTGAAATAGAATATTGTACCAAGAGACGTCATTGTAATGACAGGCGCCAAAACCACAAAATGACAGACGCCATTTAGCACTCAAAATGACGGTTGTCAATTTGAGAAAACAAAAGCGGACAGAAAAGAACCTCATATGAACATAGCCCTTCCAGTGGCAGTCTTTGGCACCAAGCACCCCAAGCTATCACTTGGGGCCCCCAACATCCAAGGGGGCCCCCACGTCCTGCTCTTGTGCTCAATACGGCTGGACAGGGCCGCTGCCCCGCTCGCTGCTGCCATCTGAACTGTAACTATGAGCACTCGTAATGAGCGCTCATAGTTACATGCATTGGCTCCCTTCCTGTCAGTCACTCTTTTGGCTGCAGAAAGTGTTTTCCCTGCGGTCACAAGTGGCCGCTTTGTCCTTGTGGTCTCGGCGCTCCAGTGACATCACTGGAGCATCGGCGCCAGGACAAGGGGAGTGCGGCCTCTTGTGATCGCAGGGAAAACCCTTCTGCGGCCACAAGAGTGAAGAGAAGAGGAGACGCCCGGACCCAGGTGAGTATAAATGTTTGTTTTATTGTGTTATATACTAAATGGGAGGGGGAGCACACAGGGGTCTGTTTAACTGGGGGAGCGCACAGCGGGGGTCTATATAAATGGGGGGCACACACAGTGGGGCTATATAACAGGTGGAGCACACGGGGGGCTATATATAACTGGGGGAGCACACAGGGGGCTATAGACTACTGGGGCTTCACAAAGGGGTCTATATACTACTGGGGGCAGCACACAGGGGGTCTATATACTACTTGGGGCAGCAGAATGGGGTCTATATACAACTTGAAGAGCACACAGGAGGTCTATATCCAAGTTGGGGAGCACACAGGGAGCTATATATTACTGGGGGAGCACACAGGGGGTCTATATACTACTGGTGGAGCACACAGGGGTCTTTATACTACTGGTGGGGCACACAGGGGGTCTATATACTATTGGGGGAACATATAGGGGGTCTATATACTACTGGTGAGGCACACAGGTGGTCTATATACTGCTGGGGGCAGCACACAGGGGGTCTATATATAACTGGGGAGCACACAGGGGTCTGTATACTACTGGGGCAGCACACAAGGGGTCTATATAATACTCGTAGGACACACAGGGGGTCTATATACTACTGGGGGAACCACACAGAGGGTTTATATACAACTGGAGGAGCACACAGGGGTCTATATCCAAGTGGGGGAGCACACAGGAGGTCTATATCCAAGTGGGGGAGCTCACAGGAGGCTAAATACCCCTAAGGGAGCAAACAGGGGGGCTATATACTAGTGGGGGAGCACACAGTGGGTATATACAACTGGGGGCAGCACACAGTGGGTATATAAGACTGGGGGCAGCACACAGGGGGTCTATATACAACTGAGGCAGCACACAGGAGGTCTATATACTTTTGGGGGAGCACACGGGGGGCTATATATAACTGGGGGGGAACACACAGGGGTCTATATACTACTGGGGGATGCACACAAGGGGTATATACTACTGGGGGGCAGGACACAAGACGTATATACTATTGGGGGCAGCACAAGACGAGTATATATTACTGACAGTAGTGCACAAGGGGTAAATACTATTGGGGGCAGCACACGAGGAGTATATATTACTGACGGTAGTGCACAAGGGGTATATACTACTGGGGGCAGCACAAATCGGTCTATTGTTGTGGAGCGCATGTTGAGGGGGGGGGCAGACATAACTTCTCTTGGGGCCCCAGAAATGCCAAGACCGCCCCTGAGCCCTTCTCCGCATAATCCTTGTGGATGTATTCACATTGCTGCACACTTGCAGTAAATTGCATTTAAAATTTTGTTCACACATTAAAAAATTATTTTAATGGGTGAAAGTACCCTGCAGAGGGAGACACAGCTAAATATATTTTCATCAGAGTTCCTGTGATTAGATAATATATTCCGTCTGTAAAAGTCGCTTTCAGTCTTTGCATTTATGGCAAGTTTTTCCTACAAATGCATCAGACAGGAATGATATAAATAGAGCAAGTGGAAAAAGGTATAACTTCTGCAACAAGAAAATATGAAGAGGTCTTTAAAGAGTCTCCTTGGAGAATGCTTTCTTCTCTTTAATAAAATTACTCTCAACTCAAGGCTCCATTAGCCACTCTACAGGAGAGCAAGCAAATGGAGAAGAGCAAAGAAAGGAAATATACAATATAGAGGAGGTCCAGGAGGAAAATCTACTTATCTCATTAAAATACTTTTTGGGTCTTTAGTACACAAGAAAATGTAAAATTATTAAATAACAAAAAGCAAGATAGATAGATAGATAGATAGATAAAGAATGCACATACATTAACATTTAAAGAATTTGAATGACTATTTTGCATTTTGCACTACAGCTAGTTAAAGTGTAGAATTGGTAAACTAGTAACTATAGGGGAGATTTATCAAACATGGTGTAAAATGAAACTGGCTCAGTTGCCCCTAGCAACCAATCAGATTCCACCTTTCATTTTCCATAGAGTCTGTGAGGGATGAAAGGTGGAATCTGATTGGTTGCTAGAGGCAACTGAGACAGTTTCACCTGACACCATGTTTGATAAATCTCCCCCTTTGTATAATAGAAACACTGAAATATTGATACCTTTGACACTGTAACTTATGTAACTCAGTGAAGATGTATCCTTTCTCCAATCCTGCCATGTCTGGGCTGTTGAAGGCAATAAGGCTTTGTAGAGCTGTTGAAAATTAGTAAAAAGTTTCCTGGGAACAGCCCTTGGTGGTCAGCTTCGCTACAACCAGCTCTCAGTGTTCCAGCAGTCTACACAGTTTGAGTGATGTCACTCCTTTCAGCAGTCATCGGTTACCCTTTTCAGAGATCTCCTATGAGATGACCTAGCCTTTTCCCTTTTAACCCCTAGGCGATCCTGTACGTACGGTGACCCCGCTCGGAACCATCGCGGTCCCGGTTGAAGCGCGCACCCGGCTATCAGTGGGCGCGGTCCGATCGCCGTGCCCGCTAATTAGATAATAGGATGCAGCTGTCAAATATGACATCTGCATCCGATTACCTGATGCAGCCATTCCCTGGTGTCTAGTGGCGGAGATCTCCTTCCCGGGACGTTGTCCCGGAGGACTGATCCCTGTGTCTTCACCCGGCCGGGGTCTGCGCCGTAATGGCGCTGATCCCGGCTCGGCATTCGGTTGCTTCTGGCTGCAGCAGCCGGAAACAATCGAGTGCCTATCTCATTGATCTATGCTGTATTACTATATACAGCATAGATCAATGAGAGGTCAGTCCACTTATACTAAAAGTCCCCCAGGGGGGCTTCTGGTATAAGTGTAAAAGAAAAAATAAAGTGTCATTAATAACAAAAAGCCCCCTCCCCTAATAAAAGTGTGAATCACCCCCCTTTTCCTAAGTTATTAATAAAAAAAAATTAATAAATATGTTTGGTATTGCCACGTGCATAATCGCCCGAACTATTAATTAATCACATTCGTGATCTCGCACGGTAAACGGCGTAAACGCAAAAAAATCCCAAAGTGCAAAATTACACATTTTTTATTCCATCAAATCCAGAAAAATTGTAATAAAAAACGATCAAAAAGTTGCATATGCGCAATCAAGGTGCTGATAGAAATAACACATCATAGCACAAAAAATGACTCCTCACACAGCCTCATAGACCAAAGGATAAAAACGCTATAGGCATGGGAATAGAGCGATTCTAAGGAACATATATTTGTTAACAATGGTTTGAATTTTTTACAAGCCATAACATAATATAAAATATATAAATATTACAAAATAATAATAATATATAAAATACCCTTCAAATAAAAGAAATGCGTTTTTTTTTTCAATTTCACCACACATTGAATTTTTTTCTGGTTTCGCAGACAGCGGGAATCATTACCAAGGGCTCGGGTTCGTATGAACCCGAACCGAACTCGGTTCGGACCATCCCTACCTCTAACTATTTCGATAAAACTCTAACTCTAGCAATTAAAAAAATGGAGTGCCAATTTGAGAAATGAAAATCACCAGAACCCCAAACCATGGTAATATCAAAACTCACAACTAGACACAGGCCTCGGGGACTGCTGCTGTATACCATCAGTATCATCATACCATGCTTCGGGAATCACACAAGACTGGCTAGCTCTGCAGGATGACTATCTGGCTGACAATCTAGGCTTCCCTTTTTCTTGCTTCCTTTGGACCTCCTGTCTAGACTTGTCATGGCAACAGTGTCACAGAGGTTGGTCTTTAACACTGTTTGCGCCCTATTCTCCTTTCAATTTTTAGACTTATGTTCATATTTGTATTAGAAAAGCCAACAACAAGATGATTCCATAATCTTTTCCCAGCATTGAATGATTCCATATTTTGCTCCTTTATGTTGTTTTGAAAAACATTGTCCATTAGTTAAAACAATTTACCTTTATTTGTTTGATATATGTTTCATGAAGCCAGAAGGTTTAGATATAAATCCTTGTTTTGTTTCATATCTATTATTTGCTATGACGTTAAAGGGGTTATCCAAACATGCACACTTTCCCCCCTACTCTTGTCTCCAGTTAAGGTGTGTTTTGCAATTAAGCTCCATTTACTTCAATGGAACTGAGTTTTAAACCCCGACCAATTTGGAGTCAAAAGAGGGGGAAAAGTGGCTATGTTTTAACAGACTACTGCGTACTCACTTTTTCTGGTCCACCGCCGGTGGTCTGGTCTGACCCAGTGCCTGTAATTACTTGCTTTGATGATGCACTGTGCTACTCTGTTAATAATACTCTAAACACACTGCAGTCTCAGTCATTGGCTTCAGTGGATTTGCAATGCCATCCACAGAGCTGGGAAAGCATGTCATCAGGGTAAGGAAACATAGGCATTGAGGCAGACTAGAGCACTGGTCTGTGAAGAAAGTATGGTGTGTCTCTTATCTTCTTCCTTGTTCCAGTGCAGTTTTAATGTAGTGCTCTGAGCGCTCTGCGATTGGTGCCCTGGGGGCGGAGCAGTACTCCAAACATCCTTACGGGACAGAGTTCTACATTAAAACTACATGGGAATGGCACCGAGGATGAAGATAAGAGACATACCTTCATCCTCGGCTCCCTGTGTGCAATAGGAAGCTATCAGCAAGTTAGATTCATCTAACCTATTGATAGTTCCCCTTTAAATGCATATATGTATTAAATATCTTGTGTATTGACTTTAATTCTATAGTAAGTAACACGTTTTCTTGATTTTAGCTGATAGCTAAAATAGAAGATTTGGCGTGTGCTTTGTATATGATGTGCTAGACTCCTGCATTTCTGTGCCCTAGAGGTGACCAGTTTTCTATTCCTTCATCAGCTCATCAAACTATCCTGTTAGACCAGCAAAAAGAGGTTTGACCTTATGACTTCCAACCCTGAATGGGTAGAAAGAAGAAAAAAGACTTGTAGGTAAAAAGATTTTTGAAGACATAAATCAACCTCTATCATCATTGAGTTTTGATCAAAAGAAGTCACTTTGTGTTTTGCTTTTTAGCAGAGTCATAAAGTCATGTTGGTATTGCTTACTGGAAAAATAAGATACATGACTTGAATAGTGCTTCAATATTACCTTTGTTAAAGTCTGTGAACAATCAAGGGGACTCACAGTATGGGACAGAAGAACATCATTACTTTCTTTGATGTGGAGCTTGATGTGAAACTGATACTCATTGGGCACTCTAGTTCACTTACACAATGGGGATTTCACAGTATTTTGTATCAATAT
Source organism: Dendropsophus ebraccatus (assembly GCF_027789765.1). Lineage (NCBI taxonomy): Eukaryota > Metazoa > Chordata > Amphibia > Anura > Hylidae > Dendropsophus > Dendropsophus ebraccatus. The sequence goes on from NC_091458.1 coordinate 125,674,501, forward strand.
GTTGAAGCCTAAATCAGAAGTGAATGCAATGAAAGTGAATTTTCTGTGTTTAGGATTCAGGTTTATCTTTTGGCTTACAAATACTGAGGCAAAATTCTACCTTAGGCTAAGTTCAGACAACATAAATTTTCTATTAACCACGGCCATTGTTGCAAATTGCAACATCAGCCGTGATTAATAGAAAATGTAACTTGCATTGTAGTCAGAGGAATCCCGGACGGAGTGTATACACATAATATACAGTCATAGTTAAAGGAGAAGTCAAGCAAAAACTTTTTATTAAAGTATTGTATTGCCCCCCAAAAGATATACAAATCACCAATTTACACTTATTACAGGAAATGCTTATAACATGCTTTTTTTCCCTGCACTTACTACTACCTCGCTTTTTTCCCTGCATTTCCAGGATAAAATGGTGATGTCACTTCCTGGATAAAATGGTGATGTCGCAACCCGACTCCCAGAGCTGTGCGGGCTGTGGCTGCTGGAGAGGATGATGGCAGAGGGATGCTCAGTGTCCCTCCAGTGCCATGTGTCCCTCAGTGTCCCCCTGCCATCATCCTCTCCAGCAGCCACAGCTAGCAAAGCTCTGGGAGTCGGGTCATGACATTACCATTTTATCCAGGAAGTGAAGCCTTGATGCAGTTGTAAGTGCAGGGAAAAAAGCACTTTATAAGCATTTCCCGTAATAAGTGTATAGTGGTGATTTGTATAACTTTTAGGGGGCAATACAATACTTTAATAAAAATTTTAGCTGGACTTCCCCTTTAAAAAGGATGAAAGAAGGCGTGAGTCAATCAAGTTCAACCTAGGTAAACCCTACTGTGTTGATCCATGGGAAGGCAAAAACCCCTTAATGACCTTTGTCACCCTCCTCTGCACCCACTCCAGTTCAACTGTGTCCGTCTTATATACCGGTGCCTAAAACTGTACACAGTATTCCATGTGTGGTCTGATCAGTGATTTATAAAAAGGCAAAACTATGTTCTCATATTTAGCATCTATGCCTCTTTTGATGCATTCCATTATTTTATTAACCTTGGCAGCTGCTGCCTGGCACTCAGGGCCGCCGATAGGGCAGTACAAGTGGTACTGCCGTATGGGGCCCGGACCCTAAGAGACACGGGGGGGGGCCCGGAGGGCCTGCCGGCCGCCGCCCCCCACCGCTACGCTAGGGGGGCCCGCACGGCCCCCCTTGCCACCTGTTTCTGAGCATCCTGAGAAGCTGCGGCCGCGCAGCTTCTCCGGATGCATTGATCGCTTTGATGTTCCGCCCGCACATTGAGCGGGCGGAACATTGAAGCGATCAGAATACAGGAGAAGGACCTGTCAGCGTCCTCCTCCTGTATTCTCTCCCATAGGCTGCCGGCACTTCATACCAGCAGCCTATGGGAGGCCGGGACGTGACCTCTCCGGCAGGCGTGATCATGTGACGTCATCACGCCTGCCGGAAGTCCCGTCCCTGCGGCTCGCAAGATGGAGCCAGAAGAGGAGGAGGAGAGCTGCTGCCTGCAGCCACAGCGCGGATTAGGTGAGTAGGATGTTTGTTTTTTTAGGGGCACCTCTGGGGGCAGTATTAGTGTATGGGGGCACCTCTGGGGGCAGTATTAGTGGATGGGGGCACCTCTGGGGGCAGTATTAGTATATGGGGGCACCTCGGGGGGCATTATTAGTGTATGGGGGCACCTCTGGGGGCATTATTAGTGTATGGGGGCACCTCTGGGGGCATTATTAGTATATGGGGGAACCTCTGGGGGCATTATTAGTATATGGGGGCACCTCTGGGGGCATTATTAGTATATGGGGGCACCTCTGGGGGCATTATTAGTATATGGGGGCACCTCTGGGGGCATTATTAGTGTATGGGGGGCACCTCTGGGGGCATTATTAGTATATGGGGGCACCTCTGGGGGCATTATTAGTGTATGGGGGCACCTCTGGGGGCATTATTAGTGTATGGGGGCACCTCTGGGGGCAGTATTAGTATATGGGGGGCACCTCTGGGGACATTATTAGTATATGGGGGCACCTCTGGGGGCATTATTAGTGTATGGGGGCACCTCTGGGGGCATTAGTATATGGGGGCACCTCTGGGGGCATTATTAGTATATGGGGGCACCTCTGGGGGCATTATTAGTATATGGGGGCACCTCTGGGGGCATTATTAGTATATGGGGGCACCTCTGGGGGCATTATTAGTGTATGGGGGGCACCTCTGGGGGCATTATTAGTGTATGGGGGCATTAGTAGTGTATGGGGGCACCTCTGGGGGCATTAGTAGTGTATGGGGGCACCTCTGGGGGCATTATTAGCTCATGGGGGGAACCTCTGGGGGCATTATTAGTATATGGGGGTACCTCTGGGGGCATTATTAACTCATGGGGGCATCTCTGGGGGCATTATTAGTATATGGGAGCACCTCTGGGGGCATTATTAGTATATGGGGGCACCTCTGGGGGCATTATTAGTATATGGGGACACCTCTGGGGGCATTATTAGTATATGGGGGCACCTCTGGGGGCATTATTAGTATATGGGGACACCTCTGGGGGCATTATTAGTATATGGGGGCACCTCTGGGGGCATTATTAGTTCATAGGGGCATCTCTGGGGGCATTATTAGTGCATGGGGGTACCTCTGGGGGCATTATTAGTTCATGGGGGCCACCTCTAGGGGCATTATTAGCTCATGGGGGCACCTCTAGGGGCATTATTAGCTCATGGGGGCACCTCTGGGGGCATTATTAGCTCATGGGGGTACCTCTAGGGGCATTATTAGCTCATGGGGGCACAGCAGGGAATCCTACATACAGGGGGCATCCCACACAGCGCAGTTACTATGGGAGCCTACAGGGGGGAGAAAGGAAAGGAAGTTGCTAGAAATGTGCGGAGCCTAAATTGTTTGTCTCGCAGGTTCTAAGGGGATGAAACGTATCTGGAAGGAATCATCCTGGAGGTCTGGGCCGGATGGAGAGGAAAAGGGAAAGTGACGCCTCAGATCAAAGAAGACATCACCTGTGAGTCACTGTATGACACTTTTCTTATTTTGTAGAACATCATTTAGTAGGGGCGCCCCGAGGTGACAGCTACTACATTATCTGTACTCAGAGATATCACTGTGTTATCTGTTGTGTTACATAGGACTGCAGGTGACTACTACATTATCTGTACTCAGAGATATCACTGTGTTATCTGTTGTGTTACATAGGACTGCAGGTGACTACTACATTATCTGTACTCAGAGATATCGCTGTGTTATCTGTGGTGTTACATAGGACTGCAGGTGACAGCTACTACATTATCTGTACTCAGAGATATCACTGTGTTATCTGTGGTGTTACATAGGACTGCAGGTGACATCTACATTATCTGTACTCAGAGGGATATCACTGTGTTATCTGTGCTGTTACATAGGACTGCAGGTGACATCTACTACATGATCTATACTCTGAGATATCACTGTGTTATCTGTGCTGTTACATAGGACTGCAGGTGAAATCTACTACATTATCTGTACTCAGAGATACCACTGTGTTATGTGGTGTTACATAGGACTGCAGGTGATATCAGGTGATTTCTCCAGGTTGCAGAAGTTCAAACTTCATCGTGCCCTGGTGTGCTGGTGTCTGTATGTCTGTATACATGTGTGCTGGTGTCTGTATACATGTGTGCTGGTGTCTGTATACATGTGTGCTGGTGTCTGTGTGTGAGATCAATTCTAAAGAACTGGCTCATATACCCCATTTTCCCCAGTGGCTTAAAATGTAACCTCTGTTATACAGTTATAAAATTGTAGAACCTAAAGGTGAACAAGGTGCAATTCAAAGAGACACTTACTTGTATAGCTGTCTCTTGTGCTCTGTATGCAGTGCATTATATTCACCCTTGCAACGTACAATTTATAGCGTGTCTACAAGCCCAGCGGGGCTCATTATGATGGAGACTAAAACTTATACAAGAGTGGGGTAGGGGTTCCCCTGTATTCAGAATGCTGTTGAGTGCTAGGCAATGCCCCGTCTGGGATTATTGAAATTCGAGGGTCTGTGCAGAGCAGGATAAAGACACCTCTGCTGCACAAACAGGATCTCCTAGAAAGCGTTCTCACCGCCATGTATTCGCTATCACTGGCTTGGGTGAGCTAAACTAGTCTGCCTGGGGGGGGGGGGTGATTTGTATATGCTCACTAACATGGAACAGCCTCATTATATTAGCCTTATCAACATATTCTATGTTAGTGAGCATACCGGGGGGGGAGGGGGGATATTGGTGAACATATACAAATCAAACAGCCCCCCAGACCCTCGAAATTCAATAACCCCAAACGGGGCATTGCCTAGTACTCAACAGCATTCTGAATACAGGGGAACCCCTACCCCACTCTTGTATAAGTTTTAGTCTCCATCATAATGAGCCCCGCTGGGCTTGTAGACACGCTATAAATTGTACGTTGCAAGGGTGAATATAATGCACTGCATACAGAGCACAAGAGGCAGCTATACAAGTAAGTGTCTATTTGAATTGCACCTTGTTCACATTTAGTTTCTACAATTTTATAACTGTATAACAGAGGTTACATTTTAAGCCACTGGGGAAAATGGGGTATATGAGCCAGTTCTCTAGAATTGATCTGAACCAAATTATACCTCCCAGCAAGGCGTGGGTCGAACACACAATTTTTTTTTTTTTATTAATGTGGGGGGCCCAGACACTTTGGTTGTATGGGGCCCCGAAATTCCTGATGGCGGCCCTGCTGGCACTGATCACTAAAAATAAGTTTACTGTCCACCAATAACCCCAGGTTCTTTTCGGAAGCAGTTTCACCCAGTGTTTCATTGTTTAGCACATAATTGTACTTGATATTTCTACGGCCCAAATGCATAACCTTACATTTATCCACATAAAACTCCATCCACATTAAACAACATTTCTCTGCCCAAGCCTCCAGCTTCTCCAAGTTCCTCTGTAATGTGATATTATCCTCCTCTGTGCTGATTACTTTACCCAGTTTAGTATCATCAGCAAATATGGATATTCTACTCTGTAGCCCATCAACAAGCCCTTAATACCCCTGTGATACCCCGGACCCCACTAGTAACTATAACCCAATCTGAATATGTTCCATCAATAACCACCCTTTGTTTTCTGTCACTTAACCAGTTACTTACGCATTTGCATAGGTTTTCCCCTAGTCCCAGCATCCTCATTTTATAGACCAACCTTTCATGCGGCACAGTATCAAATGCCTTTGAAAAGTCCAGATATACAACTTCAACAGCCTCCCCCAGGTCCTCATAACTGACCTTCTCATAGCAGCTGATCAGATTAGTCTGACAGACTGATCTCTCATAAATCCATGCTGGTGCTGCGTTAGAAGATTATTTTCATTAAGATACTCCAGTATAGCATCTCTTACCAATCCCTCAAATACTTTACCCAATATAGATGTTAGACTTACGGGCCTATAGTTTCCAGGATCACTCTTTGACCCCTTGTTGAATATTGGTACCACATCCCGGCTGGGATTCCTAGCAGCTGCAGGAAAAACTGACATGTTTTGTGCAGCGGCTAATCGTTTAATAGCGGCCGCACAGGACTGTCAATTCACACAATGGAAAGTGCAGCTCCGGCCGCACTTTCCATTGTGTGCTATGGTGAATTGGGAATGCGGGCGCACTCAAATGCGCCAGAATTCCAATTCAACAGACATGAACACAGATTATCTGACAGATTTTTTAAGACAAAGCCAGGAATGGATTTGAAAACAAGAGAAATTTCAGTCTTTCCTTTATAATCTCCTCTCTGTCTACAATCTGTCCCTGGCTTTGGCTTCAAAAATCTGTCAGATATCTGTGTTTGTTTAATAGGGCCTTAAGTAGCTGTCAGCAAAGGTACAGAAATAAGCTGGATTGTAATGTAATATGTTATCAAAACAGTTCACAGGATAGAAAAAGATATACCCTGTTCAAGAATGATCCAAACAAGCATAGTCTTATGCTTCATCAAGAGAGAGACACAAAAACATATAGCATTTATACAGTATCTCAAAGTTAATATTTTAAAACTAAAACTAGGTTTCTATATTTTTATAGATCTTTGCTTTGTGAATATTTTATAAGGTAAATGCCAAAATTTCATATAAAGTTATATTTTATAACTTCATGTAAAAAGTTTTCCACATCATCAAAAATACATGTTGGCCTTCTAAGCCCTGTAGAGCCTGGACTATTTGGTTAATCAGGACTGAAATTCACTAGTGTATTTATCAGTAACACAGGCGAATAAAATATACGCACAATGTTATGCATTTTATTAGGGGAAAGCAAAATCTTTCACACTATATAGCAGTCAGACAGATGATGAAAGGGTGTGATTTTTCACTTTTTTTTGTGCACTGAATCTGGGAGCACTGCAATACCAGGTCAATGCTTGGAGAGGACAAAGTATGCTCTTTTCCATCCCCTATTTTAAAAATTCTTTTAAAAGGTAGTCCAGGAAAAATTCTTTTAAATTAACTGGTACCAGAAAGTTCCAGAGATTTGTTATTTATTTCTATTAAAAAATTTCATTTGCAGATTACTTCGTGTAAACATTTTTTCAGATTCATCCTAGTTTGTGAGATGGTCTTAAGTAGAGATGAGCGGACCATTGGACTTTTCGTCCGAAACCAGTTCGCCCTCTCATCATGCCTTTGATCCCGGCCTCATACTTGCGCTCCCGCAAATTTGCGACCAGGATATTTCAGGGAATTCAACAGGGATTCACTCATTTCTAGTCTTAAGCGATCATAAAGCGATTTTAAAAACGATTTTGTTGAACGATTTATTACTTTGTCTACACGCTGATCGGCATGAAAACTAAATCATTGATTTAAAATTGTTAAATGGAAACAAAGGAACAAGCAAACAACCTGAAGTAGATACAGAGAGGATACTTGAGAAAAAAAGATTGAGTGGTCAGATGCCAGCCTTCTAGTATTGCGGCATATTTTGAGCTGGGTGGCAGAAGAGACTCTGCACCGAGTAATGCTTTATAATGAACAGCGCTGAATGGGCACATTAAATGATTGAAAATCTTTCCTAATTAAGGAAAGTAATAAGAAGTTGTCTTCAGAAATATACTGTATATCAATGATTGCAGCAGTCTGAAAAATTATAAAACAGTCAGTGCATCTCAGAACCCAAGTAGTTTTAAACTAAAACCAGACAGCTAAATGTGCAAAATCAGTTTTAACCTCTTAAAGACACAGTGGATTTTGACAGATTTTTGTAAAAAAAAATTTGATTGATAATGTTATGAAAAAGAATCATTTTTTTTTGTCTTTTCATTTACGCCATTCACTGTACGGGAACACTATTTGTATATTTTATTACATGAGAGAATTGTGTATGCTACGATATTAAATGTTAATTTATTTATTTTCACGTGTTTTATTTGTGAGATGGGAAAGGGGAGTGATTTAAGTTCAAAACCGGCATTGTCATATTTTTGAAACCTTTTTTTAATAACACTTGAGTTTTTGTTTTTATCCTTTGTAATGTATGTTATGTTAGTGAATGGCCTCCTTGTGTTCCCCCCACCCCGGAAGTGTAGTGCTCTATACTCACCTGATTCGTGTCGATCCCCATCCGCCATCTTGTGACAATGATGTCATCTTTGGGCAGCCGGCCGAACCGCTCCGACCGTCCCTCGTGCCAGCTGCCATCTGCCGTGTCATCAGCTGCTCAGCCGCGATTGGCTAAGCATTACTGATGACACGGCATGCTTCCGGATCTAGCGTGGATGGGGGGAAACACTGTGAAGGGGGGCATTCACTAATAACATACATTACAAAGTTGTATAACTTTGTAATGTGTGTTATTTAGTGAATAATTGCTTACCGCTGCACTACCCATTTAAGCACACATATTTTTCAGTTTTATTGGTGTTATGAAATAATGTCAAGGCTGGAGATAAATGTTAAAGGAAACCTGTCACCCCCATTCCGGGGTGAAGGCCGCCCGACCCCCCGCTAGAGCCCCTGATACTTACGTCATCTCGCCAAGTCCCACTCCTGGAGACGGTCCCGGGACAGAGATATCCTTGTCGAAAGCCGGGCGCATGCGCTGCATAGATGAGTCCAATGCCCATAGAAAATTAATGGAGCCATCATTCTCTATTGGCGTTGGACTCATCTCTGCAGTGCGTGCGCCAGGCTTCTGACAAGGATATCTCCGTAATGGGACCGGCCTCAGGAGCGGGACTTGGCGAGATGTGGTAGGAATCCGGGGCTCTAGAGGGGGTTCGCTTTAATGTTAAAATTGCTTATTGCTAGAGAAGATGTTTTTTAGATCATACTTGTGTGTTTTTGAGGGTGGAGGCAACTTCATGGCCCCAGGACCCAGAAGAGGCGGCACAGGAGGATGGAACGGTAAGATACTGGTGTCTGCGCTGGAGCCAGGGAGGTAAGTGTGCTTAATTATTTTCAAACAACCCATCCCTGGGCACAGGCAGATGGCTTCTTCGTGTTATACAGCTTTAGTCAATCAAACTTAATGGTATAAACGGTGAAAGGTGAAAAAAGAAAAACTGTATGTGAACAACTAACAAATAATGTCAATTGCAATATACTTCCGAAAATAATTGTCATGATAGTTATTTTCCTGTCTGTGCAGGCAACGTCCATCTCTTTATATATTGTGTGCATTGGACGTCCATCATTCCATTGACTTTAAAGTGATTCTGTACCCACAATCTGTAGTCCCCCCCCCAACCACTTGTACCTTCAGGTAGCTGCTTTTAATCCAAGATCTGTCCTGTGGTCCATTCGGCAGGTGATGTAGTTATTCTCCTAAAAACAACTTTTAATCGTGCAGCGCTGTGTCTTACGGCCGGGGCTTACATTTGTATATGCATTAGGCTGGCACACCCTCTCTGTCCTTCCTCCCCACCCTCCTTATCATTAGGAATGCTCCAGGAACATTTACTGCTGTTTGAGTTTTGCACAGGTGTATTAATGATCCAGCCCATGTTCATTATGCACACAGCTGATGAATAGGAAGCAATCTGCCTGGAGCATTCCAAATGATGAGGAAGGCGGGGAGGAGGAACAGAGAGGGTGTGCCAGCCTAATGCATATACAAGTGGTTTTGGGGGGGGTCAGATTGTGGGTACAGAGTCACTTTAATACTTTGCATTGAAGTCAATTACATAGTGGCAATAATGGGCTTCTTTTTAAATAGAAAAGGCATATATCTTTTCTCTTTTTTTGATGTTGTGTGGACAAGTTAGACTCCTTAGTCATTGTCCCCTTCCTATTTCTGTCTAATTTTTTTTAACCAAAACCAGCAGTGGGTTGAAAACATGATAGGCTGTGCACAACCTTTCATTATGAGTTAGCCCTGTCAATGCCACTTCTGATTTTGGTTAAAAAAGTACTGACCTAAAGACTGAAATGGAAAAACAAACATAAAAAAAAAACAACAACAACAATAAAGTTATATTTTTCGATGTTTTCATTGACTGTTAGGAGTAAGGGGCAACACTGCCTTTCTGCTGCCTCCAGTGGCTGTGTTGGGAACTGCAAGACTTAAGAAGTCCAGGTAATGACACTGTTAGATATTACTAATGCTGCTGAATACAGTGTTAGCAAAACTGAGCCACCCCTGGGCTAAGTTTACACAATGCAAAAAATACCGCCATTGTTACGAAAGCCGAGCGTCGTTTTTTCAAAATGTGAACCTTAGCCTAAATGTATATTCTTAAGCATATTAGAATAGACATTACAGTGGGTGAAGAACCCTGTGTCAGGAGTACGGCAGCTGCAGCACAGTGAAGCCGAGCTTGTGGGAACTGACAGGTATTGGCAGTCAGCTGGACTACATCTGTATGTATGCACATTGATATAACACTAATGACTGTGTTTCTGAACTGCTCTAACATTGACAACAGGCTGCATTTTTTTTTTCAGATATTTATTGTTTTCTTAAGCTGGCGGTAACAGTGCATTTAAAAAAAAAACAAAACATACTGATCAGCAAACTTAATATATCTTAAAAAAAAGCTCCTTTCTATTAGCTGGTCTCTCCTAAGACTGCAAGGCAAACAGATTGAGAGTTTAAGTTTAAAGAATAAAGAAAGTGCAGGGCATGGGGCTGAATTCTAAATAGCACTTGAACAATGGAAACAGCTGGACATATTTGCAGAAATAGGAAAACACGTATTTGCTGTAACAGGTACAATGTAGAAACGATTTCAATGACACATATAAATGTGGGTCATAGGGCTGAATGCCACAGAACAATTCTATGAGACATCCTCCTATCTTCCTCTATTGGATCCAAATTGTGGATAAAAAGACAGGGGTAAAAAAAAAAAAAAAGCATGTAAGAGAAATATACTGGCCGTAAAAGGGATGAATATTTAACCACATAAAATGATGCAGGAAGAAAAATGCCATAAGAAATATCGCAGGCAGGTAGACCTTAAGGCGGAAAAAATAGTGCAGATGAAGAACAGGAAAATTAGATATAAGTCCTCAGGTATTGGGCACAGATACAAAGGCTCAGCATTACCATGAAGACTAGAGATGAGCGAACCTCAAGCATGCTTGAGTTCATCCGAACTTGAGCGTTCGGCATTTGATTAGCGGTGGCTGCTGAAGTTGGATAAAGCTCTAAGGTTGTCTGGAAAACATGGATACCGCCAATGGCTATATCCATGATTTCCACATAGCCTTAGGGCTTTATCCAACTTCAGCAGCCACCGCTAATCAAATCCCGAATGCTCGGGTTCGGATGAACTCAAGCATGCTCGAGGTTCGCTCATCTCTAATGAAGACTAATAAATCTGGACAATGTGTTATGTAAGAAAGTTTGATTATTCTTTTGTTGGTTCGATTCTGTGTAACACAAATGATCTCTTCTATAAAAACTGTTTATGTGTATATTTAAACATTATCTGTATAGAACTTATGTTGTTTTTATGATTACTACATAATTTCAGTTTAGTCTTTTTTCTTAATAATATAAAATGTCAGGTCAAGTTGTCAAGTTGTCTTACTTTTACGAAGCAAATTGTGTGAATTTATTACACAATTACACAATTTATAAACGACTTCAGCGACGATAAAGAATACAGATATATTCCATAGAAAAGCAGAGAGTTCCTGAAGGAATTCAGACTAATGCATAGCGAAATGATTTGCATTATTGTGATTAGATTATTTCAGTAATGCCAACATTCTGTAAAACAAGCACTATCACGGAAAAATCGATCATCTTGTTAAAATGTAACCTTTATTTGTATGCATTAAAAACCAGCAGAAAAATAACTTAAATTTAGAGCCAGCTAATCTAACCCTAGTGCACCCTATTAAGTCTTACCCTTCCAAATCGGTGAATCAGCCTCTAGCCAGGTGATTTTGATCTCTGTCCTATCCCTACAATGCAGTAATGCCATCCTGGCCGTGACAATAAATGGCTCTGGGTGCAAAGCAGATAACAATAGACCACAAGCATAACAAAACAAGAACAATAGTCTCCTAGTGCTCCACTCCAAAGTGATTCCCCCTTGATATAGGGTTCTTTAGGGAGATGATCATCAATCAGCAGGGAAGGTGATATACTACATGTCTGCAATTTACTTCATTTATTTATTTTTTGCCTGTTTTCTCTATGAAATACAATGCTTTCAAATTGGTCGTTCAAAATGGTGCGTTTACACAGAGAGATTTATCTGACAGATTTTTGAAGCCAAAGTCAGGAATGGATTTCAAAAGAGAAGAAATCTCAGTCTTTCCTTTATGACCTGTTCCCTGTTTATAGTCTGTTCCTGGTTTTGGCTTTAAAGATCTGTCAGATAAATCTCTCTGTGTAAACGCAGCATAAGTGTCTCATTTAGGGCCCTATTCCACCGGACAATTATCGTTTTCATAATCGCTAACAATTAACGATCTCAAACGACCGCTATTGCGAAAGACTTGAAAACGTTCACTCATTTCCATGGAACGATAATCGTTACTTATGATCATATTTGCGATCGTTTTTTCTTCGCTATTTCTTCGCTATTGCATTCGTATCTACTGCGAATGACCGAACGACCACTTATTTAATGCGAATGTTTTGCGAACGAACAACAATAAAAATAGGTCCAGGTCTTATAAAGCAATCAACGATTTCTCGTTCGGTTGTTAATCGTTAACTGCATTTCAACCGAGCGATTATCGTTTAGATTCGAACGATTTAACGATAATCTGAACGATAATCGTCCAGTGGAATAGGGCCCTTACTGCAAAACTGCAGTCCAGGCTCCATCACTAAAGTTGTTTGGTCTTTAGTTACAGCAAAAAAGAGACCAAATGCAGGAAGTGATGTCAGTTGCCTCTCTGCACTGCACAGACTGGCCCAGTGAAGGTGAATGCTGATTTGCCAGCGGCTGTGCATGCCCCCTATGCCCACCCTTTAAACGTCCATGTACACATGTGCATGTCATAACAGGTACACTTTAAAGTTTAAGGGAAATTTGTAAAGTCTGTACCAGGTACAAAGTTGCAGACACAGGCAGATAGGTGAAAAATATATAGAACTGATAGAGTCCTCAAGAAAAAAAACATACTATGACCAAAATTTAATAATAAATTATAAATAAAACTAGCAAATGTAGGACATTATAGTGTGTGTATAATTAGCAAAAGTAAAACGTCAATAAGGTCATCATATAGTCCACATTAAAAGTCCACAAGGATAATAAAAGTCTATAACAAATCCATATGCAACTGAAAAAGATGCTCACGCAACAGCTTATTGATGATGGCTTACCAGTCTGGTGTGTATTAATACATAGGCAGAGTAGCAAACAGCTTGTAATCCAGGACTTATTTACTGCAGTCAGATACTGGCAGCTACAATGTGTCTCTCCCGGGTGTGGACACAATGTAGTCTCTGAATAGCAAGTTTGTTAGCAGAGTACTGTGGCCACTAGTGATGAGCGAATAGATATTCGATCGAATAGTAAGGTATTCGATCTATCGAATCTTATCGAATAGTCCGCCGAAAATTTGAAAAATATTCGATAAGCGTTCAAATCCCCCATCTTCTGGTTTTTACCTCCAAGTGGTCGAATCTATGTTTTTCAATAATCAAATACTTGCTCCCATAGACTTTAATGGGATCGAATATTCTATCGAATATTCGGGAGATATTCGTACAAATATCAAATATTCGAATATTTCACTATTCGCTCATCACTAGTGGCCACAGCACATGCGATCAGCAGCAGATGGTGGCAGAGTCCGGAGGTAGAGGAGATCTGTATGCGGAGGTGATGGATTGTAGCTGCTGGGATGTAGTTCTTGATAGGTGTAGTAGTAGCTCCTGTCTTAAAGTGGTAGATGCGTTTCGGAAAGAAGCAATAGCAAATCTGACTGCAGTGAAAAGTCCTGTATTAGAAGCTATTTGCTTCTCTGCCTATGTATGAATACACACCAAACTGGTAAGCCATCATGTTCAGAAACTAGAAAATCATGATGCAAATTGTTGAGTGAAGATGGGACGTCTTCAAGTTTAGCGCCTAGGGCAGCAGCAGCTGTTAATATGGTCTAATGTGTATGGTGGCTTCCTGATTCTCCTTTGATAGCAGATTGGGGGGAAAGAAAGGGCAGGCATGATAGATTTGAACATGTCCAATCCGTTTTAGTGTTTAGGAGAACAGTGCTTGTGTATATGGAGATAATGTATGGCTAACTTTCTCCATGCATCAGATCAGCAGGGATCCCTAACAACTGAGAAATCCTGTCATTATCATATATATATGTCAAAACACTTCCACCAACAATGCTTCATTGCATCTCATTATCTAGACAGTTTCATATTTATTATAGGGAGAACATAATAGAATCTTATAATAAATCTAGACCGTATGAATGCATCATAACATGGTTTAGTGCTGTGTTTGCATTATTTTATTTTAGAAAGCTTTTAGGTGGAAAAAAATCCCTTGTCTTTAAAGACCTTATTCAGCCAATCTTGTGTCGATTTGGATAATCTCGACTCCCTTAAACTGTCATAATATATTTTGCAATTAAATCTGAGCAAAATTTGCATTTTAGATGTATTGCCATTGCTTGAATTCTACTGATTCGTTGAGGTTTAGAAGGCTCATTTCCATACTGCTCACATTGGCAGAAATAAAATCAAATAATTCAGCCTAAGCTGAACAAAGGAGCATACACACACACAAAAAAAGGGTCTTTTGGAATAAAACAGGGTGAAAATTTTCTACTAACAGCTGTTTCGGGGAGATAATAACCATATTGACATTTATTATAGTGTGTAGTTAACTGGTTTACCGGTACATTCAGAAAAGCGCATTATGATCTTTTGTACTCAGTAAATATAAATACCTCTGCAAACTATTTCATAGACTGATAGAATCGAGTCAGAGCGGGTCAAACAGAAGTGGTTGAAGCTGGAGAGTTATAGGATTGACATTTTTATTATTGAGAAAAGGAGTAGCTATTATGTTATGCAGTATATGCTAATATTAACCCAAGGGTTTCTGTGTTATAATGGCCACTCTAACTTTATAAAGCTATCATTCTGACTATTGATTTTCACATTTACCTTGTAATCTTTAGAGCTGAGTGAACTTCAAGCACATTCGTGTTTGTCCGAACCAGAGCGTGCAGCATTTGATTTTTTAAATTAATTTTTTAATTAGATTTTTAATTGATATTAGTACTGCTATAGCATCAAAAGAGGAAGAAATGGCAAAACCTGTTAAGGAGGGGAATAAAACCTTCTTCAGATATATGTGACATGAAGAAGAAAAAGAAGCAGTATTACTAAAATAAGGAATGAGGAGAATATGTTTATTGACGGAGACAAGGCGGTCACTGACTATTTAAATAGCTACTTCTGCTCAGTGTTTTCAGAAGGAGGCCTTCGCAATCACAGTATGGTTGGACGCAGCATTGGCTCCAGTTGTATGGGTTTAGCCCCAATGTTTTTTTTAGAGGCTGAAGTTGCAGAGGAACTTGCCCATTTAAAGTTGAATAAGGCGATGGGTCCAGATGTGTCCACCCCAAGGGTCTTAAAGAACTCGGATCTGTGATTTCTGCCCCCCCCCCCCCAGACATCTCTATATAACCCATTACTCCTAACTATTAGAGAACAGCCAATGTTATACCCATCCACAAGAAGGGTAGTAGAGAATAGCCCAGTAACTACAGGTCAGTTAGCTTAGGAAGTACAGGGCTATAGTAAAGTTTACTGTTTTCCACCTAATGAAATAAATCAGGTAAGTTAAGAAACGTCATAGAGAACTTTTTAAACTAACAATCAATGGGAGGGCTTATGCCT
This sequence comes from Dendropsophus ebraccatus, assembly GCF_027789765.1. Classification (NCBI taxonomy): domain Eukaryota; kingdom Metazoa; phylum Chordata; class Amphibia; order Anura; family Hylidae; genus Dendropsophus; species Dendropsophus ebraccatus. Next base: position 125,689,836 of record NC_091458.1, read on the forward strand.
CCTCTCTCCACACGGAAGAATTGACATGTCAATTCTTTCGGGCGGAGAGGCGCGGAGAGAGGAGGCACGAGAGCCCTCCCATAGACAGCCAGTATAATATGAAGGCTGGCGGGATTCCACCATGGAATACTGCTAGTTTTATTCCTTGTGAACTGTCCCTAAAAGTAAAAATCACTCTTTTTAAAGAAAAATATTGGAAATAAAAATAATATTAAATATAAAATAATATTAGATATTTGCATTATTTAGCATATTTTCATAGTTGACAAGAAATATAGCTGTCCAATAAAAACGGCTGCCCTTTTGAAGGCGTGTGAACATAGCCTATAGGGAAATGAACTGAGGATTACAAAAATCTAACCTGCTGTTATGTACAGTACTTACAGGGTAGGAAACGTTGACTGCTAATACATTTTATTATCTTGATCCACTGTGCTGTTTTTGTAAAAGAATACTTTTTATTGATATGTTAAAAAGGGCATTGGTGCACCTGGGGCCACGCTCGCTGCCGCCTTGTAAATATTCATATGGTGCTAAGCAGTGACATAACTGTAGACTGCTCATAGAGAGAGAGCCACATATTAGAAGGTGGGAGACAAGCAGTTGAAGCAGGACACTGCACCAAACACCTTATTAGCATGTCAGTATGATTTTACAAAAAATGCTGCAGTGGATCAAGATAGTAAAGATACTTTAGGTTGGGTTTACATTGTGTTTTTCTGTCCGTTTCACAGATTTTGTTTCAGTACGTAAAAAAACTGATCTGTTTCAATTCATTCCTTGGTTGGGCTCAAACAACGTATTTTTTCAATTAATAACGGCTGCTCTTGCAGATTTATTAAAAAAAAAAAACATAGCATTGTTTACTATGGAATCCTGGCAAGAGTATTTACACTATGTGTACACTCCTGTCGGAATTCCATGCAGCCGCACACAAAACTGACATGTCAGTTTTGTGCACCCACTATTCATTAAATACACACACAAAACTGACTGTGCAGACAATGTAAAGTGCGACTCTGGCTAGACTTTATATTTTCTGCAATGGCTAATTGAAACATGGGCACACCCGTATGTGCCTGCACTCCAATTCGAAAGAAATTAAGGTCATCCAGTCGGTACTGTAGTACCAGCCGAGTTGAACTTCACAGACATGGCTGCTGTTATAAAATGTGTGAACTTAGCCTTGGGGTGCGTTCACACAAGCTTGCAGTGGATGCCATGTCTGATGCAAGTCCGCTGCTATACTTGGTAACATTACAGTCTAAGGCTCTGCATTCTCGCATGCAGATTTTTCTTCCTAACTAAGCTATATTTAATGAATTAGTTAAATATAAACAGGGAATGCTTACCTGCCTGAACTCCCTTGTCACGCTTCTGCTTCAGTCTTTGGGGCCCTGCTCACTGACGGCCAGCTCAGCCAATCACTTGCTGAGACAGGGCAGTGCACTGATACACTGAGCGGGTTGTCAGTGAGCAGAGACCTGGAGACTGATGCGTGATGAGGGAGTGTGGGCATGTAAGCATGTGTTGTTTATTATTTTTTCAGGCATCTAATTAGTTAAATATGGCTGTCACTACATTCTCGCAGCACAATGAAAATCTGTTGTGATAATGCAGGATCATAGATTGTAATGTTAGCGAGTGTTACATTGTAATGTAATGTAAGTCAGTGGGAAGCAGTATCCATTTTTCACCTTTTATTATTGCATCCATTTTTCTCTTTTCAACATATGTTAAATCGAAATAAAAACATAGTGTGAGCCTAATCTTAGTAGTATCCAGCATTTCCTGCCTATTTGATCTGGGGAAAAGCTATGAGATTTTTTTTTTTATGGGGCCATTTAGTTTTTTTAAATAAAATACTTCATTTAGATATAATGTAAAACTAAAAATATATAGTGGGAGATTTATCAAACATGGTGTAAAGTGAAACTCGGTCAGTTGCCCCCAGCAACCAATTAGATTCCACCTTTCATTCCTCACAGACTCTTTGTAAAATGAAAGGTGGAATCTGATTGGTTGCTAGGGGCAACTGAGCCAGTTTCACTTTACACCATGTTTGATAAATCTTCCCCATAGTTTATGGTGTAAATTTGAAGCTGTATCAGTACAGTACTGCAAAGATTTAAACACTTGTGTCACTCTCTGCATCAAAATGATACATGATGCTGGGAGTTTTGTGCATCTGGTCAGTTGCACATCTTACATACATGGCCCATATTCATGGAACGTGTGAATGCACCCAAAAAAACTGAAATTCTGACACTGGGTATTTTTAAAGAGGTCACTATACAGGATAATAATCTGATGAGGAAAAGTCAAGAGGTTCCCAAACAAAAAATAGAGATGTTCAGTATACTAGAATCATTAGCTTTTATGGTCACAATTGAAATACATTGGATGGGGGTAATTTATTACTTATTGTGTTCAGTCCACTCACATAAATGTAGTGTTTTTTTTCCCTATGCTTGCAGCAAGGAAGCACATCATTTATCCCTGTTTGTGAAAACACATCAATACCCATTATGTCTATTATACATGCTACGATGCTAGCTGGTGAATGCTTCCACTTTTTCATATTTTTAAATGATCTGACATTAGCAACCACTTGACACAGATGACATAGCAACCACCAACTATACTGGCCACTAAATATATGACGGTATCCTGTTTATTTACAGCTTTCTTAAGTCGATTTACTTATAAATAGTAAAGAAATTGGATAGAAGACAAGACTATTTTGCTGCGTATGCGAGGTTTATGTCTTTTTCCTGATAGATAAAGCTTCTTTTTGCATATTTGTGTATATAAACATTTCATTCTCCTCCGTAACTTTTTTTTAACACATTAATAATATCTGATCAGATAAACCTTTATAACAACCTAAATACTGGATAAGTATCTAAAAGGTCATTTAAAAATGCAAGAGCAAAATCAAAGACCTGTGGTCAAAAACCTGCCTTCTTTATTTGTGACATTTGTCTGTTTTACGCAAAAAATAATAGAAAATGAAGGTCAGTCTAATTCTGGTTAAGCCCAGATCTCTGTAATCAGCTGTAGGAGGTAGAATTACCATGGAAAAGTACAGCTATTTTTTTTTTTCTGAGCAACTAAAGCCAGATTTTTTTTTTTTAAAGAATCAATAGGGCAAGGAAAATTAAAATAATAACAATAATTTGGTGCTAATAATTCTGAAGTAAGGGCCCGATATTCTGGATAAGACTGATAGAACAAGTTTTTGTCGTGTGTAGACTGGAGGGAGTATGTGCGTAGGTCCAGGCACTTGCAGATTGCTGTTGCACTTTCCTATTTATGTTATAGAGAGTTTTGATCAGTAGGGGTCTGAGTTTTCAGACCTATACTGATCATGGGAACCAGCCGGGAGAAGAGTCCGCTAAGCAGGATCCGTGATCAATGTAACCAGACTGATATCACGTGACACAGAGCAGGGAGTGGACGTGCTCACCCTGCTTGTTCTTCCGATAGGTACGGGTCTGAAGACTCAGACCTGGACTGATCAAAACTTTTAACGTGTCTCTATGCCATGTCAAAAGTTTCTCAAAATAACAGTAACACTCTAAGTGTAAAATGATAAACTTCATACATAGCTGTTCTTTTAGCTTTTTCCCGCTCCGCGAAGCTGGCGCTGGAACTCCTAAGCTGGTCTCTGAAGTGACTGGCTGCTCAGCCAATCGCTGTCCGAGAAGCTAGACAGTGCCGCAGCTAGTGATTGGCTGAGCATCTTTCCGCTCAGAAGTTTCAATGGGAGGAGAGTGGGCAGAGTGCAGAAGCTAGAAGAACACTGGGGAGCGTACACAGGTACAGTATGTATAAGGTTTATTATTTTATTTCACCCATTCATCAGCCATCAGCAACACATCATTATTACATGGAATGATGCATGGTCTGTTGCTGATGATTTTTTTAACATGTTAAAAGAGAACGATAAGCCTATTTTTGTTTGTTCAGCCGATCGATGTCTTTAATACACAGAGAGGTAATCTGCCGAATCGGCCTCATTGGGCAGATTATCGCTCCGTGTAATAGGGCCAAAAAATCTGATTAGTATACCAGTGTTAAACCAAGATAGATCTTATGCTTTTCATATCATATTGATAAGATGCTGCACTATGATCTTTTAATGCTATCATGCTTTGGCAGAAAAGTAAATGATCAAAGAAGCAAACAATGCCAATGTCAATGAGGAGCAGAAAAGACATCATTATCTTCCTCAGAACTATTAGAACTATTACTATCAGAACGTACAATTAATGTATCGTAGAAATCCATGTTAGGAATAAAATCGTTTAAAGAAATGAGCATTTCAAGATAATTGTGTTTTTTTTTTTTTTTTAATAAGAACAATGTAAGTAAAGAGATGCTAAATTAAGTGAATGACAAAAGATATGTGAGATGCCAGTAAATGCTGCTTGTCAAGTTAATAGCATCCAACAATCTCTACAGTTTTTAGAGCACTTGAGATATTTACTGCACAGGCAGCTGTTAGGAAAAGCAGCATATAGTGTGATTAAACAATGGAGGTCCCAAAGTGAACCTATCATAATAAATCTTTCTTAAAGGGAAACTGTCAGTTAGAAAAGACGTCCTATCATTTGGTAAATTTTCTTCTACTTTTTAGGATGTTTGAGGGCTTAGAAGATTAGCAGAACATTTTTACGTTTTCACAGATTTTTTTTTTTTTAAAGGGACCAATCCATTTCGGAAGTGGATTTCATATGGTAGAAACACCCATCAATAATAATCCCTTTTTAAAAACTGCTCCCAATATTTTCTGTAACACAGCAAGAATTAATAGAAAAATTCATCTTTGGAGTAATTTGTTACTCTAAATCATCAGTTTTTTTTTTCTTTTTAGAAATAACGCATGTGGCCCTATTGCACTCCTTACCTCCTACAGGCCTCAGAAATAAAGAACCACTGTGTGGATTTAGGGCATGCTTTTTATTAGGGTGTTTTTAGGTACCATATTAGGTTTTGAAAGGAATTGAGGTTCCAAAACATTTAAAACACCCCCAAAAGACCCATTTTGGAAACTAGGGGGTAGTGAGATTTTGACTTCCCCAGATTCATAGAATTTTTTTTATAGTTGAAACTAGTGTTCGGTGAGCACTAAAATGCTTGAGTGCTCATCACTCGAGTAAAGCATTTTTCGATAACGAACCCTATGGAAAACAAAGGGAGACCTCTGCATTTAATCAGGTTTCCCCTTCTCCGCAGAGCGGAGGCTACCTGGATAACCTGAAATTGTACAAAATGACAGTATGAATCCTTCTGGGAGCTACCCTGTATGGAGTGGGCTTAAGTTCTGAACCTACTCTACACACCCATGATGCAAATAGGATATAACTGTACTCCCATTTGCAGGAAGGGTCTTAGTATAGAGACATAGGCGTTTCTATTAGGTGATAATACTTGAGCTGAATGCAAAGAACTGTAACATCTCTATAAGTACCCACTGAGTGTTTCAAACTATGTCTTTAAATAAATCTTGTCTCTAATGAAGATATGGTGAGTTCCTTTCTCGAAGAATGTATATACAAATACAAATGACACTAGAAGGAAGATGTTCTATAAAAGTAAAGTGAAATAAAGAAATAAAATTCTTTAGACCCATGGCATTAGCATTTTATAAAGAGAAGTGTTCAAAATAATTTTACACTACAATGTAATGCAAATTGTAACTATGAAACGTGACATTTTTCACCAGGTGCTCGACAATTATCCAGTCAATAGAAAGCATTAAGTCCCTTGATGTTAGCCATTAGAGTTAGAAATAAATGGAATTTATTAAAATAAAATCACAAAAGAATGGCATTCCACATAAAAAAAGCATTGTATTGGTTATTTGTAGGTGATTTAGTCTTCGCATCTTGCTCAATGAATTTGTATATATAAAACCATATCTAACAAATATCTTACCAATTTGTGTGTACATGCTACTTTGCAGACATACAGGACATATCCCCACTGCTACAAACTACAACTAAACTTTGTGTCATCTTGCATTTACAGTTACTCCATCTCTGTTGACTCTTTGGCTATGTTTTTACACCATCTTTTTTGGCAGTTTTACGGCCATCCTTTAGGACGGCCATCATTGTGAGGCCAAATAACAGCCGTTATTTTGTAATGACTCAAGTTATTTGTATAATCACGGCCATCAAAATGAAATACCAACCTTTGGACTTATAATGAGGGCAGTTCAAAAAGATGCCCGTCAAACGGCCAAAAAAAGACGATGTGGGAACATAGCCACGTCCTGTCTCTAGGTTGCCAAGAAAAAGACCTAGAGAGTTACATATGAGTGCGGGAAGTAACTAATAGGTACACGAATACGTATATATTTTAGAAACTACCTACTAGTTACTTTTTCTTAAGCACATAAATGAGGAAGGGGTAGGGGGGTTACACATGGATTTGTCATGGATTTTGTGATAGTTATTGTTGCAGGTCTTCATTTAAATTTTAAGCCAAAAGTATATTCAAAAAGAATGGAAAACATCACACGCACACTTTCCTAGTAAGTAGCACATAGGGGAAGATTTATCAAACTGGTGTAAAGTAGAATTATCTTGGTTGCCCCTATCAATCAATCAGATTCCCCTTTTTATTCCTCACAGATTCTTTGAAAACTGAAAGGTGAAATCTGATACACATTGCTCTTCAGCAGCCAAAGGGGAAAACAACTGTACCTTACTTTAATAGCAAAGTTATGACAGCTCCTTACAGTAATGTCCTCCTTCCTGGCAAAAAAAAACTGTATGTGAAACTCCCTTCAAGTCTTTTCCTGGATTTTCATGTTGATGGCTTATGCCTGGGATAGTGATTAATGTCAGATCAGTGGGGGTCCATCTTACTGCACATTGTGTATCAAATGAGCTGTGCCTAGTACTGCAACTTACCATAGCTCAATCACATTCAAGCTATGTGTAGTAGTGCCAGACACAGAAAATACATAAAGAACTCAGCTGTGTCTGATGATGATAGGGCTATATCAGTCGCTCAAGCACTGTGGCCTCTTCAGTTAGCTGATATGTAAGACGTAGGTGGTCAGTACGCATACAGTAAGGAGGTAAACTGTTTCCATTACCTCTTATAAATGGTGTAATGCTGTTTCCTTTATTTTTTTATCGTGCTACCTCTACCTTTCATTTAAATTTTCTGTGAAAATGTCCCTTTTGACCATGCTCAAAGTGTATATAAAAATTACATAATGCATTGTATGCAATGTTTTACTGTTTATTTTTGTGTTAATGAAGGAAATGTAAATGTAAAAACAAACAAACAAAAATAAACCTTACCAACAGGTTCTTTCCTTCCTTTGAATACAATTGGGTGTTTACTATGAATTGTCTGCTTTAATACTATTGCCTATTGACATTGGTCTGTCCATTATGTCTGGTATATATAGAAATTACCTAATGTACATAAATATTAAAGTTTTTTTTTATGTAAATGGAAAAATGAAAACACAAATAAAATTTAAAAAGACTTAAGACTTACTATTGCATCTTGACATTGGTCTGCCCATTATATTTGGCTTCTTTCATCGTAGGAGACACATTTTATCGAGTATTTGGCAGAGTTCTTCTTTGCTCTTTATATTCATATTAGAAACACAGCCAGCTGGTTCTGTAAAATGAAAAAAAAAAAATAGAAAAAAAATCTATGATATATGCATACTCATATACGCATGGCCTAAAAATACTGTGGATGACTTTATTCTCTTTTTAAGTCTTAAGATTGTTTTTTCTTTAAATGAAGAGTTGAAATAGACACATTGTTGTTATTGACCTTAAAAGTCTACACATTTTTTTGTGGCCAGATGTTACAGATGTTTTTTTTTTAAAGTCCTAGAGCCTTTTGGTTTGAAAACACTTGCATTGTACAAAAACAACTGTCAGTATCTATTCTCCATATACAGGTTGATGAGAGTTAGCAGTGGGCCCACACTTTATAATCCAGGTTATATCTCTAAATGGGAAAACCCTCTTAAATAAAACTTTCCCAGTAGAGAAACAATAAAAAATATATACTCTAACTCTCAAATCTTCTGTTTCCTGCAGAACACAAGAACAGAATCTCAAATAAGATTGTATAGCCTCTCAGATCAACAAAAAAAAAAAAAGAAACCTAACCTTCTTTGTAGAAACGTATGTATGATGTAACATAGTAACATAGTTAATAAGGTTGAAAGAATCCATCAGGCCTCCCTTGAACTTATCTAATGAATTACAGTACAGTACAGTAAAGAATCCGCATCTGTGCTGATGGTGAAACCTTTCCTCTAGACGTAGAGGATGCCCCCTTGTCATGGTTACAGACCTAGGAGTAAAAAGACCACTACAAAGATCTCTGTACTGACTATTCATATATTTGTACATTGTAATCAGATCGCCCTAAGACGTCTTTTTCTAGTGTATAATAAGCTTGATAACCTGTCCTGGTACTATAATCTGTCCTGGTACTATAACCTGTACTGGTACTAAAACATACCCATTCCCTAACCAATCCATGTATTAACCAATTGTTTGTTACCAGTTTGAGGTGTGTCCCTATACTGCATGACACTATCCAGAGTTGAGAGTGTCATACTGTGTAGGGACATGCCTCAACTGGTAACGCCCCATTGGTTATTACTAAGCTATAGGAAAAGATGCTCCTCAATTATTTTATGGGGAATATAAGTATTTACTAAAACAGGCTATGTTCACACAACAATTTTTAAGCTCCATTTAAAATGACGTCCATCATTTTGAGTCTAAAATTGTCATGGCCGTGGCGGCGTCCCGTGCTCCGGGCCGCCGCCGTGACCGCCCTCTGTACCACGCAGCTGCCGGGGTCCCTGTGCAGGGACCCGGCGCTGCGGTCTGTTCGGCCCCGGGGGGTGCCTCACCTCGTCCCGCTCCGGTCTCAGTCTGTGCCGGCCGGCGCGCGTCCCCGCGTCCTAGGGCGCGCGCGCGCGCCGGCTGTCTCAGATTTAAAGGGCCAGTCCGTCCCTAATTGGTAGTTGCACCCAATCACTCCCTATAAATCCCAGCATGCCCTGTCCCTCGTGTTGGAGCCTCTATATGCTTCCCATAGCGTTTGGCCCAGCTCCCTGTTGTTCCTGACCTTAGTCCTTGTCCCTTGTTCCTGTCCTCAGTCCTAGTCCCTAGTCATTGCCCGCTGCCTTCCCATTGTTCCTGAGTCCTGTCCGCCACCTGCAAGCACATATACTATCCTCCGCCTGCACTATCTTCTGCCTTCTGCTCCTGCCACGCCTCGCCTGCCGTCACTAGCAACCAAGCCAGGGGTAGCGACCTGGGGGTCGCCTGCCGCAGCAAATCCATCCTGCCTTGCGGTGGGCTCTGGTGAAAACCAGTGGCCCCTTAGACTCCGCTCCCTGGTGAGGTCAGTGCTATCGCTGGTGACGGTCCAGTGGATCCACTACTCCAGGCGTTACAAAAATAACGGACGTCATTTAGCAGCCTAGCTTCTCCTTAGTGCAATGACTGGTGTTTGTACATTATTCTAGTTTGGGGTTACTAATTGGCCTTTGGGTGTGGCTTAATTGAAAAGTCCATTGAATTTAATAGTAAAAATGGAGAAAAGAATGGACAAAAGAAAAACTGTGTGAACAACTAATAAAAAAATAATGATGTTCATGATGTTTCATGCTCATTATTTTGACTTCCGTTATTCAATACATTGTGTGCATCTGACGTCCGTTTTTCCATTGACTTCAATGCATTGCCATTGCAGTCAGTTAAATCACAGCAATAATGGACGTTTTTTTAAATATCAAAATCTCCCGCCTTTTCTCTATTTTTGACGTTGTGTGTGAACATAGCCACAGACAGGTCAGATGTGGTAACAGGTTCTCTTTAAGTGTGCAGGGTTCAAGCATGTTGTTTCTTCTTTATAATATATGTATTGATGGGGAAACACAGTAAAGAAAAGGGTTTTTTGTCATTGAGTCAAAAAATAACAGTATTTTTTTTTGCAGGTTTTTGTTACATGAATTGTAACTATAAAAAAAAACTTTGTGAATTTTGCACAACATTTCTTACTTGTGCTAAAAACTAACAACATGGGTAAATTTTACACCTGGTCAGGAGGTGATGAACAGCTGTGCAAAAACTGTAGACAATTTTAACTTTTTGGGCATCAATAAATTATTTCAGTAGAACTGTACAGGCTAAAAAAAAGAGTTTCACATACAGTTAGAAAGTTAGAGTTAGAAAATGGCATGTACACTGCTTTTAGCATGGAAATTGTACTTCATAAATACAGTGAGACATGAAGAACAAGTGCAAACACTGATTATTAAGTGAAATGTGTCATTTTTTGTTGCATTTTTTCCATATTTTTCATAAAAAAAATTGATGAATAAAAGGACCAAAGATTAACATGATGTTTTTTAACTGTATTTTTTGTTTTAATAGAAACCTAACAAAGTATACAAAGAGTTCAACAGGGTACACATGAAAAGATCCCCAGAATGGCCTTAAAACACTTTCAATAAAACAAGCGAAGAATAGTATTCACCCAATGATTTATTGCGTTCTTTACTATCTAAACATGATCTTCTAGTTCACCTCCTTACCGCTGCCAAACACTTCATACTGCACTCTGAAAACTACCCCGCCATCTTTGACAAGTTGATATGCCAAAGTGGACCACATACTCAGTATGGAAGAGTTGGGGAATGGGACAATAAGGGCTTACACTAAATTTGAACAGACTTGGGAACCTTGGTCGAAATTTAAACTGGCCCATCATGTTAAGCTTTGATCCAGACTGGCCACTCGGACCTTTCCCCTGCCCAAGATCTCATCTCTCCCCTCTCTTGTTCAACATACTTCTCTACTACTCTCCTTCCATTCCCCATGACTCAATGTGCCTCTGACCCGCACCTCAATCCTGATATAATTCGTTCATGCCCCTATCAGAGACAAAGCTGTAGGCTGTCCCACCTACCCCTCTTCCCTTGTGTTTGTCTGTTTGTTTGTCGGTTTGTTTATTTGTTAATTTACGTTACCAGTTATGATTGACCAGTGCGTACTCATAGCGGTTGAAAGCTGCTCGCTAGAGCCGTGACTTTCTAACACCTGTCCCACGACTCTATCTTTTGACGCACTCCTGTCTGTTACAAGTTCGGCTCCTGTTATTTCTTTTTATCCAAAGATGGCGGTATCTCATCTGTTTTGCTTTCATTGAAGATTTTATCTGTCTTGCACCCACTGCTCTTGTAAATTTGAAACAATTTTAACATTTAATAAAGAATGTTAAAAAAAAAAATTAACATGATTTGTATAAGGAAACACAACAACAAAAAAAAGGAAAAATGTCTTAAAGACTGAAAAAAGAAACCATGAAGCACAAAACAAAATCTGTAACATTTTTACACACAAAAAAAGTTATAAAAAGGGTTCATGCTTTCACTATCTACATCTATGCAAAAAATAAAAACAAAAACATGAAATCCAAGGGTCTTCCAAAGCTTTAGCCTAGGCACCCATGTAGATAACATCCCCTACATTCCCCCACAAATTCCATTTCAACACATTAAAAGGGAATATAGGACCATTTTATCTTTATCATAATTATTGTATTGTTGATAAAAATCTATAAAATGAATATTTTTAAAAGAAAATGTGGTCTGCACAAGAAGAACAGCAGGTTCTAAAAATATATGCAATGAAAAAGGAAAATTACTAGACAAAGGTTTGGGCTGTGTTAGAGAACATGGTCTCCACAATAACCCAACCTAAATCCAACTAACATGGTTTGGGATGAGTTGGACCATATAATGACAGAAAACAAGCCAACAAGGGCGCTCCACCTCTGGACACCATTCCACATGACTTATTCATGAGGCTGATAGAAAGAGTGTCTAATATTGCCATCAAAGCAAAAGGGAGCTACTGTGAAGACAACAAAATAGAAAACATACTCTGGTTTGTTTACTGCGTAATTCCATGTCTGTTCCTTGATAGGTTTTATGCTTTCAAGATAGACATCTATGCAGAAAAAACACAAAACATAAAAAACATGGAATGTAAAGGTCTTCCAAAGTTTTGACCTAGGCCCTAAGCCCATCTCGATGATATCTCCTGCATTCCCTTTTAATCTTGCTTCATCAGCTAACACTTGAAAATGGGATTTGGCCCCATTTCATCTTCATAGAAATTGTCTTGTTGATAAAAATCTATAAAATAATCCATATTTTTATACAGTATGGTCTACATAAGCAGAACAGCAGGTTCTAAATTAATGGAACCAAGCACACAAGGCCAAACTGTATGTAGTGTTGCCTCATTATGTTTCATTATGCTTGACTAGTGCCTTGAGCTTGTTTTTTTTTACATTTTCCACTATGCCAATTTTTCTTTTATTAAATCTCATCTGTCACATATATATGCCGATTTAGCATTCTTTCAATTTCTTAAGGCAAAAAAAAAAAGTTGTACATATTTCGTTGTCAGTTCTGGACACATCATTGAAACATTTTTGCACAAACAATATTTTGGAAGGAAGCCTAATTTCTATTTAGGAATGAAAATTTATTTCATTTTGTAAAGTAATAAAAACTTTACATAATAGCTAGACTTAGCCAATAACTGGCTGGCTGTAGATTTTGAAGGTCACAGGTAACTAAGCAATGCAGTGCTATGAAGTTAAGTTAGGAGTGATTTTTTAATTTTTTTTATTTTTTTGCTTCTCACATTGATGTGCCCATATAATGAGAATCAATGTATGCAAACGCAAACAGTGCCGTATTATTATAAACGTATAAAATAAATTTGCAAATGCTTTTAATTTTCAGGCTGCATATGCTTCATTTGGTATGCTATGCTGAGATGAGCACCGCTGGAACACAAAGTGCACTGGCTCATCTAGCATCCTCTTTAGCTCCTTTGGAAGTTTAGGATGCTGTCCATCATTACTTATGGTTTTATTTATTTCAGCATAAGCTTGACAGAGTTACTCACTATGGTATAAAACGTTCAAAGTGGACAAGGAGATGTGCAGCCACAAAGCTTTGGCACGTAGGAGATAATAAAGCACTCAAAGAAGAAGAGCATAGAGTAAGCACTATTCAGCGTGAAATTGTTACAGTCCAGCTTATCCAAATAGGGTGCCAAGACAAGGCTGCAATATGAACAATAGGCAAGAGCAGGAACTGTAGTCGGTAGAAAAAAAAAAAGAACATAATTGTATATATAGACAGAAATGCAACATTATATGAACATTTATCAAGACAACGGAACTGGAATTCAGCATTTCAGAGCTTATGTTGCATCCTTGTTGGAGATACATAACAACATGTTGCATAGAGAAAACAACATGCAGATTTGGGCTATGTTCCCACTAAGAGGACGGGCCTTCAATTAACGTCAAAAGGCGGACATCTTTTCATGATGACGGCCACAAAAATTAATCTTTTTTTTTGCAGTCTTCAGTATCAATAAATGACCATCTTTTCATGATAAAATACCGTAGATGGTACATAGCTTGAAAATGTCGATGCATTTTGAACATAAAAACCTTATTACATGACATGATTTTTTGCGAGAAGTGAGCGCCGACTCGTCAGTTCAGCACTCGCTTCCCCCTTTCCCGGGAAGGGCCACTGAAGTCAGCGGCTGTCTGCTGCCACGGCTCCTATTACAAGGAGCAATGCCCAGTAGACTTGTCGGCTGATTGTTACCTTTCAACATGCGCTATTACATGAAATTATTATTGGCCTGATTAGTTGGTAATCAGCCAAGTATGGAAGATTATTGTTTAGCATTGTCAGGGATGGGAATGGTTAATTAGCTTAGATGAGGTGGAGGTCATCTTAACCAGGTTTTATGTCAAGTATCGGGTGGAGATGACATTCTGTTTAATGAGTAATTAATATGTGAAGTTTCTACTGATTGTGAGGAGTCTGGACTGATAAGGGAATAAGAGAGCTGAAGCAAACAAGTTTAATGAAAAGTAAGAGATATAATCAATAAATTGGACTGCTACATGATGTCACATGATGGCAAATTCTAATTCTTGTGAAAGATGCTTATTCAGGTATATACGCCCACTGCGATGGGTATCTAAGCAGATTATTAAATTAAATAAATTATGCTTCTGCTTAGATTCACCGTCTCTGTGCTGAATGCATCTATCACAGTCCACCATGTTCTTTCTGATCTGACAACCATCCAGTATACTCAAGTGGACCCCTTGAAGAACACCCTAACAATATAATAATTAGTGATGAGAGAATACTGTTTGATCGAATAGAAAGGTATTTGATCTATCGAATATTATCGAATATTTCGCTGAATATTCGATAAATATTCGATAAGCGTTCAAATCCCCCAGCTTCCGGTTTTTACCTCCAAGTGGTCAAATAGATGTTTTTCAATAATCGAATACTTGTTCCCATTGACTTTAATGAGATTGAATATTCGATCGAATATTCGAATATTCGGAAGATATTCTACGAATATCGAATATATCACTATTCGCTCATCACTAATAATAATGTCCTTGTTTCCTTGTTAAATCTTTGTTCACATAACTTTTTTTTTCTTTAACAACGGCATCAGTGTTATTAATTTGCATGTTGATTTTTCATTGCAATATGTTTTTATGGATCTTTAAAATGATACTGCCCCCCCCCCCCTTACGCTATGTGCCGTTCTTTGCACCATCCACAAGCTTAGATGCTGCACATTCAATATATACCTGTATAACACTTGTCTACAGTAGGTGGCAGTTAGGCACTCTACCCGCTTGGGAGATAGAGCCTAACTGCCACTGTCCATATAGAAGAGATGGCCCAACTGCTGTAAAGCCCCATCTAAGTGCTACTGTTCATTGATAAACTGAAGCAATTTTAGAGCAGAAAGAAGGCATATATTGAATGTGCTGCATCTAAGCATGTGGATGGTGCAGAGAAGGGGTAAGGGGTGTGTGTGTGACACTTTCACTTTAATTAGGCTGCAACATACCCAGCATGGGCCCTATTTAACATTCTAAGTGATAATCCCTCTGCCAGACTCTATAAAGTTCTATAAAGTTCAGAAAGTTATAAAGAAATAAAATTTACTTCTATTTAAAAAATCTTAAGCCTTCCAGTACTTATCAGCTGCCGTATGTCCTGCAGGAAGTGGTGTATTCTCTCCACTCTTACACAGTGCTCTCTTCTGCCACCTCTGTCCATGACAGGAACTGGTCAGAGCAGTATCAAATCCCTATAGAAAACCTTTATTGCTTTGGACACCATTTTGGTATATATTTTGGGTGTAAAAGGTGCAAACTTAGACTAAACATGCTAGAAATTTACAAGATTTTTAAACAACCCAATTCACATATAAACATTGGGTGCATTCTTCAGCTATGTTACCCACTTTCCACAATTTTGTCCAATTGACACCAAATAAAAGCTGTTATTTCATGACTGACAGCCATTATTTGTACAATAACCGCTGTCATTATGAAACAAAAGACACTATTTAGCGTCAAATGGCCAAAAAAGGACATTGCGGGAACTTAGCCTTAGGCTATATTGACACAACGTATATATCTTGAATTAATCATGATATGGCCGGGTCACAGAACGGCCGGTATCTTATGCTGTATGAGCCTTAGGCTGTCTAGAATAAGTTTATACTGTCTAAAAATGTAACAGTTTTTATTTCCCCCACTGTAGAAGTGCATATGTAGACATTTGTTCATTGCTTGGTTCACCTGTCCCTTTCTTTGCTAGTTAAAGTTTGTTTTGACACCAAAAGAATTCCTCCCAGGACACATTTGATCCAGCCAATGGAATCTTCTGTCGGGGAGGGAGCATTTGCTGGGCACCAATGGTTGACATAGGTCACAGTGACTATTGTCTGAACAATTCCCACTGCAGATGGCATGGCCCATGGGACGAGGGCCATATTTACCACTAGACACCCATGGTCCAATGCCTAGGGCACCACCTTGCAGAGGGGCAGCACCAGGGAGCAGGGGGAAGGAAACAACCATTAAATCTAGTGGCCTCTTTCTGGGGGGGGGGGGGGGTTGCTATGGTGGTATTGGTCTTGTCTGGTGTGGCGGTGGTAAATGTGATGCCTGGAGCCATTACCTACCAATCTAACAATCCTGTGGTGAGAATTCCCTCAGACAATTTGCAGACTGCTTTAGTCCTTGATTCAATGTGGAATTTGTTTATGCTTTAAATAGTTAAAAACCATGAAAAACACAATTCAGACAATGTTTCTCCATGTAGAGAAATGCATGTGACCCAAACCAGGCTCCCATTTCTTCCCCAGTAGTCATGTTCTGTTACCAAGATTATTGGCCATAAGCCTATTGGTTAACGTATGAGGGTCTGGTTTCGGCTGCATGTGGTGACGTACTATAAATGTGGGAATGCGGCCTAAGACTGATCAGATATCAATATGATATTCAGAAACTAGAAAATCATGATGCTGATTAGTGAGTGAAGATGGGGCGTCTGCAGGTTTAGTGCCTAGGGCAGCAGCAGCTGGTAATATGGCCCTGACTGGGACAACGCCATATAACTGTATGTTAATGTTTTGGAATGCACTGCTTTCTGAATAGCAACTTTTATTTGGGGTATTGTTCATAGATAATAGTGACAAATACATAATAATTCTATATGATGCATTGCTAGAAATTTATAACCTGCTTACAATTACAGTAAATAACATAACAAAGGTATGAAAATCAGACACATGACATGATGGAACATATAAAAATCCACTAGAGAATAAAGTAACAGGTTATTCCATTCTCCTTTGATACATTCCACACAATACAGCCTAATTGTCAATTTATTTAGTCAAACCCTGCTAGTGTTTTACCTGCAGTCATTTGTAAAGGCTACCATGTCTGTAATGAGCTATAGGAATATATTAGCTTGAGTAGCTCTTGAAATATGAATGTCATTTTTGCTATATCCTTGTAACTGTGACCCTGAAAAGAGTAAAATTAAACCCAGAAAAATGACAAATTTAATTTCCTGTGCACAAAACTGTAAGAGAAAATTGCAATTGGTTCCATATGACCTCACCAGAAAATAAGTTGCTAGTGCACTATACTGTATTTCCTTCCGTGTGTACATTGATTTTCATCTCAATATTGCATCGTGTAAGCAATAATATAAGCAGGACATAAAAATGTATTTTCTGTCTGTGCATTTTATTGATGTTTCATTTCCATATTAAGGTTATGCTCACACACAGCCAGAATAAGGGCTATTATTTGCCATTAAAGGGAATCTGTCACTAGGTTTATGCCACCTTAAATGAGGGCAACATAAACTAGTGATATAAATGCTGAACAGATTGATGTATTACTGACATCATTCTGTTTGGCTGTTCTCCTAATATGCAGGAGAATAGGATTCTTCTAATTCCCATCTCCCGCCCCCCAGCTGCTGATTGACAGTTGACTGCCTATACACAGCATGGATAGATAACTGCCAATCAGCAGCTGGTGGGCAGAGTTTTCTGTTTCTCATGAATATCCAGGACTACTGGGCTCATGGACATAATGGAGAGGACTACTTATTGTCCATGTAATTCAGAAGGATCTCTGAATCAGGTGCACACACCAATGTAAGTGATCCATCATTCAGTTCAGCTTATCTGTCACTAGTAAATGCTACCCTTAGATAGGACAGCATAAACCTTCTGCAGAGACTCATTAAATGATGCCCGTCCAATAAAAAATGGCCATCATTTTTGACCATAGCCATAGACTATGTTCCCACAACGGGATTTTAGTGTGAAATGAGGGCTTCAAATAATGTTCATTTTAGTGGGGGACATAGCAATGAATAAAAAGTGTTGCCTGATAAGTTGCACTATGCACAGTAAAAAAAAACAACAACAACAAAAAAAACCTGCAACTGTATGATGGACACATTTTCCCCTAAGGGCAATGTTTCTGGGGGTGTACTTTTTTGTACAACTTGGTATGTCTTGATTTTCAGATTTTGTAATATAAAATTTGAAGTTCTTTTAGAGCTATTGTATAGTCCTATAACATCTGTAAGAACTGTATTTCATCTGTGTATAACACTGAGATTGTATGTAACAGCAATACGCCTGTGTGCATGAGCCTTTATGATGACACATATCCATCTTCTTTCTAATGAACTTTAGTCAATAATACATCATTACTACCGTATTTTCCTTCCCTTCATATGACCATATAAATATATTTTACGATTTCATGTGTTATTACAAAGGATCTAGGATGTAACCACATATAATTTGCATTACAAGATTAGATTTTATATATAAATTATCATCAATTTACCAAATATTGCTTAAAGGGAATGCTTTATGAGAAAATGAGCTGTTGGGTTGATCAAGTTTTATGTAAATCATATTTTTAAGAATTTGTTGTGATTTTCCTTTCTAATTTCCAAATTTACTATCTATATTATAAAATAATTCTAATGGTCTCGGAATAATGTCTTTAGGTGTTTCTACTTTGCAAAAGTAGTAAAATCATAGAAAACAATATAAATTTAATGACCTAAAGGCCTAAATTCATGGGGAATGCAACTCCAGGGGCACAAGCTGGGCACAACACATGATGCACTGAAATGGCGTATATATGGAAAAAGTGCAATTCTGTAGTATGGATGAAAAATGCTCAGTGCAAACCTAAATAAATTCCTTGAGGGGTGTGGTTTCCAAAATGGGGTCGCTTGTCTGACATCCCCATTGTACTGGTACCTCAAGGGTTGTGCATAACCAGTTCAGCAAAATATTTCGAAAAAATATGTTTCTTTCCTTCTGATCCCTGTTGTGTGCAACAGTATATGTTTGCATATTGGTTACCGCCATACTTGAATACTTCATACATGAAAAACACATGTTCAGATGCTGTATGAACATGGGCTGTTGTTTGACACGCCCGGTGTTGGACGTGTCAAACAACAATGGATGTCTCAGATGTTCTCTTGGCTGATGCTACTGTATCGGCTGGGTGAACATGACTTCAACTTGAAGGGGTACTCCGGGCAAAATGTATTTTTAAATATGTTATTACATAAAGAAAGTTATACAAATCTCTAATATACACTAATTATGGGAAATGTACATATAGTGCTATTTCCTTCAATTCAGTAGAACAGGCAGGCTTTACTTCCTAAAAAAAAATGTGACGTCACGTCTCAAGTGTAGCTTCCGGCAGGGGGCGCATGTAGAAGTATAGAAAGGGAAAAGACGTCTATTCTCCCTCCCTGTGCTGGTCCCCCCTCCCTCTATCCCACCCCCCTGCCTGGTCCTATTACACTTGCTGAAGTAGGGTGAGCACTCACCCCAACTAGCCGCCCGTCTTCCCCCTACCCGTTCCCGTGAAGGAGCGCTCAACCTCAGCCCAGTCCCGGCGGGTGAGCGCTCATGCACCTGCTCCAAACCTGCCCCCCTGATGTAAGCCGGCCACCCGGTCCCCTGCAGAGCACTCACCCGCCGCCCCGTCCCGGTGGGGTGAGCGCTCATGAATTTTCTGACTTGCAGCCACTGATGTAAGCCGGCTGCTCCATCCTGTGCACAAGCGCTTACTCGTCGCCCGGTCCCGGCGGGGTGAGCGTTCATGCATCTTCTCCAAAGCAGCTGCACCTTCTGCCAAGCAGCTTGCTTCATCGTGCACGGGATCGGGCGGCGGCGGCTCAGATGAGTGCTCTGCAGGGGACCGGACGGCCGGCTTACATCAGGGGGGCAGATTTGGAGCAGGTGCATGAGCGCTCACCCCACTGGGCTGAGGGTGAGCGCTCCTTCCCGGGAATGGGTAGGGGGAAGATGGGCGGCTAGTTGGGGTGCTCACCCCACTTCAGCAAGTGTAATAGGACCGGGCAGGGGGGTGGGACAGAGGGAGGGGGGACCAGCACAGGGAGGGAGAATAGACGTCTATTCCCTTTCTATACTTCTACATGCACCCCGCTGCCAAAAGCTACACTTGAGACGTGACGTCCCATTTTTTTTGAGGAAGTAAAGCCTGCCTGATCTACTGAATTGAGGGAAATAGCACTATATGTGAATTTCCCATAATTAGTGTATATTAAAGATTTGTATAACTTTCTTCATGTAATAACATATTTAAAAATACATTTTGCCCGGAGTACCCCTTTAATTAAACTCCAATTAGCCATAGAGCACAATGTAAAGTACGGTCGGGAGCCGTACTTAACATTGTGTGCACAGTCTATCTTGTGTGGCTGCTGTTCAATGAATAGCAGCCGCACAAAATAGACCTATTAATTATTTTGTGCAGCCCCAGAGAAACCCTGGCCGTAGTGTATACAGTGTGTATACATTACTGCCTTGGTTCCATAGGCTGCAATGTAATCGGCCGCTGTCAATGAACAGCAAGTTGTTGCAACTTGCAATGATGGCCCGTATTTATTGTAAAAAATACATAGTGTGAACATAGCCTTAGGGTGCATTTTCCCTGTAGATTTTTTGTGATATTTTTGAGCTAAATGTACAGAAGATGTAAGTTTTTATTTTTATGGCCTAAGGCTATGTTTACACAACATATGTTTTTCCTTTTTAAAATGCCCGTTCCTTTCATAATGAAATGATTTGTGTAAAAGTCAATGCAAACAACGACCATTGTTTACACAACATCGCGAATAACAGTTACAGTTTACAGCCGTAAAAATGATGATCATGTTTTTAGTTGTTCACGCGCAGTACATTTTTTTGGACCCGTCCTTTGCTTTAAAGTCAATGAAATTTTATTACAGGATACATCCAAAGGGACAGCAGTCAATATTGAGCTAAAATAACACTCCTACAGCTGATATTACAATGTTAGCCATAGGAACATGCTAAACAACAACCATTGTTGACTCTCCATTTTCCATGGTATTCATATTGCAGAGGCACTGAAAATGCACATGGTACCCTAAACCAATTTCTGCAAAGTATGTCCTAAAATGGCTCTCCTTTCCTTCTGAGCCCTGCTGTGTGCGGTAACATTAGTTTATATTCAGAGATGAGCGAACCGGGGTTGGGTTTGAGTCAATCCGAACCCGAATGTTCGGTATTTGATTATCTGGGGCTGCTGAACTTGGATAAAGCTCTAAGGTTGTCTGGAAAACATGGATACAGCCAATGACTATATCCATGATTTCCACATAGCCTTAGGGCTTTATCCAAGTTCATCAGCCACCGCTAATCAAATGCCGAAGGTTCGGGTTCGGATTGACTCGAGCATGCTCCAGGTTCACTCATCTCTATTTATAATCAAATAAGGGGTATTGACATGCTCAAAAGAAATTATTTTATGAGGGAGTAATTTCTAAAATGGATACCAAGGGGGCAAATACCTATGGTGCCCAATGGTTCCATCAAAATCTGTGCTAAATATTTGCTGCCTTCTGAGCCCCGCCATTTTTATTTTTTTCCCACAAATTATCGCTAAAGGCATTAATTAAAATTTGATCACTAACATGAAGTACAATGGGGGAGATTTATCAAAGGGTGTTAAATTTAGACTGGTGCAAACTGGCCACAGCAACCAATCACAGCTCAGCTTCCAGCTCTGGTGAAAGGAAGGAGGAGTTGTGATTGGTTGCTGTGGCAAGTTTGCACCAGTCTAAATTTTACACCCTTTGATAAATCTCCCTCATTGTGTCACAAATCTCAAAATCACATGGATGAGTTAAAGCAAGACAAAACTGTTGGCACATAGAGTAAGACAGCTCAAATTTGAGAAATGAGCACAGCTATCACCACTAGTCACTATCATAGTGAGCGGTGATAGCAATTACTGCTCACTGTAGTAAGGCTGTCGCACACAGCAATCGTGTCTGGCAGCCACCCCTGGCTACTGTAAGAATATACTACAGTACATGGGAGGGTTGATGGGACCCTGCTCTGTGTAGTGCTGTGCAGCAGCTCTTATGAGCAGACCCTTCAGAGTAGGGTTAGGGAACTTCAGGGTTTAGACAGCTTTGCAGTTCCCGACAGGAACATTGGTGACAGCAGAGACTCAGAGAACCTATGGATATTTATGTATCAATAAACTAGATATTTCACATATGGTCTGCGCGAGGACAATATCTCCTTTTTGTTCCCTGGATCTTGCAATTGACCACGCACACCTTAGAGTCTGCGGTTGAGAGTCCCCAGCAGCGACCATTTTACAGTGTTCCTTTGATGCGCTTCATAGTGGTTGTGGCTTATCACAACTACATCAGGTGAGCCTAAACCTATGTGTTCTCGTCCTGCATGATTGCTACCTATCTACACAGTGTCATGCTATGAGGCGCTCTGCCTTGCGTTTTTTCTGTTTCTTTACCAGCAGAGACTCATGTCACAACTTACTGCTACTGCCCAATGGTAGTGGAGCAGTACTGGGAAAAAAAAATATTCAATGTTGTTATATTACAAAGTAACATAACAATGTATTAATAAAAATAAATAAATAAATGAAAATCTCCAGAGTACACCTATAAGGCCAAAATTAGCCTGGTCCTTAACTGGTTAATAATCAGCAAATAGAAGCCGATAAGAAACAATAAACGTTTCAGTATCTGGGCTAATCAGCAAAAAAAAAAAAAAAAAAATCTAGGTAACCCCTTTTCCTTTAAACTTTGCTTTTCTCTTCAATCTACAGGCACCAGATATAATTATGATATTATTATTTTTTTGTTCATTACTGTTCTGCATCATTGTACATTTCTCAGCACGAAAACATGGCCTCATCCGGAGATTGATACCCAGCAGAGAGTGTTCCTTCGAATTCCGT
Source organism: Dendropsophus ebraccatus (assembly GCF_027789765.1). Lineage (NCBI taxonomy): Eukaryota > Metazoa > Chordata > Amphibia > Anura > Hylidae > Dendropsophus > Dendropsophus ebraccatus. The sequence goes on from NC_091458.1 coordinate 125,712,615, forward strand.
TACAAAAGACATGAAACTGGCAATAACATTTGAGGATACAAAAGAAAAAAACAGAAAATATAAAAGCTAATTATATGATTTCTGTAATTCATGATTAGCTCATTGTTTTGTCTAATTAGAGCGGTGGCAGAAATAATTAGGATGTATTATAAACATTATGTAATTGCACTTCAAGGCTTCTCGAGGTGTATGCGTTGCTTTTTATATGCATGGCTTGGTAACAGTGGTAGTAAAATTTCTTACACTAATATCAAGGTAGTTTTCAGGCTCGCAGACTGCGCACTCAGAAATCACTGCAGGTAGCTAAACATTTTTAGTGTCCTGCAAAACCATATTTGGCTGGTATTATTTTTACCGGTATATTTCCTCTTCAACAGAAAGGCAGCAGCATTTCAACGCGACCGCTTCTGAATTTCCTCTAACATTGGCTCTTCTCCGAAACCTGCTATCTCTTTATTTCCCCCCTTCTCTCCTTCAATGATTTGTTTGTCAATCTGGCTGTGGTTAAAAAACTGTTATGAGAGCATGCCCATCTTGTTACGCTCCCCTGTGCTGTTTAAATTTTTAAAGCTCTTCCACTCTGAATTCATGAAATATTTATCCCGGCCTGTCAGGGCAGGAACGATGCCTTGCCTGAGGACTTGGGAGAGTTAGTGTATGCGTATGCTCACTGCAGACATCTGAGGCCTTTATCTGCAAATGTTTTACTTCGCTTCTAATGTCTTTCTAGCTGCAGTTTACAGTGTTCTGCCACAGTTTATTGAAGCTTTATAAATATAGTGGCGAGTTAACATATGTGATTGGGGATGTATGTGCTAGATATGGGGATATATATCAGCTCATCTGACATTTGGTCTTGTGAATATTTGCATTCTTTATAAGATAATGCTGGGGTTTATCTTGGAACTTGTTGTTGTGGTGTTTTTCCGTTATTTCTTCTGAAAGCTATCAATTGTGCCTGACCTTTCCTTGACACTGCAAGCACCGATTTGACAATGATAGAGTGTACAAGGACATAGTAACGGTAAAATGGCACAAATCAGAAAAATCAGGATACTTAAAAAAAGATTTTTTTAGACTTGCACCTTATTCAAAAAATGACTAGGTAGCAAGCTATACTCATCCGGTTTGAGGTACTGGTCAGCTGAGCTAATAGATCCCATGATAAGTATCTAAAATTATGGAAGCCCTGGCTGGTTTCTATATATCACACTCAAATTAGTTTACTGCAGACGACCCCCCTCCCTTCCACCCAACCCCCAGCAGCCCCTTACAAGCTGCAGCGAGTTGAGTGGCTGTGAAGTGGCCCACCCATTTTCCTCTCCCAACCTTTCCTACTCAGCCTGTTCCTTTCCTGGTTAGTGATGAGCAAACATGTTCTTAAAATATTTGTATGTATGTACGCTAATTGCTCATATTCGCCGATCATGAACAATTTGTTTGATCATTGGAATGTTGATAACGATCATTTTCGAACAAATTAAAACTTGCGAATGTACGCAACCGTGTAATTTACGCTTAGCACCTGATACTCTGTATGCATGTGCGTAGCTCTAGACCAAATCATACGCAATCTGTACGCAAATAAATGCAAATGAAATGGGAACGCAACTGCACAATTTACTATTTGCACCTGATAATCTGTACGCGTGTGTAGACCGAAATGTACGCTCCTACTGTTTGTTTGCTATTCGTTCGTGACTGTTCAGCAAACATGAACACGAACCGATCACAATCATTTTTTTTATGTTTGTGTTCGGGATATGAACCTGAACATTGGGATGTTTGCTCATCACAAGTCCTGGTTTCCTTTCTCTTTTCGCCTCTCTTGTCTACACTGATCAAGAGCCTTTTGGGAATTACTTTCCACCTAGACATCACTGGCAGCATGCTGACTACTTTGAGACCATGTATATGCATCTTTCATGGTGAAAAGATTGTTACCGTTATTGTTCGCTGTTTCATTGACTACTTTGTAGATGTACCAGAAGCTTGCGTTTGTTTCTACAATTTCTCAACTTGGTTTACTATCTCGGCAAGGATTGTTTAACTGCTGGTCATTGTTCCGGTTTGTTCTGGAATTCTCACATAAAATAAAGATAATTGATTAAATAAATAAATAAATAAATAAACTCATCTCACTGTTAGCTTCCAGTGCAGCACTCTCAAATCTCAATCTCAAATCATGTTCCACATGTATAACCCCTGAGGTACCAGTAGAGAGGAAACTACTAACAATTTTTTCATATATGTAATTTCAGTGACTTATATGTCACCTGCCACTTGTGCCACCCAAGACACGCACCCCGGAAACTTAAGCCAGTTTTGAGATTCCGAATTTATATTGTTTTCTATAATGTTACAGCTTTTTATTATTTTTACTACTTTTATACAATACAAGGCTATGTTCACACTGCGTATGAATCCGTCCGTAGTGCGAATCGCGAATATACGCACATAGTTTTGAGGTGGATGCGTTCGCTTGAAAGTATACGATATAGACCCGCACAATGCACACTACGTATGAGCTTACGGCCGGATCGTATACGGCGCCGTGAAAAATGAACAAGACCATTGTTTGAGGATGGATTTCCATGCGGTCCCGTACAAAGTACTTATTTCAGCCAAATTAAACTTTATTTTTCGATCCAAAAGGTTCTGTGTGGTTTACGGGGCTGGGCGAAGATTTCCAAGTAAATGACCTGCCTCAGATAGCTTCAAAACAAGCTAGGGAAGCATAACTGTACTACGGGTTTCAGCCGCATATATATGGCGGCGTACGATCTACGGACGGATTCATACGCAGTGTGAACATAGCCCAAATATGAAAACACTTAAAAGGTTTATCCCAAGATTACAACTTATCGCCAATCTATAGGAGAGGTGACAAGTGCTCAACAGGGATCTGACTTCTGGAAAACCGCTGACAAGAAGTATCAGGGTCCTCAGTGTTGCACACTGACACTCCATTCAAGCTCTAGTAGTCTCATAGTGAAAGCAGATAAGATAGTGGCATACAGCCCCCCGACTTACTTGAGCAGTCTCGTAGTGTGTAAGTGGAGTAATGGTTAAGTGTGTATACGAATGAGTGCTTCATTCTCAAAGTGGCACATTTTCATGATCAGTCTGGGTCACAACCCCCCACCAATCACTTATCTATCCTTTCAAAATGTCATAAAATTTAATCTTGATATAAAACTGTAGGAATTTTTTTTTTTTTATTACAATGAGGGCTTTGATTATGGTAAGTGTTATTTTTTTGTGGAACAAACTGTATTTTTTATTGGTTCTTCTACATACAACTTTCTGATCCTTTTTTTATTACAGTTTTTAGGCAGGAAAGATGAAAAATATTAGTCATTCTTAGTTTTGTCATTCCCCTTTGGAATAACCAACACCATGCGGGTCAGTATGATTATGGTGATATCCAATTCGTATGACTTTTTTTTATGATTTTCTTCCTTTGCATAATATAAGTTGGGATACATTTAGGAACTTTCAATCATTTTTTGGCACTTTTGAGGCTATGTTCACACTCAGTAAAAATGATGCTCATTACTGCCAAATTATAACTGAAGCCAATGTAATGCATTGAAATCAATGGAATGATGGCCGCCCAATGCACACAGTGTATTAAAGGTTGAGAAAACAGACAGGCACCTTGTAAGAGGAAAAAGAGACTGAATGGTGAAAAGGCACCCAACTATATGGCCCTTGGGCTTTGTGTATATCTCTCCTCAATGAGAGGGTAATGACAGGTCCAGGTGGTGAAACCAACACAGCAATGGGATGCAATGGCTTTGCAGATCTGACCCTCTGATGGACTGCTAGGCTGACTGTACCATAACCATGGGTTATTCCCAAAGGGGCATGTGCAAATGATAGGTAGAAAATGAAGAAGAAATATGGTAATCTAGGTCAGCGCTGTCCAAAAGAAGACAATCAAGGTGTCCAAATAGATAAAATGTAGAAATTTCTTAAGTAAAAAAAAGCACATTTGTGACGCGTTTTGAGGACATGTGTCCTCTTCCTCAGATATAAAATAGTCCACAACAGGGAGGCTAGTGTGTTTAGCCAAAACATCATAGGGGTGTGAATAAAGCCAAAGATTTTTTTTTCACTTTTTCACACTACGTAAAAAACACGACCGCATTTCATAACAACGACCGTTGTTTGTGCAAATACAGCCGTTGTTATGAAATACGGCTGTGTTTTTAACGTTTTGTGAACCCGGCCTTAAAGTGCTGTCTCCCATATATTCTTTAGATGGTTTGAAATTTGAGCCCAGTCTGGTGAGGCAAGCATTTTCCTTATTTTTCTAATCTTCTTTCCTTGCTGGTGTTGTTACTTTGTGTACTTTACAGGAAGTGCGTACAGAAATAAACTGCCCATGTGGGCATCCCTGAAATGTGAAGGCAGATGAAAAAAGATTTCAAATTTGATTTCAAAGAAAAAGATTTTTGCTGGACAACCCCTTTAACCCCTAGAAGGCCCTGGGCATACCTGTACGTCCAGCAGTCTCTATGGGCGTTCAGAGGGGGTCCGCACGGCGGCCCCGCTCTGAACCACTGCGATCCCTGGTGCCGCTTGTAGCATGGGACTGCAGCTATTAGCGGTCCGATCGCCGTGCCCACTAATTAAGTCTTCAGATGCAGCTGTCAAAGTTGACAGCTGCATCTGAATACTTATTGCAGCCGAATCCCTGGTGTCTAGTGGGTGGATCGCCCCCCCCCCCCCGGCGATGCGATGGCGGAGGGGCGATCCCTGCGTCCGGCACTGGCTGGAGTCTGCGCCATAATGTCTCTGATCACAGCTTGGCAATCTACAGTTTTTGCCTGCAGCAGCCAAAAGCAATAGAGTGCCTATCTCATTGATCTATGCAGTATTACTATACTGCGTAGATCTCTATGAGAGATCAATGTGGCTATACTAGAAGTCCCTCAGGGGGGCTTCTAGTATATGTGCAAAAAAAAAAAGAAAGGAAGCCAGTTGCCAAGGGGTGCCTCCTAGTGGGGAGAGCACCAAACCACCCTGATAAGTAGTCCCTCAGGTCCTCACTCTGTTGCGAGCTTTGGGACCTAAATAGGGAAACACCAGGGTGGCCCCTATAAGTCAAAGTCTAACTCTGTGGCGAGTATAACGACATAAGACAAGGGTTACCAAGGCTAGGCATCCATCCACAGACTGAAGTTTCAGGGTATCTGCCCCTCGTCAGTGTGGAGTAGGATTTTGGCTACCAGGGGCAATAAAAAATAAATCAACAAAACACTGAACTCTGAGCTCCACAGACCGCTTCTTTGTATGTATATATATATATATATATATATATATATATATATATATATATAAAAGAATAGATGTATAATAATAAAATACATGATATAAATAAATAATATATATATACTGCAATGTGAATAAAAGATAAACTAGCAGCATGAAAACTAAATATATCCCCACGTACTGTAAATAAGTATAAAACACATAAAAAGTACATTAAAAAAAAACATAAAACAATTAAGTATGTGTATGCGACACTAAACTTGCAATGGAGGATCCGCACAACAAGTACAGAAGAAAAAAGAGGGGGATAATACCACATAGAGCTTAGTATATCACACATACTCCATATACTCATTTAAATCCTGTGGAATGAGAGTCTTAAGTTTAAAAATCCAATAATTCTCTCGCCTTCTCAACCTCTGAAAATGCTGAGCCAATATACTTTTCAAGAAGCGTGCTTTCCTAAATGTGGCCCTTGGTTGCTCTGGCAAAATATCTTAAGGGTGCCTTCACACATACCATATCGCTGCGTACTTATCGCTGCGAGTTTCTCGCACATAAATCCGCAGCGATACTGATTGCTATCAAGTCAATGTATGTGTATTATTGCTGCGTGTTTGGTGCAATTTTTACATGCGAGTATTTTGTTTTTCACATGCGAGTTCAACACCACAAAAAACGCAGCTACTTTCTTGCGAGTTCGGTGCGATAAATACGCAGCGATATGGTATGTGTGAAGGCACCCTTAAGGAAAGGGTCCAGTTTTAGCTCAGACCAGTGTTTAGACAGAATGGACCTCATTTCCCTATTGTCACTAGTGAAGGTTGTGATGAAGTTGGTGCTGTAGGCTATGTTCACACAACATCTTTTCATCTCCGTTTAAAATGACGTCCGTCATTTTGAGTGTAAAATAACGGACGTTATTTAACAGCCTGACCTCCCCTTAGTGCACTGACGGGTGTTTGTACATTATACTAGTTTGGTTACTAATTGGACTTTGGCTGTGGCTTAATTGGAAAGTCCATTGAATTTAATAGTAAAAACTGAGACAGAACGGTGACAAAAGGAAAACTGTGTGTGAACTACAAATAAAAAACCTCCGCTGTTTGCAAAAGATGTCCGAAAATAATTATCAAGTTCATTATTTTGACGCCTGTGGCAAAAACGTCCATTATTCAATACGCTGTGTGCTTTGGACGTCCGTCTTTCCATTGACTTCATTGCATTGCAGTCAGTAAAATCTCAGCAAAAACTAACGTTATTTTAAATATGAAAATCGGACGCCTTTTTAATATTTTTGACGTTGTGTGAACATAGCCCTCCGCAGCTTGCTGACTGCTCTATTCGTTTATATATATTATTTATGTGTGTGTATATATATATATATATATATATATATATATATATATATGCCAGTTGTATATATCTCTGTGGGGCATACCATTAAATACACTAAGTTTTGGGTTTAATTTTTAGTTACATATATTATATTTTTATCATCACTCATAGTTGAACATTATGTATGGACTTAAAGTATGCATCCATGTCCATAGACTCAGCATCACATAGTTGCTACATTGAGTTTATTTGTTAGGTTTATGTTTTCAAACCATATCTTTTTAGAGAGCGCAAAGTTGCTTATTTTTTCTTCTATTTATTAAGTTATGTCATCTGTTTAATTATATCAATTTGTTGTTTTTATGTATCTTTCTGCTATAATTAAGACTTCATTGCCATGCTCACCAGACAGTGATATGCCCCTTTGTAACAGCACTGCCCTAACCTTTTCATTAACAGCGGCACTGTGACTCCGCCCCTTCTAAACACCGCTACAGCCTCTACCTGGTCGTGCACTCCACCTATCCCATCCAGGTGGTGTAATGACTTGTCTTACGGTATAAGACAGATCTTGCATGCCCAGAGCATAGGCGTATTTCATGCCATGGAGAGGCCATAGTACAGTGTAGGACTGTCCCGTGTATGAGGCCACCGTAACGTGGTGGGGTAGTTTACACCATTTTCAAATGGTAACTAAGAGCCTCATTATTTTTGTGGAAGTTTTTTTTGGCAGTTGGGGGGGCTGCTTTTAACTATTTTCATGTCTGTAGTGGGTCTCTATCTTGCCATTGCGGTGAGCTGTTGCATTTTTTTGTGTTTTTGTGTGTTTGCAACTTCAGCTATAGCAACGTACTCCTGCCTAGTGTGAATGGTGTTCTAGGAGAGCTGACCAAATTTGCCTTTTTTTTTCAACGCTACAGTATAGTGGTGATTTGGCTTGCAGCATCAGCCAGACTTTCCCGTACTTGTGTACCCACCTCCTCCTGTCATCTTCATGACGTAGAGGTGTTGTGGATTTTGGCAGTTCCCCTGTCCCATACCAGTACTGTACATTGGTTCTGCTGCTTTGATGTGTAATAATACTAAATGGCATTCGCGGGTAATGATGTATTTACTGCCACTATTTATGTTGTGGATCCACGGTTCTTACGACTTTCTAAGTCTGACTATAACTCGAAATGATTGAAATACATGTATGCAGATCCGCGGATCCCTTAAGCAATATAACAGAATGAATTTTTTTTCATAGTTCTATAGTATATAGTACAGGCAGTTACAAATGTGACAATTATTACCTATTATGTATGTTTTTTTTTAAATATTATAACATGGCTTTATTGGAAAAAGGGTAATTATTATTGCTTACCACTATATTTTTTTATTTTATTCTAATACATTTTACTTTTTACTTTTATTCCCCCCTTACCATTAAATAATGGTTTCTTGAATCTAGAATCCATTCAGTTTGCATGACACAACACAGAATAAATGGTGTAGCGAGTATATTAGTATTCAAATATTACACAAACATTAAACTATCCCGCATTAATCAATATGGAGAAATCTAAGAATTATTTTAGCAGGTTAGCAAATTGGCACATGCATTTTAATTAGTGATGAGTGAGCATGCTCGTCCGAGCTTGGTACTCGATCGAGTATTAGGGTACTCAATGGTACTCGTTACTCAGACGAGCATCTCGCGATACTCGATGAAATCTCATCATCCATTTCCTGTAAGTTTGCGCGCTTTTTCTCAGCCAATAAACATGCAGGAGACTCTTTGGTACATCCTGCGATCACGTTGGATCCATACATGTAGATAGCAGCGATTGGTTGGCCAGATCAGATGACCCTGCCATATAAAACTCGGCGCCGGCAGTGCTCGCTTCAGACGCATGCTGTGAGAGATCAGGGACAGAGCTGCTGCTGGTCAGGGAGAGTATCAGTATAGGATTTAGCGTTCCAGTAGGCAGGGTATATACTAGCAATATAAACAAACAGCCCTTTTCAGGGCTTCAAAGCTTTTATTAATACTATTACTACAGACTGCTGGCTGGGACTTGCAGTGCTGCTATCACGATTTAACCAGCACACTGTGATGACCGGCTGCTGGCAGAAAGGGGACATTAGGTGTTGCATACAGACCCCTAAGAAGTGCTCAGTGTACTCTTTTTTGATTTTGGGGCTGGTGGTCCTGCTGTACTACATTGGATTGCTGGGATTCGTAGTACACCTGCAAAGTACTTTGTGACCTAACTGATATTGGATGTCCAAGGTTTGATGACCAGCCTGAGAACGATAGAGGCTAGAGATGGCTTCTGAAGGGGAACTTGTGACCCTGGCATGAAGGTCTAGATCTGGTGATCAGGTGGCTTGGCCCACAGAATCCTAACTCGCTTCAGAGAAGAACCTGTTGCAGTTATAGCCGACATCCATCAAAAGGTTCATTCATTTATTGTCATTTACGCACTCTCCACCAATATCACTGCTACATTATAAATTGTATGTGCTACTGTTGCAGACAGCAGTGGAGAGGCTACCTGCTGCTTGGCTTGATCTGAGATTCAGCAAAGCAGAAAAGCAGTGCATCAATCCCATCTATTATTACAGGACAATATAGCACTATACCGTGCATTTATTTTACTGACTGCTTCTGGGAAAAAAAAAAAAAAAATGAAAAAGCCCAATTAGGCAGTATTGCATATACAGTATATCTGATACTGGGTATGAAGGGTACCACTCAGCCTTTAATAGAATATAATGGTTCAGCGATAGAGTAGAAAACAGAATTTTTTCCCCATGAAGTGATATAAGTAATACATTACCTTCACAATGGTGTTACAAAGCTAAAATATTTTACAAACACAGTTATAGTTAAAAAAAGGCGGTGCACAGAGTACTGCAGTGCTAAACTCTAGATCAGGGCAGAAGCCCAAGGCACGCCCGCCCCCAGCACCACATGTTAGGGTTGCGGCGGTGTCTCGTGCTCCAGGCCCCTGCACTCGCTTTTTCTGCCCCTCCCCCATGTGGATGCTGGGGCCCGTATGCCAGGCCTATCGCTGCATCCTCTTCGGCCCCTGGGGGCGCCTCACCGTGGCTCCCTGCAGTCACAGATTTAAAGGGAAAGTACGTCCCTAATTGGTTATGCACCCAAACACCTCCTTACTATAAATAGAGAAATATGTAGGGTTGCTAAACGGCACTGTGGGCTCAAGGCTCAAGTCGGGTGCTCTGCCCCAAGGTTCCAGACCCAGGTTCCAAGGTAATTCACAAACAAGGCAAGAGGCGGCACTCCAATATAAAGTGAACAAAAAGTGGTGTTTATTCACCCAGTATGCAACGTTTCAATCTACTCGTTGAGATGCTTGACAAAGATCTCAACGAGTAGATTGAAACGTTGCATACTGGGTGAATAAACACCACTTTTTGTTCACTTTATATTGGAGTGCCGCCTCTTTCCTTACTATAAATATGTGCACCTGCTCTTCTTTGTTGGAGCCTCTGCATGCTTACCAAAGCGTGTTGTCCCAGCTCTTTGTGATTCCTGCCCACGATTCCTGCCCTGTTCCTGCTGCCTGTAGTTCCAGCCATCAGTACTGCTTTGTACCTGCGTTAGCAAGCCAAGCAAGGGGAAGAAACCTGAGGGTCGTCTGCTGCAGCAAGTCCGTCCCAGCTTGTGGTGGGCACTAGTGAAGACCAGGGGCCCCTTAGACTGCGCTGCGGTGGTACAGCGGATCCACAACTCCAGTCTTTACACCACAGACAAAAAAGTAATTCAAATATACATAAAGTTATCACATGACACAGCTATACTATTATCCAATATTATCATCATACAGTAAAGGTTACTTCCACATTGTTTCTGACACAATGCACTAAACAAGGCTCAATTTTAACAATGGTGCCTATACAAGGCTCAAATGATATATTCATACTATGATCATTGCCACTACATAGTGACTGAATATTACCATGTTGCAACTAAATAAACACAATTTCACTGTAAAAACACTATGTACTCTCTGACCACTCTACGATAACCAATAATGCTACTATACAAGGCAAGTAAGGCCACCACACCATGAGTCCTTCACTACCACTTCATATTGACTCATTAATATTATCATACTGCTACTAAAAATAAAACTACTATGCAAATACTAATATTAGCACCATACATTGACCATGTACTGGTAGATATCAGTTCTATACAGGCACTCTGCAGACTTTGTAGGTGAATACAGTATAGTACAATCCAATGACTTCCAAGTAATGTCTTTAATTGGAGTGGACCACTTTCCCATTTTTTCCACTTGGGACAGACAATAACATGTTTACAGAATTTCCAGACATCTTCGGCCTTTCACTTTTTCCAGAATTCTCCTAAAAGTGTCTAAAAGTGTCCTAAAAGTGTTGTTATAACTTCTAAATCTAAATCAACCGTAAATGAGAAATAAAGCAAGTTTCCAATTTACATTTATTATTATTATTTGTTAACATGCTTTAAAACAAAGCTATACTTATTATAAATCCAGGTCCAGTCTCCTGAAGGCAGATTTTTAGTCTTGGGCTGGTTAAAAAAAAAAAAAAAAAGAGACTAAACACATGAAGTCCCGGCCAGAACAGAGAGTCACAGCTCAACGTGTCCATCAATCACATGACTGCCTTCTCTGTGAGAGCAGATGACCTGGGAAACACTGGACTTCCTGTGTTTAGACTCTTTGGTGAAAAAAGGGTCAGAACACAGGAAGTGCTGTGTTTTTTATGATTACTAAAAAAAGAATTACAATGATTGTAAACTGCAAACATTCCTTATTTCACTTCTACTGTCGATTTAGATTTTCAAAGTTATAACGACAGTGAACACTTTAACTTTTACTAACCTACACAAACTCCTTATCCTGCTGGTAATCCCAGTTCTTTGCCTGCTGTCCCATTTGCTCACTACTGGGCCATAAAATACTGTACATCGGATATAATATTGTCATAAGTTTTACTATCATCAAAAAATAATGCAACTTAGTTCCCTTATATTGTGCTACAGACATTATTTTAGTCCCATTTAAATATGCTGTAAATGGGATGTTCTTTGTGCTTCATAAAGTAACATTAGCAGGTTTAGTACCCTACTCCGTAGTAGTTCCTGCACACAAAATTAGTGTTACAATGGTGCACAGACTGCTCCCTAAAACCATGTATCAATGAAAACCCATGTTTCTCTAACATATACTGCTCACCAAGGTCACCTCTATTTCACGAAGCACTTAGTTGCCCCTTCATCCTAGACTTCTCCACATTCCCTCATCTCTCATAGACTCCCCCAAACCCCTCTTTTTCAAACAGTTTGCTTGTCAAGCCTCTCTCTTACACAGACTGCTTCGTATGGAACCCTCTCTTACAGACTGCTCCCTGCTCCAGACAGAATGATACCCAGCTCCTCCTCCTTTTTTGCAGATTGCTTTTTACTGACTTCTCCTTATATTTCTTTATATCACAATTGTCTCTTAATGTCCCCTCTCTTATACACTGTTCATATTCAATGTTCCAAAAACACACTGCTCCCCTTCCACACAGACCGCTCTACTCTTCACTAGGGATGGTCCGAACAGAGTTCGGTCCGGGTTCATATGAATCTGAACTCTCGGTAATGATTCCCGCTGTCTGCCTGCTCCGTGCAGCGGGCGGATCCAGCGGCAGGACCGCCTGGAAAACTGGGATAAAGCCATAGCCATAGGCTGTATCCCAGTTTTCCAGGCGGTCCTTCAGCTGTATCCACCCGCTCCACGGAGCAGGCAGACAGCGGGAATCTGATGCCAAGCGTTCGGGTTCATACTAACCCAAACCTCGGAGGGTTCGGACCATCCCTACTCTTCACATTCCATGGTCTGTTGCAGGAAGCTATATGCTGACAGTTCAGCTTCCTGTTACCTGCCTGATAAACAGATGGGATCAGGAAGAAAGCTATAACAGTATGCCGCACAGGACTCTCTATGAGTGAGCTGAAGGCATAATTCCTCAAATTCTTTTTATTTATAAGTATTCTAAAAAGCTACAGAGCCCATGAATGCACTTTTAACTCCATTACTGCCAAAAGAAAATCGAAGTACACAAAAAATAGCTTTAAGAACAGGGGGAAGAGTTTGTATTTTATAAATCCTTTTCATAACACAATTAGTATGAGTCTGAGCACATTTATTTGTCTTCTTACAATAAAATAAATCAGCTGAACCCGAAAATATGGCATCCTTCTACTATTTCTCCTTGTAGAATAACATTTGTTACATTCAAGCGGCATATACCTGATTCATTGCTTCATTCTACGAATTGCTTTTGTTAGTTTCCACAATTTATTTTCTGATTTTGCTATTGATCTTTTAGAATGAGAGGAAATTCAGAAAGAATTATTAAAGTAATTGCCCAAAAAGAAGAGAAGATTAAGAAGAATGCGGCAGAATAGACAGAAGAGCGCGATAAGGAAATAGAATAATTCTGTTTATAACATCATAACACATTATAACCTTTACATTTACAAGTAGTGTAATGTACTTTGTACCCTGGAGGGATGTGATATAATTGTTTAGTTATGATCATAAATAGAGATAGCAGGAGCAAAGTGTCAAACGCTGTATATGCAGCTGATGCACTCCTGACAGGATACGGGAAAGCAAAGAATCTGAATATATTAAATGCAGCAGTGTCCAGGGGAGGATTAACTAAGATCAAGGTTTATTAAATCTTCCAGATGCCAAATAGTTCTCAGCACACAGTCTATTAAACAGGCTCATGCACAAGAAAGCAGAGATAATCAAGAGCAATGGTGGCAGGTGGTACAATATGCCTATTACTAGCGTATACTGTTTGCCATATCAAGCCTTCCACTCGTGTAAAGTCACTGCATTATAATGATAGATTATAAAAGTATACAAAGCAGTATATATATATATATATATATATATATATATATATATATACACATATACAATCTTTTAGACTTTCTGTAGTAATCAAACATGTATATTCACTTTACAAAATAAACTAAAAGACATGTATCATATCATTTCTACCAAAGCAAACAAACATGCTAAAATATATGCATATATACACATTTTTTTTAACTATTACTGTTATACTGTATAATCCCAATTCTAAAAAAAAAAAAGATGGGATGCAGTGTAAAAGGTATCTAAATGTAAATAAAAGCACAGTGCAATGGTTTGAAAATCTCATACACATCATGCATTGGAAGTGAGACATTGTACTATGTCATGAAAAAAAATGAACTCATTTAAATGGTAATAATGCATCTCCAAAAATGTTGGGACAGGGCCCTGTCTACCATTGTGTATCATTCTCTTAACCCCTTAATGCATAATCGCATAAATGTACGTGATCATGCTATTAAGGGTGCATACATAGAATCTCCCGGCTGCTCTTAGCATCTGGGGGCTGCCACTACGAGTGGTTGTTCTTTGCCATTTATTTAAAGAGATTTATCTGTATTTATCTAAATCACCCCAAACTGCAGGTACCATTTGTCTCAGTACTTTTTGTACGGTTGTGTTTTATAATGCACCCAGTGACTTGATTTGCCAGATTAATGTTCTTTACTCTGCCTCAGCTGGGTCATTGAGGCTTGGCCTAGGGCGTCCATGCTCTAGACTGCTACACCTCTCCTTCCTTCTCTCCTCAGCATCTGTCACGCCTCCCCTCTAGTAACTTTCATAGTCATCATGTTTTTACGCATGCGCCATCTTCGCCCATTTATGCAAGCACAGTTAGAGGTATGGGCTACACTTTGTAGCCACTCTCGCTGTGCTTGTGCTGCATAAATAAGATAAGCCAAATACTGGGTGAAGATGGCACAGGTGCACTGACAAGGCAGGCTACAACAAGAGGCTTCAGATGCTATGGCACGTGCTGAAACACAATGGAGACAATAACTACTGATGGAGGCCTGACATATGGCAAGAGGGTGGACAAGGAAGAAGAGGTGTAGCTAGGCTAGGGCATCGACGCCCTAGGCTAGTGCTTCTCACACTGTGAGGAGGGCCACACCAGTGAGGTGCCCCCTAGCGGTTGGTGAGGCCCAGCTCAGGAGCCAGTTTTCACAAAACTGCACAGTCCTTTTGCTGTTTGAAAAAATCTCCATTTTAGCAACATTATTAATTTATATTGTACTTGATTTATTAGCATATAGAGCTTGGGAGATGGGTTAAAGCTAGCCCTAGCAGTATTTTAAGATTTTAAATGGACTTTCACCACATATGTTGAGGCCCAGGCACCCTCTTGGTCAGTCTGGTGAGGCCCAGGCATTGCCTTGGTCTGTTGGGTGAGGCTCTAGTAGAAAAAATTTAACAAGCTCTGGCCTAGGCCATGCCTCATTGACTCAGCTAAGGATGTTTTTCTGGCAAACCAAGTCACCAGGTGCATTATAAAACACTAAACACATGATCGGGAAGGACTTCAGGACATCAGGGGAGACGAACAGTATATGCGGTTTTGGGGGTGAGGGTTAGATGAATACAGTATCGCTTTAACCATTAAATGGCCTTTACAGATTGCATTGGTGGTTCAGTGGTCCAGATTAGCAACCAGTGAAATTTTTTATCAGTACAGCCTGTGACCTCTTCTAGGCCTTCAAGGGCTGTCTGCAGCAATTGAGTCCACAGATAAATCGGATCAATGCAGTATGTATGTACTGCACTGACCTCTATGAGAACAGAGCTGTTGAGCTAGGGTCTCCTTATACTACTGACAGCAGACAGCGCCTTTATCAACAGCTTTTTAAAGTGACAGAATAAAGTTGCAGACAGAGGCACTATGTATCGGAGGAGGCTGTTGTCCCCTCCAACCTTGCCCCCCAGGCAGATACCCCTACCCCATGCCCCTATTTTCAGGACAATACTAGCAGTAGAAAAAGTGCCATTAATAGGTAATAACGCAGAGTGGTGTAGTACGGGGGTTCCTAAAGAGCTGACTTTCACAAAAGACAAAGCTGTCCTTGTGGATGTACAATGACATGGCTCTTTGATCATTATACACGTTCCTAGAAAATTCTGTATCTCCAATGATCAGAAATTGAGGAGATGAATTCCTGTCAATATAATCTATAAAAAAAGAATTGGTTTAGAACGGCAGAATAATAAAGAGGATAATTCACTAATGAAAAGTGACTTGAACACCAGTCTGTTCGTTCAAAGAAATTTGAAGCTAACAAGTATGTGTTGAGCGTTGCTTCCATAAAACGCTCCCTCTTTAATGAATATCATGACTAATTAATTCAACATCTGTTTAATGACATTGTGCAAGCAATAGCATATATATATTTGCTTGTCTCATTATTAATTCATTAGTCTTGTCGCTTTTAGAAATCTTATGTCTCTAACAAACCAATTTCGCTTCTGTCTTTTTTCGGTATTAGATATGATATAAATGAATTTTGGCAAAACTTATTTGGAGTTTTGCTATAGATTGGACATTTATAACATAGTGACCAACGTTTAACCTAGCCTGTATAACTGACGTAGATGACCATTATGATATACAATATCCATGATTGTAGTGCTTCATGCCCAACCTAGGCATAAATTAGTCTGCTTATTCCACATTTTACCATTCCTTATGTTACTACATAACTTGATGACATATGGTAAACACTCAAACCTCATAGAATTTGTAAATTCTCACATTGCTAGATTCACAGGTCATGTTATTTTGTTGAGGTTACCCTTGAACATTTGCCAAGTATTTTTTTGTATTTTTTTCACACATATCAGCCCTATAGGGCAAATTCATGTCTTGGCTTTCTGATGTGTTTTCTCTATCTGTACATGTGAATGTAACATGTCACTTATGCATGCGTATTTGATACATACTGAAAAAATATATTCAAAATGTGAATTGCAAGTGTGAAACACATGTATTCTCATAAAAAATGAATGGGCATGTATTGTATAAGTATTTCTGGTTTTCCATGTGTACAATTATAATTTTTCGTGTGTGTTTATAATTAGGCATCATGGTGGTCCGTGAAGCTTAAGTAGGCATGGTCCTGGAGATATCCATGATTGTAATCATGCCTCTCTGGGTGAGATTTACAGCACTTTATCCTTGTCCCACAGAGGGTACAGCACTGTGAATCTTTGCCTTGGGTGCGGGATAGGCTTACTATGCCTCAGCTTTAATACCCTAGGGATTGTCTGTCCACTTTCTCAAACATAATTCCCTCTTTATATCCTAAATCGAATGTACCTTCAGAACAGCGCCGATGCAAGGAAGCCTGTGCCGTGGCCCTTCTTTTGAAACACAGGCCGGTACACGTGAATAGAGCGGTGCCGTACACAGGAACCGGGTCGCAGTTCAAAAAAAGGACTGCAGCACCGGCTTAACCACGCCAGCGCCATTCCATACATGGTTTTTAAACTGAATCTTTCAAAAAATTTGTTTCTAGTATTTCCTTCCTTTACTAACTGACCTACACCTGACATTTTTTTTTATTTTCGTGTGACTACCATAACTCCTAACTGCTAGACCTGGACCTATCTTTTACACCTTATATTCAGTTACTTGCATGCTCTTGTTACCTGCACATCAAGAACATCTCTAAAATCTGTCCTTTCCTTACAATTGAAACCACAAAGACTCTGTCACTCTGACTAATTCTTGTCTTGACTACTGCAACTCCTTACTAATCGGTCTTCCTTCCTCTAAACTCTCCCTCCTCCAGTCCATCCTAAATGCAGCAACCAGACTTATCTTCCTCCTTAGTCATTACGCTGATGTCTCCTTCTGGGCCAGTCACTAAACTGATAAACCATCAAGTTCAGAATACAGTACAAATTCCTTATACTCACCCACAAAGCTCTCCACAGTACTGCACCTCCCTATAGCTCCTCCCTCATCTCTGTATACCTTACCGCCTGGTTTCTTCTTCTAACAATCTAAAACCAAAATCCTCCATAATCCAAACTTCTCATTCCTGTATACAAGAGTTTGATCAAGCTGCACCAGTTTTCTGAAATGCGATAGCTAAAACACAAACTAAAAGCTAAAACCTCTAAGTGTGCCCTAAGGACTTATCTCTTCAGGCAGGCATATAATATTTCCTTGAATGGCTTTTCCTTTCCCCCTCTCACCTCTCAGTCAGCAGTGTTCCTCTATGCGCCATGCACTCTGTATCTGTACACACATATGGTCCCTCAGAATTCTGAAGTGCTCCAGAATTTGTTGGCGTCATATTTATATAAAAAATATATGTCCATAACACTTTCTGACTTCATGCAGAGCAGAAAGCCACACAATTGCTTCAGATTTACTGCAGTGGCATATATATAAGCACCTAACAAACTATAAACTAGGGGCATATGTCCTATATACTATAGTATTTTAATCTAAGAGGTATGCCATTAAAATTTTTCTTCCCCATAGCTCCCAGTACAGCTTTTTCTAGTCAAAATGGCTGCTCATCTCTTCTCTATACAGTACTTCCGAGACAAAATGTTGGACCTGCACCTGCCCACTCAGCCAATCACAGGCCTCCTCCAACATCTTGTCTCAAAGCATGGAAAAGAGACGAGGAGCCGTTTGGATTGGAAGAAGCTGCAGGGGATCAGGGTAGGTGAATATCAATTTATTTTATTTTATTGGCGCCTCAGCATAATATTATTGTTATTTATTTTACTTTTTTTTTTTTTTAACTGGAATACCCCTTTATCATCATTCTTTAGTTGCTGAGGAATATACTGTACATATATTACTGTATATATAATACAATTTTTTTTATTAGAGAAAAGTTGTAATATTGTCAAAGGGTTTTTATATATAATTTTTTTCATAACACCCATTAAAATGAGGTTTGCATGGTGTTTTAGGAATACATAGCAGCTGTGGACTATACCTCCCTTACAGTTCCATACTGTTGAGGACATTTGGCAAGCACCAAGAAACCATTGTTTTGTCTCAGATTGGTTCTTTTGATAATAAAACGGAGCTTCTAAAAATAATGCTCACAACAGGGGATTGAATGGGTGCACACACAGAGGCAAGCAGCATTTCAGCTTCATCCTGCTGGGAATAGTTTTGATGAATAAAATATATGTGACTTATTATTTTTAGAACTTTCCTTTTCATATAAAATCAGTATAAAACATTCAAATTGGCAGAAAGATTTTACCTTGTACAGAATGTTTCACTGATAACCCTTAGCGCGTGTCGCTTAAGAACTAAGCCCACACCATCTTAGAAGGTGCCAGGTGTAATATACTGTACTGTACAATTGATGTCCTAGGGCAAAGGCTAGGTTTGGAGATTAATTGAGAATCTTGGCCATTTAATTCCTAAGACCAAGGATTGGGGGCAGTGTCACCCTATCAACCCCACCATGATGCGATTGGCCAGAGGCAAAGCCATATTAGGCATCTGTTAGCAGATATGTTTGACTGGGGTACCTAGGGTCCACCAGTTGAAATTGATCCTGGGGGCATCAATGAAGAACCAGTGAGAAAAAATATTCTGCAGGCTGTCAGTAAATCCTGGGAGCTCCCGACATGTACTGAAGGTCTGCAGCTGCTGTTCTTTTAGGGTCATAAAAGCATTGTACACTGGATGTTTTGGGGAAGGTCAGAATACATAGTTCTGTGGAAGCAGAAGTGTCTGGAATTGACCTCAAAATAGTATTAATAGGGGATATAAGAATATATATATATATATATATATATATATATATATATATATATATATATATGTATGTTTTTATGCTAAAGATATCACCATACCATCACACTGTTACTGATCAAATCCAGTAAACCAAGACCAGAATTACTAATAATACCAGTGTACTGTATAAGAAACAAATATTATAGTGACTAATACCACCATCCCCATCTCTCTACAACCCCTCCCCCCATCTGTATTGCTCCACCACCCTTATCTGTTGAACTTTTTTTGGGGCCTGGACAAACCCTTTAAGAGCTGAGCTCTGATTAATTGCTAAGGGTAACAAAGACTTTAAATGAACTGCCCTTTTGAAAATGTATGTGGATGCTGATTTAAATTCATGCAGTTATTCCCTAATTTAATATGAAAGAATCAACTAAAATAATTTGAGCCATTAAGGAGTAAGACATTAAAAAATGGTTGCATTTTAATGAACACCAAATCAGCTTCTATAAAGTTCTTTTGTTAGGCTCCCTTTAAGTTTTTTTTTTCTTCTTTTGCACTGAACATTCTTGTAATACTTGTAATTTACTGAAAAATCTGTGCCTATGCTAAATTCATTTCTCTATATTAGGATGTATACAACATCTGCTACATATTTTAAATTTAGGAATATGCATTTGTTCATTTAAGTCACCATGGGAATGAGGAGAACTGATGATAATGTGCACTTAGAAATATATAGTATTGTGCTTTTCCTCTAATATGAAAATTGTAGGCTTGAACTGAGATTGTACATTGAGGATCAAACATCCATGTAGTTAAAGGGGTACTCCGGGCTGGGGTTATTTTTATTGTATGGCCGGAAAAGGGGTGGAAATAGAGGCCACCGGTCACTTACCTACCCGGTTCCATCGCTGGGTCCGGATTGTGGCTCCCCGTTCTCCCATTCCACTTTCCGGTCTGAGCTGTGGCTTGAGACGCGACCTGGCGCTGGAACCGGGGGGTAGGTGATCGGTGGCCTCTATTTTCGATTTAACAGCTATATCAGTACTTATTCAGTAATGCTATGTGTGTTTCTTAAAGGGGAAGTCAATCAATAGGCTAGACTGATCTGGAGCACCGTTATGAACACTGCCCCACCCCCAGCCTGCCTGCTTCATTAATTATTATCAGAAGGAGTGGGCCGGCTCAAGCAATGGGGGTTGGGCAGTTCTCGGAACTGTACTCCAGATTGGGGATTCCACTTCTAACAGCATGTTAATAGCCCAGATTAGGAAGGTAAAAAATATACCTTCATCCTCAGCGCCCCATGCACAATAGGCGGCTATCAGCAAGTTAAATTTGTCTAACCTGCTGATATATATAAGATATATAGCTTACTAATATAGTGACCTCACATACAAAGCCAATAGTACTGGCTTTAGCATGTTTTTGAGTAATTTCTGACTGACAGGAGATAGAAAACAGCAGAATTACAAAATGCGCCCTCTTCATCACTCAAAGCAGCACACTGAGCAAGGCGGGATTCCGCAGCGGAGCGCTCTGCCGCTGAATTCCGACGTTCCGAATTCTTTTAAAATATTTAGTGTCATATGCAAATCATCTCCAGCTAAGAATGTGGGCTGTCCTCAGCGCCAAACTAGGACACTGCTACAACTGTTGACTGGCTGAGCAGGCCTTTAATGTCACCTCTCAAGTTCTGTCTCTAACCAGAAAGCAGCAGGGACTAGGCAGCGGATGAGCAAAACATGGGCACAAGCACTGGAACCCTGGGAGGTAAGTAGAGGTTTTTTCTTTTTCCACACACCCTCTCCCTGGGCATTTATGGAAAAAAAAAAAGTGGTAGTCCTGTCTGGAAATCTGCTTTAACAAGCTGCAAATCACTTTACAACTACAACCATAGTCACATATAGATCCATATAACTAATAAATCTTCTGAAACAATATCACAATATATTGTGTTTTTTTCTACTCTAGCCATCTTGTGACACCCATTTGAAATAGTTTATGGCATGAGAAAGTTAAGTAAGGACATATCTGTAAGAGGGAGAAATGCGTTTAGACATGTTCACGTTGTGTCCTTAAAAACTGCATCGCCTTGCA
This sequence comes from Dendropsophus ebraccatus, assembly GCF_027789765.1. Lineage (NCBI taxonomy): Eukaryota > Metazoa > Chordata > Amphibia > Anura > Hylidae > Dendropsophus > Dendropsophus ebraccatus. The sequence continues at coordinate 125,733,993 of NC_091458.1, forward strand.
AAGCAGCAGGACTATATTAAAGAAAGGGGGAGCTCAATGAGCTTTTGTCTATGCACTAGTATGCAATCCCATTATTCTGACATTTACTTCAGTACTATGTACTTTGTTTTTCACCAGTCGGTTTGTGTTACAATATGTAATTATAGTTGTAGGCTTCCTTTTTTTATACATAGAGCTGATATGTAAAATTCCCTGTCTGTGTTTGCTGGCTTGTGTGCTGCCATTTATACACTATTTATACAACATGGTCTAAAGTGAAATTGGCTCCGTTGCCCCTAGCAACCGATCAGATTTCACCTTATATTCCTCACAGACTCTTTGGAAAATAAAAGGTGGAATCTGATTGGTTGCTTGGGGCAACTGAGCCACCTACAAACACAATATCACAGAACTGCCACCCAGATACTGGCGACAGTATTTTCAAAGCTGTATCACATATTAAAATATAACTTTTATTGTATACTAGCGTAAAACTTTAAAAACGCCACAAACATATATCGGCACACACTCAATCTGGTCGGGTGTAAGCCTCAAATGCCAGAACAATCTCCACTATGAGACAATCTCTACACATAGGGAGTGATAAACCCAGAACATCAAAGTACAATTCATCAATGGGTATAATATCTAAATAAACCCAAAGTACAGTTCATAGATGGATACAATTCATAAATAAATCCAAATAAACCCAACGCGTTTCCCAGTCTATCCTTGACGGTTCATCAGGGGTTAACTTTGTGTGTAAATATCAACACCTATAGAGACCTGTTCCCTAGGTGTTAACAAAACATGCACTGACTCTGTCTGATTCCTGTGCCGGCATCGTTACATCAAAACAGCGTCTTATCCACGCGGGTCGGACCATAGACCTTGTGCCAGCCGTAGGGGACCTAGTAAGGGGCTCAGTTGAGCCACCATTTTGAATGTTAACTTTTATGTTCTCTTTATCTGCAATGCTGTATCTGACACTGTCGGGAGAAAGTGTGGCATTATGTAAATATGGCGTCGCTGCACTGGCTGAATCAGACAGTCAGTGCATGTTTTGTTAACACCTAGGGAACAGGTCTACATAGGTGTTGATATTTACACACAAAGTTAACCCCTGATGAACCGTCAAGGATAGACGGGGAAACGCGTTGAGTTTATTTGGATTCATTTATGAATTGTATCCATCTATGAACTGTTCTTTGGGTTTATTTAGATTTATTTAGATATTTAGATACCCATTGATGAATTGTACTTTGATGTTCTGGGTTTATCACTCCCTATGTGTAGAGATTGTCTCATACTGGAGATTGTTCTGGCATTTGAGGCTTACACCCGACCAGATTGAGTGTGTGCCGATATATGTTTGTGGCGGTTTTAAAGTTTTACGCTAGTATACAATAAAAGTTATATTTTAATATGTGATACGCCTCTGTGATAATGGGCAACTGAGACAGTTTAAATTTACACCATGTTTGATAAATCTCCCCCTATGGTGAAAATTGATCAAACTGCTGTAAAGTAGAGCTGGCTCAGTTGCCCCTAGCAACCAATCAGATTCCACCTTTCATTCCTCACAGATTCTTTGGAAAATAAAAGGTGGAATCTGATTGGTTGCTAGGGGCAACTGAGCCAGTTTCAATTTACACCACTTTGATAAATCTCCCCTGTTTTTCTTGTAAAGAATGGGTATAATAATTTCTCCATATAAAGAACCTTACTGATTTCTCTGCTTACACTAATCTAACAAGTCACATATCACCTTCTTATGTACAATATTCATTCCCATGTATTTAGAAACAGTGACAAAAAAAACAAACCTACAGGCAAGTGATGCCTCTTCACATTCAGGGATTGATGCATAGATGCTTTGTCCCCAGAGACTTCATGCAGGGAAACCTGAATGAACAGAGAAAGGTTATATTGTATACATCTAGAATCGTCTGATGTGTCCCCATGAGAATCAAGGGAGACACCAGAAGTACCTAGAGACTGGAAACAGGGATAGAGAAGACGGTGAATAAAATAAAACGGCATGGTGGTGTTTGTATTAGAATCACCCTTCCCCTGCTGGCTCTCTGCCACTCGCCTCTCAGTGTTATATAAGCTGTCATGTAGCTAAGAGTTCTTTGCCGTCTGCAGTTTATCTCCAGAGTGTAAAAGTGATGTGCATGGGATGTGAAGGAGATGGAAGCTTGCAGGGAGCGCTCGAATTTTAAGAATCCTGGTTTACCCCGTGGACAAATTCACGGTAGCATAGTTGCTACTGTCAGCATATGGAGGCCCAAACAGCAGGGAAAAGATGAAGCGTAAATGATGTGAGTGGAAGCTGCGCACAGGGGTACAGTTACAGTAATTATTATCTTTATTTTGTATTACAGAGCGTTGCCAAGATTTTCCACACATAGTCCTATAGCTGAAGGATAAAATATGAGATATTGATGTAAGTAATTCCTAACCGTAAATACTAATCGGCGCCTGGGAATAGGAGTAACGTACATATGTAAATCACAAGCGTTCTTGGACTAGTCTGACTCAATTAGCTTAGCTATAATGTGCAGATAACTTTATTTCATTTATCTTTCTCTATTACGTAAATGGAATCAGGGGGTTCAATAGAGGAGAGCCTGGATACTATTACTGGAAGGATTCCATCTATACATGTAAGTGATCTACACACAAGATCATAATTGTAATATTTCTACTATATTGTATTAACATGCTGCCTGTGCTTGTTATGGTGGTTCAGTAATCAGGTTTAAAGTTTTGCTGCTGTAGAATACACAATTTACAGGGAATCTGTCAGCTGCAATTTATGTTCCAAACTGCTGACACTGTTAGATAGCCGTTAGGACAAGGAGACACCTGATACCTTTCATATATCCAGCTGTGCTTCTGGGAAATAAAAAAAAATATATATTTTACAGTTCAAATAGTCAAAGAGACTTTCCCAAGCTCCTGAAGTGCTCCAGTCTGTAACACCACCTTACTCCCCGCTCATATACCTGATCCTGCTTGGAACGCCAGCTTCCAGGTGTCAAGCAGGGAGGGAGGAGAAAGGAGACATTCCAGCTTACAGGTCTTTAGGAACTTTGACTCTTTGTAGCAGAGAATAAAAGCATTTTTTACATTTAGGTGGAAATCATGGCCATTGTTACACACAGGGTATACGCTCTGGCCGGGATTCCTAGCGGCACCGTAGAAAACTAACATGTCAGTTTTCTGTAGCCGCTATTCAGTGAATAGTGGCTGCGGAAAACCCTGTCAGTTCACATGACAGAGCGATGCCCCCGCATCAGAACTCTGTGGCCCGAAAGATCATCCGGTACTGCAGTACCGGCCGGGATGATCTTTTCAGAGACCGGCCGTTCCGTGACCCGGCCAGGTCACGGAAGGGCCGGTCTCTTACTAAGTGTGAACATATCCTTAAGGAGCATTCGTGGATATATGAAAAGTGTTGTGTACTTCCTTGACCTAATAGCTATCTAACAGTGCAACAGTTCGAAACATGAATTACAGCTGATAGATTACCTTTAATCCTCACAAGTTATGCTGCGTTTACACGTAACGATTATCGTGCGAATTTGCGCGATAACGGTCGAATTGGAACGATAATCGTACGTGTAAACGCAGCGAACGATCGAACGACGCACGATAAATCGTACATTTTGATCTTTCATCAGGTCATCAAATCGTCGTTCATCGTACGCAAAAAATTTGCAAATCGTTCCGTGTGAACAGTCGTTCGCCGATTTAACTAATGTGTGAGATAGGCTTAAACGATCGCAAAACGATCGCAGTGCGAATTTTCGTACGATATATCGTACCGTCTAAACGCTGATCGTTATAAAAAAAAAAAATCGTAAATCCGACATCGCTAATCGTACGATCGGGCCAATAATCGTTACGTGTAAACGCAGCATTAGTTTGCATGAAGTTTTTTTCTTCCGTTATGTTTTCCTTCAACATAACATAAATTTATACAAAACATATGTTGTTTGTGAATTAATGGAATCCTGGCCGGCCCCAAATGACACCCCACACAGCCCCGTAGGTGAAAAACTGAAACCGTTATAAAAGAGTCACAATAGGACCATTTTTTTTTATAATTAATTGCAAAAAAAGAAGAAAAAAAAAATTTCATAAAAAATATATATATAACATTAGAAAATCTGTCTAAACCTACATATGGTTGTGTTCGGACTGACCTATAGAATATGGGTATCATGTTACTTTTATCATATAAAGCATTGCGTAGACAGAGAAACCCCTCAAAATGTACCATATTGCATTCTATTTTTTTTTCTATTTCACAAAATTTATATTTTCATAAATAATATTTTTGCGGTTCCAGGTTATGGTTCTATCATACAGTTATAGTAAAACTACTCCTATAAAAAACAAGCCCCCACATGGCCCCGTAGATAGAAAAATGAAAGTGTTCGAGCTCTTAGAAGCGGAAGAGAGAAAAACGAAAACGCAGAAATGAAAATTGGCGCGGTCCACTGGGTCCTTTTGAGCTTGGTCCTCAAAGGGTTGAAGGATTCAAATTTTAAACAAAAGAACAATGTAACAGTTTCTGTTCTTTATTGACAACATCCGAAATGTATCACTAGTCAACATAATGCTTTATAAAACTGGGGCTCAGATGTATTAAATCTGTCTAATTCTTGAAAAGGGTAACATTAGAGAAGACAGTGTTGGTGCCAGATTTATTATAGTGGCCCAAGCTGTTTGATAAATCTGGGTCATCTTTAAATTGTGTAGTCCATGTTTGAATAAAGGAGTCAGGCCCCTTTTACTAAAGTCGTTCTTCTTTGTTGGACATAAATAAAATAAAAACTTTTTGAAAATGAAAATGAAAGCTGAGCTGTGATTCATTGGTATGAGCAAATCAGACTATTATTTGTTTTCAGTAAAACATATGTGTATTGCACAGCACTGTAAACCTTTTTTGGCATGAATTTTGCCAGAACCCTGGCTTGTTTTTAAGAAATTTGGGCCTATTCAAGACAAACAAAAATCTATAAGTCTTTAAAAAATTTTTAGGGTGTCCTCTATACAGTATAAGGCTATGTTCACACTACGTAAAACTACAGCCGTAGTTCTCACCGCAGAACTACGGCCGTAGTTTTCAGGGGTGGAACATAGCCTTATGTTCAATGGGATCCTGGCCGGAGCGTACACACATCGCATACGCTCCGGCAGGGATCCCATGCGGCGCCGGAAAAAACTGACAGGTCAGTTTTCTGCGGCCAGAATTCAGCTTGATTCACTGTGGGCTATGGGAAGCTCTGATGCAGGCACGCGCTGATGCGCCCGCATCAGAGCTCCGCGGCCAGAAGGATCACCCGGCCGGTACTTAAGTATCGGCCGGGATGATCCGGGCTGAGACCGGCCGTTCCTTGACCCTGCCGGATGTTCACAGCGTGAACGGCCGGATGTTCACAGCGTGTGAACATAGCCTAAGGCTATGTTCACACAACGTAATATTTCACTAAAGAACGGACGCTGATTGCAATGGAATCAGCTTCCTTTCTTTACTGCAGGGGCGGCATTGCAATAAAGTCAATGCAATGCCGCCTGCTGTGTACACATAGGGCCACATGTATCATCCGGCGAATGGATGATTTTCGGCGGAAAGTGCCGATTTGCGTCTTTTTTTAAGCAAAAATGGCGGATTTGCGAATAAAATATTCGCAAATCGGCACTTTCCGCCGAGTACGCCAGGGGGCGGAAAGGGGGCGGAAAAGGGGCGGAGAGTGGGCAGAGTCCGCGCGATTTATCATCCGTTCCGCCAAAATGTACGCCGAAAACCTACTCCAGTCCTCAGCTGGCATAGGTTTTCGGCGGTGCGCAACGGCGCGCACGGGATTTATGTAGAGGCAGTCCGCCTCTACATAAATCTCCGTAGCGCCGGAGCTGCGGGGGCATTTTTACGTCCGGCGTAAAAAACGCCGGACTTAATAAATGCCTCCCATAGCGTTTTGTTAACGCCTGTTCTTTAGAATGGGCGTTAAAATAATGTACATGCCTATTATTTCTGGATGCTGTTCATTAAACAGCGTTCAGAAATAATAGCTGTTCATGCAATCTAAAGTGCAACAGCAGCCGCACTTTGTATCGAAGTGAATGGTTAATTTACTTGCAGTGCCCGCAAGTCAATGTTACAAAGAGAATGTTCCTGCAGCTGATATACAGGTATCAGCTACAGCAACGTCCTGAATGCAGCCCGGCAGTTTAACAGTGTCCGTTGCTATGTAATGGAGGCTGTTAAACGCTGTGTAAACATAGCCTTACACAGCCCTGCAAACCAATTTTTACATGATTTTTGCCAGAACCTGTAGCCTACACAGCCCTGTAAACCATTTTTTTACATGATTTTTGCCAGAACCTGGCTATTTTTTAATAAGATATTTGGAACTTTTTAAGTTAAAAAAAAATATATATTTTTGCTCAGTTTTTAAAATTTATTAAGGGTGTCCTCTGTACAGTATAAATGACATCTAACGAACATGAGGAAAACACCACCAAACTCCAACAACATGGATCCAAGGGCAGGTCCGACTAATGGTGACCAGATTAAGGCTATGTTCACACTACGTAAAAGTACTTTGTATCGGTGAACACGCCACATGTTCTTTTATGGGACACCAGCCGAAGCATATACACATCGTATACGCTCCGGCCGGGATCCCTCACGGCGCTGCAAAGAACTGACATGTCAGTTTTCTGCGGCCACAATTCACTGAATTGCGGCCGTAGAAACCCATGTCAGTTCACACAATGAAGCGAGTGGCTGCGGACGCTTGCTTCATTGTGTGCTGTGAGAAGTTCTGATACTTAAGTACCGTCTGGGATAATCTTTGCAGAGACCGGCCGTTCTGTGACCCGGCCGGGTCACGGAACAGCAGGTCTCTTACGCTGTGTGAACATAGCTGAATAATGTAAAACTTTAAAAGTTTATTAAAAAGACCCAACGTGTTTCGGAACTTTACCCCTTCCTTTTTCAAGAGTCATATAACAACTCTTGAACAAACATGACTCCTGAAAAAGGAACCAGTGCGAGTCCGAAATGTGTTTGGTCTTTTAAATAAACTTTTATAGTTTTACATTATTCATCTGGTCACCATTAGTCAGACCTGTGCCTGGATCCCCATTGTTGGAGTTTGGTGGTGTTTTCCCTTTATTATTCTCTCGGTGGAGTTCGGGAGTGGTTGTGGTTCGCAGGTTTATACTTTTTATGCTGTTCTGAGAGTTGTGCCTCCTGTTCAGCGCAACTCTGGACTTTTAGTCCAGCTGATCCGCGCCATGGAGCGCTGTCCCTTGTTTTTCTTCTAACGAACATGGTAATATCTCATTTCTGCACCATTTGTGTATGGTTTATTATGTAAAAACATGTATTATTTATGGGCTTTGCCATATTCTGAGAGCAAAGGTTTCCTTTTTTTTTTTTTTTTTAATCAACAGAGCTGTAAGAGGCAGTTTTTTTGCAGGATGAGTTGATGTTTTTAGCAGTATTGTTGTTGGGTACATGAAACAATCAGCTATTTTCTTTTCAAAAGTGCTAATTTTAAGTTGTTTCTCTAATATATGTATATATATATATATATATATATATATATATATATATATATATGTGTGTATATATACATCCCTCTGATGACCGATGCGGACCGATGACATCTAAAGGATTAACTGTCAGGATCGGAGCTCCACTCAGCTTGTGTGTCAAACAACAACCTGCGGACAGATGTGAAGCTGCTTTTTGCAAAAGGGTGGCTGTATTTATCTAATCCTGAATAACCCTGATAGCAGGGGCGTAGCTAGAATTCATGGGGCCCCATAGCAACAAACTGTACGGGGCCCCATGAATCCTGTACGCTCCCCTACCCCCACCCCACTGCCAAACACAGACAATGACTAGAGATAAGCGGAACTTTCGGACTTTCGGTCCGAAAGCCGCTCACTCTAGGCATCGCAGGCATTGTAATGGAGCAAAGATGCCGTCGGACCAAAAGTCTGACGGTTCGCTCATCTCTTACAATGACGCACATATACACACACAGAAGCACCATTAACATATATACAGATACGCCACTGACATACACACATATATACGCTGTAATGTGATTACACAAGTGCTGATGTATACACCATGAGTAGACTGTACACAGGGAAATCATCTCAGTGTAAAAAGAAATACTCAACCAGAAATAAAAGAAAATGCTGCAGATATTAGTGGTGGGTTCTTTTATTAGAGCCCAGCATTAATAGAAGCTGCTGCAGAACATCTTTGGGAGCAAACCTGTCAATCACTTGAGACACAACTGACATACACAAACACACACATATACACCAGTGTTACAGACATTGCTGACATACACAACCGTATAGCCACAAATACATACACATACTGACATATAAATATATACACAGATACATATATACCCACACTGACATATACATATACCCACAGATACATATATACACTCACTGACACAAATACACAGCACTTACAGCTTCCAGGCTTCCCCTCTCCTCCTCCTGTAGTCCGGGCTGATCTTCACATAAAAGTATTCAGGAACTTTGGGTCATGTGACCCAAAGGTCCTTCATCCCTCTCCTGTGCCGTGCAGGACCTGGTAGGTCCTGCTCCTCTGTTTAGCCCGCTCACCCGGCACTACAGTGAGGGGGCTGAACAATGCAGTGGTGGGTCCCTCTTCCTCTCTGGACCCCTGGGGGTACAGTGGTCGGATGTCTGTGTCAGTACCTACCATGAAGGCAGGGCAGGCTTCCTTGGCCCCCTTCCTGCAGGGGCCCCATAGCAGTCACCTTCCCTGCCTTCATGGTAGCTACGCCACTGCCTGATTGTTACTAGATGCTTCTCAAGGGGGAACTGCATTTCTACAAGCCATATAGTATTTTCGGTTCAGGGAAGAAAAAGAGCGCTGCACCTCACACCTATGACTAAAACTAGTGCCCCTAGGCTAAATAAAAAACACATCAGAATTTTGTGTATGAATTGATCAAGCCACACTTCCCCAATGTACCATCATGCAGGTATCTGATACACATGGGTCCCTACACTAAGTCCACACCGTTCCCGTCAGTGGCTACCAACCCCGCAGGCATGCACAGTCAGGGAACGGGGGCCATGGGACGGCCCTGTGACCCCCATGCCACAGGACCAGACCCAAAAACACCACACCAGAACCCGGCCAGCACCGCCGGCGGAGAAGGTCGCCCCCAAACAGCACAGGTCTGGATGAGGTATTGCACTCACCATAGCTGCTGCAGACAGAATGGGAAAAGACAGGAGGGATTAAAACCATGTGCACTCAGGTGTCTCCTGCTAATTGCGGTCATGTGGGTTGCCAGGAGGAGTGCAAAAACACTGAGAAAAGAGAGAAACAAAATACGGTTCAGGGAAGAAAAAGAGCGCTGCACCTCACACCTATGGCTGATACTAGTGCCCCTAGGCTAAATAAAAAACACATCAGAATTTTGTGTATGAATTGATCAAGCCACACTGCCCCATGTACCATCGTGCAGGTATCTGATACACCTGAGTGCACATGGTTTTAATCCCTCCTGTCTTTTCCCATTCTGCCTGCAGCAGCTATGGTAAGCGCAATACCTCATACAGACTTGTGCTGTTTGGGGGCGACCTTCTCCGCCAGCGGTGCTGGCCCGGTTCTGGTGTGGTGTTTTTGGGTCTGGTCCTGTGGCATGGGGGTCGCTGACAGTTCCCTGACTGTGCATGCCTGCGGGGTTGGTGGCCACTGACTGGCACGGTGTGGACTTAGTGTAGGGACCCATGTGTATCAGATACCTGCACGATGGTACATGGGGCAGTATGGCTTGATCAATTCATACACAAAATTCTGATGTGTTTTTTACTTAGCCTAGGGGCACTAGTATCAGCCATAGGTGTGAGGTGCAGCGCTTTTTTTCTTCCCTGAACCGCATATAGTATTTTCTTTTGCCAGTTTATTTAAACATAAAATACAACCAATAAAATATGATCCTAGTATCTTCATACATCATGATTAATTTACAATAAGTCATGATTAAAGATAAATTTGAAATGCGTTCCTCTTCATGACTTTAGTGTATTGCTCAAATTGTTTGTTGGCAAGCTTCAGCTACATAATATATTCAGTTTCATCCGATAAAAGTGCAGGGATTTTGCTTTTCCAGCAAAAAGTGCGTGTTCCAGTCTTCAACAAAAAAACACACAGTTATAAAGAGTCTTTGCGTCATTGGAGACCACTACATCTTCAGTATATAATTGTATCAAAAGAATTGCATTTTAAGGGAAGATATGATAAACTTGTATAAATATATAAATGGCCGTACAAAAAATATGGTGAAAAGAGGTTCCAAGTAAAACCCCCTCAAAAGACAAGAGAGCGCTCCCTCTACCTGGAGAAATAAGGGTTCAGTTTCTGGAGGCACAAGCCTTCTTTAGCATGATGACTGTAAATCTGGTGAACAGTCACCTTAGGATCTGCTCACAGCAATAACAGTGGAGGCTTAGACGGGTTCTTAGAGCAAACAACATTAATTCATGTGTATAGATATAGTATTCATCTATTCATCCATGTGCCTTCCCTTCATCCTTTCTCTCCCTTGGTTGAACTTGACAGACGTGTGTGTTTTGAACCTTACTAATCTTATCATAGGTATAGTAAGCTGGCCCATAATGCAAGATAGTACTGCACCTCTCACAGGCTGTCAATCAATTCCGAACTTTTTACTTCATTACAGTCTATGAAGTGAACAGGTTGGATCTTTGGCTTGCCTTGCTGTCTTGGGGTATGTCCACACTACAGAATCCCAGCAGATCACCCACCGCGGATTCCACAGCTCACCCCCGCTGGCGGGCGCACGCATCTGCGCTGGTCCCATAGGGGGAGATTTATCAAAGGGTGTAAAATTTAGACGGGTGCAAACTGCCCACAGTAACCAATGACAGCTCAGGTTATAGCTCTGGTGAAAGAAAAGAGTAGCCGTGATTGGTTGCTGTGGGCAGTTTGCACCAGTCTAAATTTTACACCCTTTGATAAATCTCCCCCATAGGCTTCATTGTATGGTTTGGCAGATTCTGCTGTCCACCCGAAGAATGAACCAGCTCATTCTTTGGGCGGACGGCAGAATCTGGCAAACCATAGAATGAAACCTATGGGACCAGCAGACATGCGCGCTGTCACCAGCTCGGGCGACCTGCGGAAACCACGGCGGGTGATCCACTGGGATTCCGTAGTGTCGGCATATCCTTTCTGTCTCTGTCTCTGAGGCTCTTAGGCCTAGCTTTGCCTGAATAGGCTTTTACAACTTTTCTGATGGACTTGTGGTACTGGTTTAACCTGGACACTAGAGACTATGGGGGAGATTTATCAAACATGGTGTAAAGTGAAACTGACTCAGTTGCCCCTAGCAACCAATCAGATTCCACCTTTCATTCCTCACAGACTCTTTGGAAAATGAAAGGTGGAATCTGATTGGTTGCTAGGGGCAACTAAGCCAGTTTTGCTTTACACCATGTTTAATAAATCTCCCCCTATATTCATACATACACATGACTCATGGTCTTGTATAGACTATATCTTCCTACCAGACTCACTGCTACCTCATATATCCTAATTAGAGAAGAAGCACCTGCTTCTTACCATGCTCCAATAATCCTACAAATACAAGAAACAATCCCTTGGGGTTTGGAAATAAACCCATTTAAGCTCTACTTAAGGGTTGTTGGTTAGAATTTACATCTGATAGTGTGGACCATATCAGAACCAATTATATTGGGATGCAACTCAAGTTTAAGGGGTTGTATAATGTCATACCTAAAGCCTATAGCCTATTGTAGGAAGTAGAACTAAAGGAATTTAATGAGACATTAAGACAGTTCTACACATTTTCCATCTTCCTTCTCACAAAACCAGCAAGCTTGCTATCTGCCAAGGTTTCTTTGAGTTATGGTTGAAGTGCAAGGAAAATTTACATTGTTGACACTTTTCAGAAACAAACCAGAAAACTTCTGGCCATACTAGCCACTTTACACTCTTACTCTCCAAAACATTCAAAGAACTCCCCATCGGCATACTGCTGACATCCAGCGCTACAAAAACATGGTCACTTTCTTCCAGAGACAGCCCCACTCTTGTCTCCAGCTTGGGCCGGGTTTTGCTGCTCAGTTCAATTAAAGTGAATGGAGCCTAATTGCAAACCGCACCTGTACTGAAGACAAGAGTCATGTTGTCTTTGAAAGAAAGTGGCCATGTTTTTGTAGCACTGGATAACCCCTTTAATAACACCCTTCAAGAGTATTTTTAATCCCTTTAATATGATTCACCACTGAATGCTCAGCCCTCTAACGACTGGTTGAGAGAGGCCTCATTGATTAAAAAACGGAGGAGGATAACTCACGTTTAAATGCAGATGTCACTGCCGAGAAATTTAAAAAAGCAATCAAACCTTATAAGGCCCGAGGGCCTGATGGCTTTTCACAGCACATCTTTAAACTGCTATGTGATGAGATCTGATGGTCCTGCTCTTCTTACCTACAGGGGCAAGCCTGTCTAGAGACATGAACATGGCCTATAAAGGTTTTACCAAAACCAGTAAAGACTCTTATCACACCAGGAGACACCCCTGTCAAAAGGGGGCAAGCCTTTTTGTGGACAATCTTCTAATCTTTGTCGCTAACTCCTTCTGTGATTTCAAACCAACTTTTGACTGTTTTTGCAATGAGTCTGGATTTAAAGGGATTTTGGCTGCCTTAAATGAGGGCAGTACAAACTAAGATAGAAATGCTGAACAGATCGGTGTATTAATTACATAATTCTGTTCAGCCGTTCTCCTAATATGCAGGAGAATAGAATTCTTGCCCCACCCCTCCCCATCCTTCCAGCTGCTGATTGACTGTTGCTGCATATACACAGCATGGATAGATAACTGCCAATAAGCAACTGGTGGGTGGAGTTTTCTGCTTCTTATAAATAACAAGGACTACTTAGCTCACGCAAATAATGTAGAGAACTACTTATCGACCATTTTATTCAGGGGGATATCTCCAAATCACTACTAGAGGCAAGAAAAACACCATACAAAAGTTGTGTGTGAAGCCTGCCATAAGGGTGTTTTATTTAGAAAGCTTCATTCTGCACAACCCAGAGTTGTAAGCTTTAGGCTATGTTCACACACGCTTTTTTGACAGTAATATTATAACTGTACAAAAGTGTCTGTAATTTATATAAGTAAAAACTGCCGTTTTTTTCCCACTACTTTTATGGATAGGTTAAAACTCTCTCTCTCTCTCTCTCTCTCTCTCTCTCTCTATATATATATATATATATACATATATATATGTATCTCTCTCTCTATCTATCTATATATAGTCACTTTTCATCTAACAATTGATTGTTTTGGAGGGGCACTATTTAATCAAATATCTGCTTTAGGTGCCTTAGCGCTTTGATAAATTTTTTTCTTGCGAATCAACTAGCATCAGAAAGTTATACAGATTTTTTATTTACTTTTTGTTAAATCTCAAGTCTTCCAGTACTTATCAGCTGCTGTATTTCGTGCAAAAAGTGGTGTATTCTTTCCAGTCTGACAGTGCTCTCAGGGACAGTGGTGGCAGCAGAGAGCCCTGTGTCAGACCGGTAAGAGTACACCCTTTCCTGCAAGGGCATACAGCAACTGATAAGTACTGGAAGACTTGAAAAGTAAATAGAAGTGAATGGCAAATGTATATAACTTTTTGAAACCAGTTGATTTGGAAAAATTAAAAGATAAATCCACGGATTACCCCTTTAAGTGCTATTTATTATTGTAGATTTTGACTTTACCGTTGAAGCCAATTAGGAAGATCTACAATATATCCATAGTGTTTCAAGCACAAAACCTGATACGCTGTGAATTTTTAATCCATAAGGCAGGTCACCTTTCGTATGAATTTTGTGTGAAAATATTTTTCTGCTTGTGGATAAGATTTTTCTGCTGTATATGTTGAGTTTTTTTTTCCTGTGCAAGAAAACGTTATTTGAGATTTGCATTTTTTTATTTTTATAACTTGTATACTAAGAAAAAAATTAAGAATAGATGCATTTTGCCTTTTAATGGTTCGTTTTTACTGATCATACATACATATGAGCAAAAATCTGTCATTGGCTATGTTCACACAACGTCAAAAATAGACAATGGCGGCCGATTTTGCTATTTAAAATAACGTCCATTTTTGCCGTGATTTAACTGACTGCAATGGTAATACAGTGAAGTCAATGGAAAGAAGGATGTCCAATGCACTCAATGGGGGAGATTTATCAAAGGGTATAAAATTTAAATTGGTTCAAACTGCCCACAGCAACCAATCACAGCTCCTCTTTACTTTCAGCAGAGCCTAAAGCTGAGCTGTGATTGGTCGCTGTGGGTAGTTATCACCAGTCTAAATTTTACACCCTTTGATAAATCTCCCTCAATGTATTGAATAACGGACGTTTTTACCATAGACGTCAAAATAATGATCATGATCATTATTTTCGGACGTCTTTTGCAAACAGCAGACGTTTTTTATTAGTTGTGCACACACAGTTTCTCTTTTCTCATCGTTCTTTCTCTGCTTTTACTATTAAATTCAATGGACTTTTCAATTAAGCCGCATCCAAAGGCCAATTAGTAACCCAAACTAGAACAATGTACCAACGCCAGTCATTGCACTAAGGGAAGGCCAGGCTGCTAAATGACGTCCTTTTAGACTCAATATAACGGACGTCATTTTAAATGTAGCTGAAAAATCTGACATCTGAAATCTGACAGCACAGTTCTATTTTGCATGCATGGTCAGAGGCCTGTGATACCTTGACTGTCACAGGTTTCCACAGCAATGGACAAAGATGCCTGCTTTTGCAATAATTTTTTATTTTTTGAATACATTTGCAAATTAAATTGATCTCATAACAACATCCTCTGTTCTGTGTAATACTTGGGACTTGGGACTTTCATGGGACTTCGAGTCATTTTTACGGCATGGGTGCAAAAGTTATAAATTGTGCTTTTTTTTATTTTATTAATTTTTTTTTACCTCATCCTTTCCTTGAACAGCACATTTTGCTACAAAATGAATGGTTTCAGTAAAAATAAATTGATCGATCGGAAGGGTGGGGGTATGCTAACTTGATCACATTTTTGCTATAAAAATGTCTCTACTCACTAAATGACTGTAGTATTTTTAGACCTTCCCAGTCAAGGTTCCTCTGGCAGAACTATGTTCTCCAAAAGCCTAATGTTTAAATTTAATTTGGAAGTAAAAATGTAATAGAATAGAGAAATGGTTATGCTTGCTTACAAGGGCCCATGATGTTTCGCTGCTCCCAGTTTACTACTAATAGGCAGCTCACCTACAGCATATTCCTTCCTGGGCAACTTAACAATACAAAATACAATACATATCAATACAAAATGGACAGATTGTATACTATGGGACTCGACCTCAGAACTCCCAACATCTCTGCTCTGAAACTGTTAAATCTTTGAGTTACTGTACAGACACATTATATAGTTCAGTTGTTGATTGAAAAATTGGAAAAAAAAAAAAGTTTCTTATACAGATGAGAGAACTCTGTGTTATAGAGGCATGACACATTTTTTGGGATTGTATGGGTTTTGCTGTAAACCTAAGGCGGAGTAACTGGGACCGGCCCACACACCGACACATGGGGGGGGGGGGGGGTGTCTGCCACATGTATAATGTATGAGGGGCTGGGTAACAAGGATTGTTCTTTGTCTGGGAAGGCCATGACATGTCGAATAAGATCCTGAAACCAAGCAGCAAGAAGAGGCCTCCCATGTGTTTGCTTCACCACCAAGAGCTGTATTCCTATTGCTAAAACTGTTTTGTACGACTGCCTGTATTTTTGTTTCTGACCTCTGTATATATCTGTCAATGTGTATATAGTGTGTTGTTTAGTGCGCCTTTATGGGAATTAAATATTCAATTTAATCTGGGGCTGTTCTTTTGTCTCAATCCACAAACCCACACGCCCGTGTTCTCAAGCTAACGCTATCCACTACAGGGCTGGCCAGATATAATATTATCATATCTTAACCAGAAGCTGGTGGCAGCCTTACCAGCCTTCCTGTGCCCACGTGGACAGGGGGTGTCATTGTAATCTATACCTAGCTGACCTCCCATACTCCTGGTGGAGTGTGGGATGTCACATCCTGGATATAGCCCCCATTTAGGCATCCCCTGTAGGTAATCCCCCAGTAGGCAGTCCCCCTATGCATTCCTCTACCCATGGTAGTTAGCCCCAAGCCCCAGTATATAGCATTGCCATAGTAGGCATCTCCCACCCCCTTAACCTTCACTCCTTTGTAATTGATTTAAATAAAAAATAATAAATAGAACAAGAGCACTAGGGGAGAGAAGAGCCTCTTGAGTCCAGAGACATACATGTAAGGCTGCATACTAATGCTGATCCTTCCACCCCCTTACAACAGCAGGTGGTGCCACCACCCAAGGCAAAAACTTTAAGTTGCCTAATGGCAGAAGCACCCCTGTGGGCAAGATTAGGAAATATAGCAGTGATAGGAAAACTCTGGGTAAACTGTAAAAACAATTGGAAGCCAGGCAAAATCCCTCCTCAACTCTGGTTAATACCTATCCTAGAGCATGTGCGCCCAGTTGCACTTTTATCCTTACAGACAAAAACAAAGGATATAAGGATCCTTTTTCATCTTTTCACACATTGTTTTATTTTCACTTAAAATTACTGTCATATTTAGCTTTTATTTTGCTGTGTGTGAACTTAGGAAAGTTGCTACATTTTCCCTTTAGACCCACTGTAACAATAAAAAAAAATGTTTCAAAGGTAGGACATCTCTTAAAATCTACCAAACTGAACTGAAACCAAGTTTGAGAAAATTCCCACAGAATAAATTGGATATAGCACAAAACACCTGTCTAATAAAAACTGAAAATCAAACTTCAGCTGTTGTCAGTGGGAATGTCAATCAATTAAAAGAAATAAAATTTGTTCTGGATCTATATTAAATATATAAACAGGCCAATAAAAGGTACAGTAGGAGTATACATCATAGTCACTGCGAATTTCGGAAATAGTACAGTCTTTTCAACATCTTAACAAATATAAAAAATAGGATATGTCAGGAGCATGAATTGAGCATATAAAGTAACAATAGAGCATGAATATCCTATTATTCTTAAAGCGACTCTGTACCCACAATCTGTCCCCCCCAAACCACTTGTACCTTCAGATAGCTGCTTTTAATCCAAGATCTGTCCTGGGGTCCGTTCGGCAGGTGATGCAGTTATTTTCCTAAAAAACTACTTTTAAACTTGCAGCCCCGTGCCCTACGGGCGTGGCTTTGAATATCTGTGCCATAACCTTGCATCACCCCTGTGTCCCTCCTCCCCACCATCTTCATCATTAGGAATGCCACTGGAACATTTTCTGCATGCTGAACATTTCACAAGTGCCTTAACGATCCAGCCCATGTGCTGGGCTGACACAGGTGGGGAATAGGAGGCAATCTGCCTGGAGCATTCCTAATGATGAGGAGGGTGGGGAGGAGGGACAGAGAGGTTGTGCCAGCCTAATGCATAAACAATCTAGGCCACGCCCGTAGGGCATGGGGCTGCCAGTTTAAAAGTTGTTGGTGGAGTCAGATTGTGGGTACAAAGTCGCTTTAACCCCTAGATGACCCTGGACGTATAGGTACGCCCTGGCTGACTGGCTGACCAGACGACCATGGACATACCCGTACGTCCTGAGTTCCTGATGTGCTATGAAGCAACAGGCTGCACTGATCGCGCTGCAGCCTGTAATCAACCCCTTAAACGACGAGGGGGGACTGCAGGGTCCCGATCGCTGTGTCAGACCGCTGGAGGTCTCTTATCTTCCTCTGTGCCGTCCAATCTGTGCTCTGCTGATTGAGTCTGCCAATGCAAAATCTTTGCATTGTTAAATAGCCCATCCATAACACCATATATTGCTCAAAGTAAGTAATAGCCTTTTCTGAGATGTTTTGGAGTTATTTCTCCTGACTCACCCCCTCTGGATGCAAAGAATGAACTAAACTGAGTCCACTCCATCTCCCTCCTTCCTCCTGGCCCTTACCTTCTGAGATGTGGATAACAAGTCCTCTTCTCTCTTCAATGGGCTGGGTTAGCGATTATAACCCTGTCCACTGAAGATACGGATGACATGTGACCTCCGCCCCCCCCCCCCCCTTTCATTTTAAAGCTTGGCTTAAACAATAGTGCATCTGGTGATTGTGTGATAACTTATTCACTTTCTGTTCTATACATTTTAGCAGAGTTTTTAAGGATCTAGACATACAAGCTGCAATGCACTGTGTATTCTCTGTCTTTGTCTCATAGCTACTGTACTATTAACCTTTTCAAAATTTTCCCCCTACATAAGCTCCGTTCTTAGATGAACCCAAGTGGGTTTGCTTTTGCTCAACATTCACAGACTTTTTTTCCCCAATCTCTTTCAGAAGATGTATCTGATTTAGTGGAATATGTTTAGGAGAAAGAGTTAGTAAAAACAATAAGAAAGTGTGAGTAGACTTTACAATATGTGCTGGTACAAAAGAACACATTGCAAAGGCATATCAATATAAAAGACAGTATATTTAGTTACAGATTTGCAGCAATAGATTCTTACAGACACAAAATTCACTATGTAACAGTAACGAACACTCTGAATCAAATATTATGTCACTTGTGTCGAACTGACCTATTACAATTTGGCATCAAAATAACTGTGGTCAACTTTATGAAAAATGAGAACAGATAGCCCCTTTCCATACATTTCTGTCTGTTACATAATTATTAGAATTTTTTTTTTATTAATTAACCACCATCTTGGGACAAAGACACATAATCCCAATACGTTCACATGTTTTAAATTAATATATAAATTAGAAAAATTAGAAGTCTCTTTCTAGAATCAGATCAAAGCTTTCCGGATTTAGATAGTATGCAGGGTACTCTAATTCTCAATTTATTTATTTATTTTTAATCAGATAGATTTTATTAAATCTTACAGAGGAGCAAATCAAGCAAACGTGAGGGGTAAGAACAAACTTCCATCCCCAGCCCTCCCTTTCCCTCATCCCACGGCTGTATTTGCCATTGGGCACAAGTAGTAGTCCTTTGCCTAGGGCAGCAGTGTCGAAGGGTCATCACTTCAGTGAGTTAAAAGAAAATATAAAAGAAAAACTTTTAGGGTACAAACACACACGGCATATACGCTGCGTATTTACTGCTGCAATACACAGCAGATACGCAGCAGATACGCAGCAGATTAGTTCTAAATAACTGAACACTGCATCAAATCTGCTGCGTATCTGCTGCGTATCTGCTGTGTGTTTTTGTACCCTTAAGGTGATGCTGCCGCTATACTGTTGCCTTTGGCGGAATCATCATAAATCAGAACTTAAGCAAAATTTACCTACAAATTTGCAGCTGCAGCCACTGGATCAATTTCGATTACTATCGATTTCACCACTTTCTGTGTATAATGAGGAGATCCATGATGAATCTGCAGCAAAATCCACATGTAACTCATGCGATTTTTGCTGCACATTTGTGTTAGAGCTACATTAAAAAATTCTGGTGCCTAAGGTAGCACAAGCTGGAAATATGACTCTGCCCATCCTGTTAAAATGGCAAAGACTGATAGTGGTTGATAGAGAAGTCAATGCATACAAGAAGAACATAAAGGTTTTATCAGAATAGAGTATCAAGCTTAGTAGCAGCAATGTAAATGTGAAATTCACAAATCAGGATTACATCATAGCATTCAAACATCCATGACGCTTTCCATTCCATTGCTTTGCTGGAAGCAAACAGTGGCAACGACATTAGAATAGACTCCCATTGGTCACACGTGATGGGGCTGATTTCCTTTTTCCTTTTTTTTTTACCTATCACTGGAAGTTTCTGTGAATATTCTAGCAGTAATGATTTACAAAAGAAAAGAGCTTTGGGCAGTAGAGCTTTGGGCAGTAATATATGCATATACAGCAAAGCCTTAACATATGATGGCCTCAACGTGTGATAGAGTCAACATTAGAGATGAGCGAAAAAGGGTTCAGGTTCGAGTCTATCCGAACCCGAACGTTCGGTATCTGATTAGCTGGGGCTGCTGAACTTGGATAAAGCTCTAAGGTTGTCTGGAAAACATGGATACAGCCAATGACTATATCCATGATTTCCACATAGCCTTAGGGCTTTATCCAAGTTCAGCAGCCCCAGCTAATCAAATGCCGAACGTTCGGGTTCGGATCGACTCGAGCAAGTTCGAGGTTCGCTCATCTCTAGTCAACATGCCATCTTCTGCAGCCCACAACATGAAAGCAGCATTTACATCATATATCTCACTGAAGTGCTGCCCGCTCAAAACTTCGGCCCTAAGCACAGGACCATGAGTGCCTAATGATAAATACAGACCTACTCGGGAGGTGAAGTGTCAATGTTTGATGTGGAGCTGATACAGGGATGTACTACCTGATTAGATGGAAGTGAATTAATAATAGGTCATAGGGGACTGAAGTTTACAAATCCTTGCAGCTTGTAACATTTTTTGCCTCCAGATAAGGAGTGAGGGAATAATGGTCATTTCTGATGTGAAAACTTCACACAAAGGATACTTATTGCTTTTAAAGCTTCTAAAGAGGAGATAACAGTGTCTTTATGCAGTATTCTGTCTACATGGACTTCACATTTTGGTCGCAGTACTGTGCCACTGAGGTTGGTACCCAGCTTTCCACAACTCCTGAATACAGAGTTTGATCCTTCTACTGCTGCTGCTATTTCCATGTATGCGTCAGTTCCTACATTCTAATTAAGAACCAGGAAGATCAGCATGAACACTCGTATACTGCAAGTCCCTCCCGATGGCTCAAAGGACCATCCCCCATTAGGTCCATCTATTTTGGGTTGACATTTTATGGGCTTCGGAATAAACTAATGATGTCCATAAACTTATGAACTTATAATGGTTGTCCTGCACGCAAACAATATTGTATGTTGAAGGACCAATATAGGAGAAAGTTAAAAATCTATTATCAGGCCTTGTCTGTCTGGCAGAATTGGGGCTGCTGGGCAACTGGACTGCTCCCTCCCGTGTGGCAGCTGTTGTTGTGGTGATGGTCGTTGTCGCTGTGTGGGACTGTGTGGGGCTACCCTTCTTGCACTCTCTTACCCCTAGTTCCTGTGGCACAGCCTTAGACAGCATAGGAGTTTCCTTTAAGAAGTTAGTTGTGATCTTGCCAGAGAAGGGAGAGGGGTGTCTAGCCTAGGCTAGACTTGCACCCGCTTTGGAGTGCTAAGCTTCAGAAGTGCGGTAACCGGAAGATTAAGACCAACCCTTGGCTATGCTGAGGATTCAGGACAGACCCCCTAAGGAAAGGCAGAGGGACTGATCCCCAGTAAGGCACAGTTGGTCAGGGACAAAACACCTTACTGACACATGCTCGTCCACCTGGAGAAATCTTTTAATGGGAGATCCACCCAGAGACAGAGACCTGGGACTTGTACTACCTCACAAGTCTCCAAACTTGTGTAGGCATAAGGTGGTCAGATATATGCATATATCTATACCTGAGTGCAAGGATTCTTCTTTCTAATATTCGTCAGAGTACTATGACTAATTAGGCAAGGGCTCTATCCGGCCCCTATACTTTCCAGACAGTCTACCTAAAGTCTGTATTTTAGCACTAGCACCTCTAAGCAGTCTTTATATATTGTGAATTGCATTGGAGATATTACCAGTAAAGTTCAACTCCTATTTAAGTGCTTAACTCTGTCACCTCATGTGCTATACCCTGCATCTGTACCTCACACCAGTCCTTCCAAGGTCCGGTGCCTGCATGTCCAGGGGATGGGTTTTACCACTCCTGGCCACTGTGACAAGTTGCCCCGAAACACCAGCGCCCACCAGCTGCACACAAGACCCGCAACCAGTGCCCAGGGCCATGGCAGTAATATTTCTCAAGGAAGATGCAGCACCTGAAGCGGTTCAATGTAATCCAAACATACTAGGAATTGTGATGTATGAAATATAACATGAATTCGTAAAAATATGTGGGAAAATAACTAAAACAAATTACAAAGTCCAAATTGAAAACAGTATATAAGCTCAATATAAATGTACATAGGTATGTATGTATGTATGTATGTATGTCAGAGACAATAATGAAGTACCGGCATGTAACTGAGCAAGCTTCATGATCTGAATCTTGTGCCTGGGAAAATGATGCATACTCCTGTGATTCATACATAATGATTATGATTATACATTTGTGTATTGACTGTGCACTTCAAGGCCTACACTATAGGTAAGGCTAATTCTGTACAATGTGCAGGTAGACTGTAAAGATACCTATGCCTGGAGGCATGCAAGCTGACAGGCCACATGCCTGGGGAATTGATGTGTGTATAAAGCATATGTGAGACCTCACATAGATGTGAAATGTACACATGATTATATACGCGTGCACTGACTGCTTGATGCCCTGCACCGTTCCACATCAGTGAGACTGAGCTGTACAACAAAGCAGGTAGACTTTGCTTAGAG
Source organism: Dendropsophus ebraccatus (assembly GCF_027789765.1). Classification (NCBI taxonomy): domain Eukaryota; kingdom Metazoa; phylum Chordata; class Amphibia; order Anura; family Hylidae; genus Dendropsophus; species Dendropsophus ebraccatus. The sequence continues at coordinate 125,756,593 of NC_091458.1, forward strand.
CTGTGTAGTAGACATGCTCTGATAGACAGGTTGTATGCTCGGGGAATTACTGATATATTCTTTCTACATGACTAATTAATAGATGGATAGATATGTATAAATATTATACTACATAGATATTGTAGATAAAAAGATCAAACAACAACAACCTTACAGTAAAGGTCTAATTTCATGCTGCCTGAGCTACAAGTCATCTGGATTGTCAATGACAGCCTCTCACCACCCTATCAGCCTTGTTTGATATATGTCACTATAGCCCAACATGGAGAGACCTATCTATAGGGGCTGATAAGGCAAGCAGAAGCCATCCTCTCTTTAAAGGAATACTGTGCACTACTTATTTATTTGTATTTTTTTTAATCATCTGGTGTCAGAAAATTACACAGATTTGTAAATTAGTTTTATTTTAAAATCTCCAGTCTTCCTGTACTTATCAGCTGCTGTTTGTCCTGCAGGAAGTGGTGCATTCTTTCTAGTCTGACACAGTGCTCTCTGCTGACATCTCTGCCCATGACAAGAACTGTGAGTAGAAGTAGATCCCCATAGAAAACCTCTCCTGCAGAGATGTCAGCAGTGAGCACTGTGTCAGAATGGAAAAACTACACCACTTTCTGCAGGACATACAGCAGCTGCATATTTTTCTGACATCAGTAAGTCCTGTTAGTTGTTAGGTTGGGCTATCTGTCAGGTGTGTGCATGTGTGTAAGTAAAAGGACCCTTAGACAGTGTGACTCTGTACCCACAATCTGTTCACCCCTTGTACCTTCAGATAGCTGCTTTTAATCCAAGATCTGTCCTGGGGTCCGTTCGGCAGGTGATGTAGTTATTGTCCTAAAAAACAACTTTTAAACTTGCAGCCCTGTGTCAAACTGGCATCGCCTAGAGTGTATGTGCATTAGGCTGGCACAACCTCTCTGTCCCTCTTCCCCGCCCTCCACACAATTAGGAATGCTCCAGCCAGGTATTCTTCTATTCATCACCTGTGTAAGCATGGCACATGGGCTGGATCGTTAAGGTACCTGTGCAGTGTTCACTGCAGAGGAATAGGAAATATCCTGCCAGTGGCATTGCTAATGATGAAGAGAGCGAGGTGGAGGGACGGAGGGGTAGTGCAAGGTTAGGGCACAGATACTCTAGGCCACAGCGGTTTGACACTGGGCTGCAAGTTTAAAAGTTGTATTTTTTTAGGGCAATAACTACATCACCTGCCAAACGGACCCCAAGACAGATCTTGGATTAAAAACAGCTATCCAATGGTACAAGTGGTTTGGGGGAGACAGATTGTGGGCACAGAGTCGCTTTAAAGACAAGCTCTTTGGGCTGTTTGTAATGTTTGATTTTGAACTAAACTAGTTCAGTGTGAAGCAAACTTTTTGCCTAAATTTGGCAAACTGGCAGAACCAATCTTTTAAAAAAAAGTTTGTTCAGTACAGAAAATTACGGTTTTAAGTGGATGAATTGTTTTTATGATATCTATATGTCCTAGAACAGCATATTAAGAGTGGTTGTCCCTATGTTACAAAATGTCTACTGTGTCAGAAGCGTAAGAAAAGTTCTTAGCAGTAGAGGACCAAGGTGTAAAGCCCCAACAATTCATCAGAATAAAGCTGCTCCAATAAACTTTCATTAGAGCCGTATTTCTCCTTCATATGACAGAAATAAGCTAACCAGCTATGAGCTCTTTAACATCCTGCTTCTATGATGTCCGATTATACAGTACATGGGGAGCGTGTATAATACACTACTAAATTATAACATTCCATGCTCTGCACCGTCAGTGGTGTAAACACAAAAAAAGTCTAAAATTTCATTTTTCTTAAATCAAAAAACTTAAAATCACAGTGCAGAAAAAGTAGCCCTCTAATAGCTACAGATAATTGTGATGCACAAACTACCTAAGTTTGCTATTGTTGGATTCATATTGACATTTACAATAAAATTAGCATATCTCTTTTATTGACCCCAAAGGGGTATATTGGTATTTGAAAATTGTATTTAAATAAAACTATTACCAGTTGACCTATAATTTTCTAATAGAATAGGTTCACACTTAGCAACTGCCGGCCCCCGGGCTGCTTTCAGCACGTTCCTGCAGCCAAAACAGAGGTATCGACTGCAGGAACGTTTTTTTTTAACATTGACTTGCAACCACCATCAGGTGTGCCCGCAAATCAATTAACCATTTACTTCAATGCAAAGTGCGGCCATCGCCGCACATTACATTGTGTGAACAGCTAGTATTTCTGGACGCTGTTCATTGAACAGCCTAACCTAAAATAATAGGCATGTACATCATTGGAATGCCCATTCTAAAGAACTGCAAAAGGACGCTGGTTGACCTCAGGGAGATCAACCAAAACACCGCAGAGACACTATCACGTGTCTCAATGTCAGTGTATTCTAGAACATTGCCCCCTGGGAAATCAAATATTCAAAAGAACACTGCAGAGACACCATCACATGTCTCGACGTCAGTGAACTAGCCAGACCTTCCCTCCGGGAAGGAACAGCCAATCCAAAGGCGTTCTCCAGTCAAGGAGACCACCTCAGCAAGGTATCCATCCACAGACAGCTGTTTCAGTGTTGAGAAGGTTTCTGGCTAGTGGGAGCAATGACTAGTAAGTGCATGCAAAAGGACACTGGTTGACCTCTGGGAGATCAACCAAAACACCGCAGAGACATGTGATGGTGTCTCTGCATTGTTCTTTTGCATATTTGATTTCCCAGGGGGCAATGTTCTAGAATACACTGACGTTGAGACACGTGATTGTGTCTCTGTGGTGTTTTGGTTGATCTCCCTGAGGTCAACCAGTGTCCTTTTGCATGCACTTACTAGTCATTGCTCCCACTAGCCAGAAACCTACTCCACACTGATGAGGGGCAAAAACCCCGAAACAGCTGTCTGTGGATGGATACCTTGCTGAGGTGGTCTCCTTGACTGGAGAATGCCTCTGGCTTGGTTGTTCCTTCCCGGAGGGAAGGTCTGACTAGTTCACTGACGTCGAGACATGTGATGGTGTCTCTGCAGTGTTCTTTTGCATATTTGATTTCCCAGGGGGCAATGTTCTAGAATACACTGACGTTGAGACACGTGATTGTGTCTCTGCAGTGTTTTGGTTGATCTACCTGAGGTCAACCAGCGTCCTTTTGCATGCACTTACTAGTCATTGCTCCCACTAGCCAGAAACCTACTCCACACTGGTGAGGGGCAAAAACCCCGAAACAGCTGTCTGTGGATGGATACCTTGCTGAGGTGGTCTCCTTGACTGGAGAATGCCTTTGGCTTGGTTGTTCCTTCCCGGAGGGAAGGTCTGGCTAGTTCACTGACGTCGAGACATGTGATGGTGTCTCTGCAGTGTTCTTTTGCACATTCTAAACAACTGGCATTAAAATAATGACGTGTGAACAAACTGAGCGGCATTGTTTTGACATCAATGCAATGCCGCCCCTGCAGTAAAGAACGAATGCTGATTCCATTGCAATCAGCGTCCGTTCTTTACTGGAAAAAAAACAAACAAGAACATAGTGTAAACATAACCATATAGTGTAATCACTAATAGTTCTGGCTCCAGAGTGGTTTTGCATGCTTTAGGCTATGTTCACACATAAATAAAAAAAGAGAAGGCATCCGCTTTTTAGATTTAAAAACACGTCCGTTATTTTCGCAATTTAATTGACTTCAATGCAATGCGTTGGAGTCAATGAAATGAGGGACGTACAATGCACACAGCATATAAAATAACACGTCTGCGCAGATGTCAAAATAATGATCATGTAAATTATTTTCAAACGTCTTTTGAAAACAGCGGACGATATTGTTTTGTTGTTCACACACAGTTTTTCTTTTTTCACCATCCTTTCACTAATTTTACTATGAAATTCAATGGACTTTTCAATTAAAGGCACATTCAAAGGTCAAGTAGCCCACCTAAACTAGAATAATGTACCAACAGCCGTTATTACGGGTGGCCAAACAGCTAAATGATGTCCGTCATTTTGGACGCAAAATGACGGATATCATTTCAAATGGAGCGGAAAAAACATTGTGTAAACATAGCCTTACCCAACAAGAAACAGAAAATAGAACAACTATGGATCCCCAGCTCCTCCTTCTCTTTGTAGACAACACATCATCCTCTGATGTCACGCGAGGCTTGGCTGGATAAATTATACATTTTTTGTCATTGTAACTGGACACACATTTTTAGTTCAATACTACAGTATGATACTAAAACATATTGTAAGTCGTGTTCTGTTAATAAACATTTATCACTTAGGACAGAGTCCTACAGTTTACAATGTAGATGATTTTTACAGAAACCATTTGTCTAACAGACGTCCATCACATTTTTATTATCTTGGCTAGAAAAGGGAAATGGATGCACAAATAGGGAAATACTTTACAATTGTGATAAACAGCTTTGAAAGCTTAATACAATCCTTAGAGAGAAAACTGCCCGACAGAAATGTTGATGGTTTCCTTTACAGCTTCAAAGTCCATTCTTTTAGGTATAATTTATGTGCCATTTCCTAATAAGATAACATCAGATTGATATTGAAGCTTTAAATTGTAATTCCTACTGGTGCCAGCGAGAAAAGGTGATACATGACAATATTTTAATTCAAAGCAAACAGCACATTGTTTGTACATATTGTTATTAACTGAAAATTATAATATGCATGATATGTCAGTGGTTTGACATGTACAATCATAAAGAAATGTAAAATGTTTTGTACCTAGTGGCTTATACTGATGGAGGCATGAAAAGAAACAATTTGTGTATTCTGACTAATTTTGACCACATATTGTGATAATCACTGCATGTAAATATCAGAAAGAAACTTTTTGGTTGCTTATAGTAATTATCATTGTGATTTAAATAAGTGTGTCATTTTAGAAATACAGATAAAAAAACAGAAGGTGCAACAGCAACCCTTAGGTGCAAGGGCTCACTGTATATACTTCTCCCAGCGTACACACAATAAACACCTGCTCTGTAGATATTAAAAAGTTAGGATCTTAGCAAACTATTTGATCAAACAGAGTGTACCATGTCGCCACGTTAAGGCGTCCTTGAGACATGGTCCCTACTCTAGCATTATCAAAAGGTCCCTACTTTAGCATTATTGGAGGTACATAATAGTTTTAACACTTTTGCATCAAGAACTACCAGATCAGAACATCCTATTATTAGAAATTACAATGCTTTTTGATTCTTCAAAATGTAGCAAATCTTAATAAAAATTTTAATACAGTTTAGTAAAAGTTCAAAAATAGCTTTAGGCCATGTTCACACAACGTATCTTTTCCATAAATCATGCAACAATGGCCGTGATTTATGTAAAAGATACCTTGTATGTGAGTAAATGGAATTCTGGTCGGTATTCCAATGGGCTGCATGAAAAACTGACATGTCAGTTGTGTGGCTGCTTTTCATTGAATAGTGGCCGTACAGACATGTCATGTCAGCTCCAGCCGCACGCTCCATTGTGTGCAACTGTTAATTGGGATGCCAGCACACACAAATGGCTGGTACATCCGTACCACAGTACCGTCCGGGATGATCTTAACTGACACAGGCCGTTCTGTGACATGTGGTGTCAACAAGGTCTATGTTGAAAGGAACACAAATCCTACTGTAAAGCACAGAGGTGAATAGCTGATGTGTGTGCTACAAAGGCACAGAAAACTTGGTCAAAATTGGAGGAAAGATGAATGGAGCTTATTATCAGCAATTACTGGAGGAAAATTCGCACTGAAGGCTGCACAGGGGACGTTCCAACATGCCAATGACCCAAAACACAAGGCCAAGTTTACCTGTCCTTGGCTACAGCAGAACAAAGTGAAGGTTCTGAAGTGGCCACCTGAGTCTTCTGACCTCAATATCATTGAGCCACTCTGGGGAGATCTCATGCAAGACAGAAATGTATGGGAACTGAAGGCTTTTTGCCAAGAAAAATGGACAGCTTTACCATCTGAGAAAATAAAGAGCCTTATCCACAACTACCACAAAAAAAGCTGTCATTGATGTTAGAGGGGGCTGTACATGGTATTACAGGGTATGTAAAATTTTAATCAGGGTAATTTGGATGTATTCGGTTGTCATTATAATTTAAAAAGAGAAAATACAGTAGTTGGACAATAAATGGCATCACCCAACCACTAACCATGAGTGGAAAAAAGGAAAAGGAACAATTCAGCCGGGGTATGTAACTTTGGAGCACTGTATATTTGGCAAAAAAAAATAAAAATAAAATAAAATAACTAAATTAGTATTAGAAACCAACAAAAAAAAAATCCTTTTTTTTTTAATCAATTGTTTTTCAATAGCGCTATCAATCAATACTTTATATATATGCCGCACTACACTCCTCGGAGGGATCCCATTCTAGTCTCTCATAATAAGAGATATCCAACAAAATACTCTATGCTCCCACAATATAAGCAGATCTATCTAAAATCGTGCATGGTAGGATCCTTTAGTTCTTTTGTAGGCTTATACAGAAGAGGACAGAGACTGTACTGAATATAAAACTGGTTACTAAGCAGCTTCTGTTTTTTTGTACCTGTGACAACATTATGGAACATTTCTATTAATGCAGATACCATATCAACAAGGATAAAATATCCAAAGAGCTATAAATCTACAAACTATTACCGCAACATTTAGTGGAATCTCTATGGAATTTAGATTTTTCCTCTACTTAAAACCATAATGGCCTTTTTCATTTGCATGCTATTGAGCATTGGTAAATTGATTTAATGGGCAATGCATGATCTGTTCATATCCTCCAGTCATAACTGCTGATTTTTTGACAGGTAGGAGAATGCTTATAATTATCCTGATGTTAGGGGAATCAAAATAACCGTAAATGCAAAGTGTTTTAGTCAGTTTAAATCCACCCTTGCTTAAAATAAAGTCATACTTATAACTTGGAAAAGTTTTATATTTTAATTCAGTTTAATTATATTTATTTTAAGAAGCCAATTACTTTTGGAAGTTGTTTACTGTTCTTTTGAGTTACCGGTATTCCTCCACACTATGTGCAATAATTACCTATACATTACAATTAAAAGATTATGGAGCAAGCTTGGCAGCAGGTGTGGAAAGTGCAGTAAATTAGTAATAATCATGTGTACACCAATCAGCCATAACATTAAAAACACTGAAAGTTAAAGTGAAAAACATTGAATAATTCTTTAGCCTATGATCCTTCAGGCCATGTCCACATGCTATAAGACAGCGGCCGTTCTGTGACAAAGCTTCTTCTGAATTGGAATGTGGGCACATTAGTGTGTTCCTGCATTCCAATTAACTATAGGAGACAATGTAAAGTGCCGATGGAGATGTAGTTTTACATTGTCTGCACAGTCAATTTCGTGCGGCCGCTATCCAATAATTAGCAGCGGCACAAAATTGACATGTCAGTTTTCTGTGCGGCCACTCGGAATCCTGGACAGAGTGTATATAAACTTTCCATCCGGGATCCCATAGGGAACAATGTGAATTTGCCCTTTCAATAAATAGCGGCCGGTGTTGCAATCTGCAACAATGGTCATTGTTGGAGATGAGCGAACCTGGAGCATGCTCGAGTCCATCCGAACCCGATAGTTTGGCATTCGATTAGCAGTGGCTGCTGAAGTTGGATAAAGCCTTAAGGCTATGCGGAAAACATGGATATAGTCATTGGCTGTATCCATGTTTTCCAGACAACCTTAGAGCTTTTTCCAACTTCAGCAGCCACCGCTAATCAGATGCCAAATGATTGGGTTCGGATGGACTCGAGTATGCTCGAGGTTCACTCATCTCTAGTCATTATTTATTGAAAATATACAGCATGCGAACGAGGCCTCATAGTGTCTTTGTTGCATTTTTGATGGGTTGTGGTGCAATGTTCCTGCTATTGTGTTGCAAATTGCCGTAAAATAGAGGTAAAATTGCTGAAAAAACACTGAAGCTATGTTAATACATCACCTTTAGACTGTTAAACGGACATCTTTTAAAGGTTAAATAACGCCTGTGAATATACAGAAAACTGCCATCATTTGGCTTCAAAATAAAGGCCATATTTAACCCATTGAGGACCGAGCCAATTTTTCCCCCTATGGCAGAACTGAATTGTTATCTATGTTCCTCAAGTCAGTGCAATGACAATATGTAACTTGTAAAACTTTCATTTGATAGCTTTTAAAAAGTTAAAACCTTTTAAAAATACTAAATGTTCCTTAAAATTGCTCAATTACCATTATAATGCTTTGATCATTTAGTCTAAGGGGTTTAATGAGGTGTTATTTTTTGAGCCAGGATCTCTACTTTCTATGAGTACCTTGCTTGCAAATATGCAACCTTTCTGATTGCTTTTTTTGCAACTTTTCTGGATTTTTTCGCACTTATGTAAATGATGTATGATCAGGAATGGAATGTGATTATTTAATAATTTGGGCGATTGAGCATCTGGTGGTACAAAATATGTTTATTTATTTATTTTTATTTATAAAGTGTGAAAACTTGTTAGGGGAGGGGATTTTTCATTAAGGAAAAAAAATTACACCAACAATAATTTGCTGCCAATCAGCCACTGTACGAATTTCTAAGAGAGCAGGAGAAGAATTGACAAGTAATACAGAGGCAGACATAGGGCTGAAAAGACAATTAGCTACAAATATTTTAAAAAAAACCTGTTCATTTTAGCTTATTAACCCCTTGCCTCTAAAGCCTGTTTTGGCCTTAATGACCAAGCTAATTTTTTAAAATCTGACCTGTCTCACTTTATGCGCTTATAGCTCAGTGATGCTTTAAAGTATGCTAGCGATTCTGAGATTGTTTTTTCGTCACATATGGCACTTTATGTTAGTGGCAAAATTTGGTCACTACTTTGTGGTTTTTTTGTGAAAAACATCAAAATATCATGAAAAATTAGAAAAATTTGCATTTTATGAACTTTGAAATTCTCTGCTTCTTAAAAAAGGAAGTCATAGCACATAAATTAGTTACTAAATCACATTATCAATATGTCTTCTTTATTCTGGCATAATTTGGTAAACATATTTTACTTTTTTAAGGTGTTACGGGACTTCGAAATTTATTAGCAATATATCAAATTTTCATGAAATTTCCAAAATGGATTTTTTTTAGGGACCAGTTTTTTAAATGGATTTAGGAGGCTTGTATACTGGAAACCCCTATAAGTGACCCCATTTTGGAAACTAGACACCGTAAAGAATTAATCTAGAGGTATAATGAGCATTTTAACCCTACAGGGGCTGGAGGAAAGTGTTCACCATTAAGCCGTATAAAAATTGAAAATTAAAATTTTCCAATAATATATACGTTTAGATTAATGTTTCTAATTTTCAAAAGGAACATGAGAAGAAAAGCTCCCCAAAATTTGTAACGCAGGTTCTCCTGAATACAACGGTACCCCAGATGTGGGCGTAAACCACTGTATGGGCACACAGCGGGGCTCAGAAGGAAGGGAGCGCCAATTAGCTTTTTTAATGCAAATTTTGCTGAAGAAGTTTCCGAGCGCCAGGTGTGTTTGCAGTGCCCCTGAAGTGTCAGCAGAGAGTAACCCCCCCATAAGTCACCCCATTTTCGAAAGTATACCCCTCAAAGAATACATCTTAGTGTGTGGTGACCATTTTGACCCCACAGGTATTAGAGGAAAGTATTCAGAATTAGACAGTTAAAATGAAAAACCTGAATTTTTCCAATAATATGTTAGTTTAGTTTGAAATTTCTCAATTTCACAAGGAACAGGAGAAAAAAAGTACCCCAAAATTTGTAACGCAGGTTCTCCTGAGTAGAACGGTACCCCCATATGTGGGCATAAACCACTGCATGGGCACACAGCCGGGCTCAGAAGGGAAGGAGCGCCAATTAGCATTTTCAGTGCAGATTTTGCTGAAGAAGTTTCTGAGCGCCAGGTGCGTTTTCAGAGCCCCTGTAGTGCCAGCGGAGTAAAAAAAAAACATAAGTCCCCACATTTTAGAAAGTGCACCCTTCAGAGAATTCATCTTGGGGTGTGGTGAGCATTTTGACCCTACAGGTATTAGAGGAAAGTATTCAAAATTGGCCATTAAAAATGAAAAACTCGAATTTTTCCACTAATATGTTGGTTTAGTTTAAAATTTCTAAATTTCACGAGGAATAAGAGAAAAAATTCACCCCAAAATCTGTAACGCAGGTTCTCCTGAGTAGAACAGTACCCCATATGTGGGCATAAACCACTGTATGGGCACACAGCAGGGCTCAGAAGGAAGGGAGCGCCAATTTGCTGGAGCAAAACCTCAGCTAGTAATGGTTATTAGAATAGCGCAGTTACTAAAATACAATAAAAAAAATGAGATTACAGGTAATGCGGGGTGGTTTACGGGCAACCTGGGGTAATGATGGGCAACCTGCTGTGGTTACGGGTAATCTTGAGGTGATTACAGGCAACCTGCTGTGGTTACGGCCAACGTGAGGTGGTTATGGACAATCTGGGTTGGTTACGGATAAACTAAAGTGTTTATATGTAATTTGGGTTGGTTACGGCAATCTGGCGTGGTTATGGGCAATCTGGAGGGGGTCATTGGCAATTTGGGGTGGTTAGAGGCAACGTGCGGTGGTTACGGGCAACGTGCAGTGGTTATGGGCAACATGCGGTGGTCAGGGGCAACGTGGGGTGGTCAGGGGCAACGTGGGGTGGTCAGGGGCAACGTGGGGTGGTCAGGGGCAACATGGGATGGTCAGGGGCAACGTGCAGTGGTCAGGGGCAACGTGCGGTGGTCAGAGGCAGCGTGCGGTGGTCAGAGGCAGCGTGCGGTGGTCAGAGGCAGCGTGCGGTGGTCAGAGGCAACGTGCGGTGGTCAGAGGCAACGTGCAGTGGTTAGAGGCAACGTGCTGTCATCAGAGGCAACGTGCGGTGGTCAGAGGTAACGTGCGGTGGTCAGAGGCAACGTGCGGGGATTAGAGGCAAGGTGCGGTGGTTAGAGGCAACCTGAGATGGTAAGAGGCAACGTGCGGTGGTCAGAGGCAACCTGAGATGGTAAGAGGCAATGTGCGGTGGTCAGAGGCAACCTGAGGTGGTAAGAGGCAACGTGCTGTCATCAGAGGCGACGTGCGGTGGTTAGAGGCGACGTGCGGTGGTTAGAGGCGACGTGCGGTGGTTAGAGGCGACGTGTGGTGGTCAGAGGCAAGGTGCGGTGGTCAGAGGCTAAGTGCGGTTGTTAGAGGCGATGTGCGGTGGTTAGAGGCAGTGTGCGGTGGTCAGAGGCGACGTGCGGTGGTCAGAGGCGACGTGCGGTGGTCAGAGGCGACGTGCGGTGGTTAAAGGCGACGTGCGGTGGTTAGAGGCGACGTGCGGTGGTTAGAGGCGACGTGCGGTGGTTAGAGGCAGTGTGCGGTGGTTAGAGGCGACGTGGGGTGGTTAGAGGCAGTGTGCAGTGGTTACGGTCAACGTGTGGTGGTTACGGGCAACGTGCGGTGGTTGTGTGCAATCTGGGGCGGTTATGTGCAATCTGGCGTGATTACGGACAACCTGGGGCGTTTACAGGCAACCTGGGGCGGTTACGGGTAATCTGGGGGGTTAGGAATAATCTGGGAGTAAACTGCAGTTATTACTATAATTAAAAAAAGTGTGTGTTTTATTTTTTTGTGTGTTTGTCACTTTTTGTACTTTTACACATTTGTTTCACTGTTTCACTGTATTACTAGGATTACTGTGATATTTTCTATCACAGTAATCATAGTTCAGTGACAGAGACCAAATTCAGAGGCAAAGTACGGTGGTCAAAGGCAACGTGCGGTGGTCAGAGGCAACGTGCGGTGATTAGAGGCAAGGTGCGGTGGTTAGAGGCAAGGTGCGGTGGTTAGAGGCAACCTGAGATGGTAAGAGGCAAGGTGCGGTGGTCAGAGGCAACCTGAGATGGTAAGAGGCAACGTGCGCTGGTCAGAGGCAACCTGAGGTGGTAAGAGGCAACGTGCTGTCATCAGAGGCGACGTGCGGTGGTTAGAGGCGACGTGCGGTGGTTAGAGGCGACGTGCGGTGGTTAGAGGCGACGTGCGGTGGTTAGAGGCAGTGTGCGGTGGTTAGAGGCGACGTGCGGTGGTCAGAGGCAAGGTGCGGTGGTCAGAGGCGAAGTGCGGTGGTTAGAGGCGACGTGCCGTGGTTAGAGGCGACGTGCGGTGGTTAGAGGCGAGGTGCGGTGGTCAGAGGCGAGGTGCGGTGGTCAGAGGCAAGGTGCGGTGGTCAGAGGTAAGGTGCGGTGGTTAGGGGCAAGGTGCGGTGGTTAGAGGCGACGTGCGGTGGTTAGAGGCGACGTGCGGTGGTTAGAGGCGACGTGGGGTGGTTAGAGGCGACGTGGGGTTGTTAGAGGCGACGTGCGGTGGTTAGAGGCAGTGTGCGGTGGTCAGAGGTGACGTGCGGTGGTCAGAGGCGACGTGCGGTGGTCAGAGGCGACGTGCGGTGGTTAGAGGCGACGTGCGGTGGTTAGAGGCAGTGTGCGGTGGTTAGAGGCGACGTGCGGTGGTTAGAGGCGTGATTACGGACAACCTGGGGCGGTTACAGGCAACCTGGGGCGGTTACGGGTAATCTGGGGGGTTAGGAATAATCTGGGAGTAAACTGCAGTTATTACTATAATAAAAAAAAGTGTGTGTTTTATTTTTTTGTGTGTTTGTCACTTTTTGTACTTTTACACATTTGTTTCACTGTTTCACTGTATTACTATGATTACTGTGATATTTTCTATCACAGTAATCATAGTTCAGTGACAGAGACCAAATTGGTCTCTGTCACTTAAAATTTTCAGAGTTGGCTGGTTGTGAAGCGCATGCGCACTTCATAACCAGTCAGGACGTCGAGGAGGAAGGAGCTCCGTGGATCCGGTGAGTATATGGGGAAGGGGGGGTGACTGGGGGACGGGGGGGATGGGGGTGACAGGGGGGGTGGTTGGCGACTTGGGGGGCGACACTGTAACACTTTTTATCCCCTGTCACCAATGATTTATGGTGACAGGGGATAAAAAGTGCCGGCAGAACTGGGAACAGGCGATCGGCGGTATATAGTATATACCGCCGATCGCCTGCTCCGGGACCACACGGGGGGGTCCCCAATCACTGCCCCATGCTCTCCGCTACCTCCGGTGGCGGAGAGCATGGGGCTTTGATCATTATTTTATTTCCATCCCTGCGAACAAACATCGCAGGGATGGGGGCGGCCATCTTGGATCTGATGGCCGCCCGGGTACGGGGATCTGGGGTCTGATCGGGGGGCTGATCTGGGGTCTGAGGGGACATTTTTCATCTCCCCCCACCGTGGATTCACGGTGGGGGGAGATGAAAGCTCTCGGCGGCACTGGTAATTCCCGGTACCGGAGATCACCGCAATAACGGTAATAGCGGTGATCTCCGGAATCGGGGGACAAGGGGAGGGGCCCGGGGGACATACTAGTTGTGGCGGTGGGGGGAGGCAACGTGCTGCAGCCTCCCCCCGCCGCCCGATCGCCCGATCTCCCCATAGACGCTGCGGTCGCATTGACCGCTGCGTTTATGGGGTTAACAGCCCGGGGGGAGCGCGGCTCCCCTCCGGGCAGAGGCAGCAGGGGGATGCTGTGTGACACAGCCTCCTCCTGCTGCCCGATCTTACATAGGGACAGCGGGGGGAGGCAGGGAAGCCATGACGTTCCTGGAACGTCATGTTGCGGGAACTACCTGCTTTACATGACGTTCCAGGAACGTCATTTTGCGGCAAGGGGTTAATGTATATAATAAAAATTATTATCATAGCCTTAGCTAACTATAACTTAATTATCAAAATATTTTATAGTTATGCTTTAAATCACCTCCAGATTCCCATTTCATTAACAGAAATAAATAAATAAATAAATAAATAAATAAGCAACCATATCGGCTATTGCCAATTGCCAAATCACCTGCACTATTAAATTATCACATCCCTAATCTTATATGTTAAACTCTGTAAGTGCATAAAAAGTACAAAATTGCTGATTATTGTTCACATTAAAATGCTGAAAAATGCAAAAATGCTGAAAAAGTTGCATATATGCAAGCAAGCTGCCAATAGAAAGTACAGATCATGGCATCATGGTATTTTTTTTAAAGGTTTTAATTTTTTTAAAGCAGGGAAATAAAATAAAAGTTATAAAAATTGTCTATAGCTGTAATCCTACTAAATTCAGCAACATACATAACATGTCAGTTTTACCACAGGGCGAACAGGGTTGTAAAGACGAAACCCTCCACCACACCCCGTTGCAAAGTAAAATTTGTGTTGGATAAAATAAGGGCTTATATGGTTCTGTAAGTGATGAAAATGCAAGTGCTATAGCCTTTAACCCCTTCGTGCTGCAGCTAGTTTGGGCCTTAATGACCAGGCTAATTTTTCAAAATCTGACCTGTCTCACATTATGCGCTTATACAGTAGCTCAGTGATGCTTTAACGTATGCTAGCGATTCTGAGATTGTTTTTCCGTCACATATTGCACTTTATGTTAGTGGCAAAATTTGGTCACTACTTTTTGTGTTTTTTGTGAAAAACATCAAAATATCAGGAAAAATTTTTAAAAAATTGCATTTTATGAAATTTGAAATTCTCTGCTTCTAAAAAAAAGAATGTTGTAGCACATAAATTAGTTACTAAGTCACATTACCAATATGTCTTCTTTATTCTGGCATAATTTGGTAAACATATTTTACTTTTTTAGGGTGTTACGGGGCTTAGAAATTTATCAGCAAATTATCCTATTTTCGTGAAAGTTTCCCAAACTGATTTTTTTAGGGTCCAGTTCTTTTTTTAAATGGATTTAGAAGTCTGGTATCCTGAAAACCCCCATAAGTGACCCCATTTTGGAAACTACACACCTTAAAGAATTAATCTAGGGGTATAATGAGCATTTTGACCCTACAGGGGCTTGAGGAAAGTATTCACAATTAGGCAGTAAAAAAATGGAATATTAAAATATTCCAATAATATATACGTTTAGATTAAAGTTTCTCATTTTCAAAAGGAACATGAGAAAAAAAGCACCCCAAAATTTGTAACGCAGGATTTCTTGAGTACAACGGTACCCCATATGTGGGCGTAAACCACTGTATGGGCACACAGCCAGGCTCAGAAGGAAGGGAGCGCCAATTAGCTTTTCCAATGCAGATTTTGCTGAAGAAGTTTCTGAGCGCCAGGTGCGTTTGCAGTGCCCCTGTAGTGTCAGCAGAAAGAAACCCCCCATAAGTCACCCCATTTTGGAAAGTACACCCATCTTGGTGTGTGCTGACCATTTTGACCCCACAGGTATTACAGGAAAGTATTCAAAAGAAGACAGTAAAAATGAAAAACTTGAATTCTTCCAAAAATATGTTTGTTTAGTCAAGAGAAAAAAAGTACCCCAAAATTTGTAACGCAGGTTCTCCTGAGTAGAACGGTACCCCATATGTGGGCATAAACCACTGTTTGGGCCCACAGGAGGGCTCAGAAGTGAAGGAGCGCCAATTAGCTTTTTCAATGTAAATTTTGCTGCAGAAGTTTCCGAGCGCCAGTTGTGTTTGCAGTGCCCCTGTAGTGCCATCAGAGTAAAATCTCGCCATAAGTCACCCCATTTTGGAAAGTGCACCCCTTAAAGAATTCATTTTGGGGTGTGGTGAGCATTTTGACCCCAAAGGTATTAGAGGAAAGTATTCAAAATTAGACAGTAAAAATTAAAAACTCTAATTTTTCCAATATTATGTTCTTTTAGTTTGAAATTTCTCAATTTTATGAGGAACAAGAGAAAAAAAGTACCCCAAAATTTGTAACACAGGTTCTCCTGAGTGATAAGGTACCTCATATGTGGGCATAAACCACTGTATGGGCACACAGCAGGGCTCAGAAGGGAAGGAGCGCCAATTTACTGTAGCAAAACCGCAGCTAGTAATAGTTATTAGAATAGCGCAGTTACAAAAATAAAATAAAAAAAATGAGATTACAGGTAATCTGGGGTGGTTACGGACAACATGGGGTGGTCACAGGCAAAATGCTGTGGTTACGGCAACCTGGGGTGGTTACAGGTAATCTGGGGTGGATACGGACAACATGGGGTGGTCAAGGGCAACCTGCTGTGGTTACGGAAACCTGGGGTGGTTGCAGGCCACGTGGGGTGGTTACGGGCAACGTGTGGTGGTTACGGGCAACGTGTGGTGGTTACGGGCAATGTGGGGTGGTTACGGATAAACTGAAGTGCTTATAGGTAATCTCGGGTGGGTACCTGTAATCTGGCATGGTTACCGAAATCAGGAGGGGGTCATTGGCAATTTGGGGTGGTCAGAGGTGTCATTTTTTGCACCATGATCTCTAATTTTTATTAATATCATATTGGTGTAACAGAAAAATTTATATTGCTCTTTATTAATTTTTTTTTTGATATATTATTTATAATAAAATCAGCAATCTTGGTGCTTTTTTTTTGTTTCCGTTTACAACGTTCACCTTGTGGGAACAATAAAGTTATATTTTATTAGATCGGACAATTCTGCACGCTACAATATGTAACTTGTTTATTTATTTATATTTTTATTTTTATAATGGGCAAGGGGTCTTTTAAACTTTTATTGGTAGGGGGTTTATAAGGGGTTTTTCACTGTACACTGTAAAATATGCAATCATTAGATTGCATATACTGATCTATGCTATGCCATAGCATAGCACAGATCAGTGTTATCGGCGATCTATGTATAGAGCCTTCCTGAGAGATTGCTCTACACATAGATGACCAATCCGACAGGAAAGAGGTAAGGAGCTTACCCCCACCTCTCGACACATGCAATCAGGACCCCCGCAGCCATTCCGATCACTCAGTGACAGATGATTGATCTGTCACTGAGCACCTTAAATGCCGAAATCGCTGTAGAGCGCAGCGTTTAAGGGGTTAATGAGACTCAGCTGCGTGATCGCAGCTGACTCTTATTATCTCCGGCCCGGACACTGATGTCAGCGGGATCGCTCTCTCTACAGCGGTCCCGCTCACATCAGAAAGCTCCCGTCAGTGCAGGAACGTATATATATATATATATATTCGTGCTGCACGGGGCATGTGCAGTAGGAACATACATATACATATTATTGACACGAAGGGGTTAAAGGGTTAATTGAACTCAGCTGTAATATTTGTTGGTTATAACAGTCATGCATGAAAAAGTAAAGAAACCACCAGTATCAACCTTGTAGTCATCAAGGTCACTCTTTTAAGCAATATTAAAAGGCATGTCCTCTATTTTTTACAAAGACAAGCTATCTAATACAAATATAGATAGTTGTTTAACAATAGTTTCCAATAAAAGTCTTCTAAGGTAAAAAAAAAAAAAACACAAACACACACATAAAAGACAAACATGAAATTTTAATGGTGTTTCAATAGTTTAAACAACTTCCATTTGACATTTTTTTATTACACTTTATCACTGTATAGAACGATAGCTATACTGGGTTATAAATATTTTCAACCTTCATTATTCCTCCGTATTGATAGGAAATGCTAGACTATTCAATGCTCCTGATCTCAATTAACACAGTAAAAGCACTTATTTACTGAAGGCCATTTTAATATAACCTTGTGAACCAAGCCTCAGCACTAGAGATGAGCAAATCTCAAACATGCTCAGGTTCCTCTAAACCCAAAGCTCTGCTTTTGATTACTCATGGCTGAATAAGTTGGATACAGCCCTAAAGCTGCCTGGTAAACATGTGTCTCCCAGTCCAGGCAAGGCTCCTGCTGCCATCACGCTGAAAGCTAGCACAGCTCTCCTACTCATACCAGGACTTATCAGTCTGTGCCTATACCAAGACTTCCACTCCCAGCACTGAAGCTGTTTCACAAGCTGTTCTACCAGGACTCCGTTCACCATTTATATCCTATTCATGATGAGTCTGATGAAGGTCGTATAGACCGAAATGTTATTTTATATCTGCTTTACCAACTATGTAAATAAAAATTACTTTAACTGCAACTCAGTGCGGAGTACCTATTTCCATGCCTGGAAAACATGGCTACAGTTATAGGCTATGTTCCCCTTAGGTAAGAGTGAGGGCTGTTTTTCTTGGACGGTCATCATTTCATGGTAAATAATGGCAGTTTTTTGTACTAATGTCAATTGTTGTGCGAGATCAGGAATGTGATAATTTAATAGTCCGGGTGATTCCGCATATGATGATAGCAAATATGTTATTTTTTATTTTTTTAATCTTTTATTTTAAAAATAGGAAACGGGGGTTGATTTAAACTTTTATTATTGGATGGATTTATGTATATTTAAATTTATGCCCCCCCCCCTCCAGGGGACTAATATTAGCAGTACCATGATTCTGCATAGGGATCAGTGCAGTGCATATGTACTACATTGATCAATAAAATCTGCACAAAATTTTTAGTGACTGCTGAAGACAGCCTCTAACGATCCGCCCAACAGGTAGCCAAGAGACAATGCAGAATACCTGTAGAACTAATCAGGTCTCCATAATCTCGCTATGGGGACTTGACCCTGCCACTGGACCACAAATGACAGGTATGGAATGCCAAAAGAAGGAGACAGTACTTTAAAAGATTCAAAAATATTTGGTTTTATTCACAACCCTGCAACGTTTCCGCTATACACACTTGCATTTCTCAAACAGGAATGGAATGCCATCTAAATGCTGCTGTCAGTTTTAAAGTGGTATTTAAATAGTTAAGTAGCCAGCACAGAGGATTTCTCCATGACGGCTACTAGCAATGGCCACAAGCTACTGGAGCCCAGTATAAATAGGGGCCATGTTGTGACCCCTCTCTATACTCCCTTACCGACCCCATGACAACCATATGTTTAGTTGCAGAAAGGGGTAAAACATTACATATAATCACAAAAATATCACCTAATGTTTAAAGTATGAAAGCACAAAAAGAGGAAATACATTTTCATGTATTATCATGTACTAAATATATAATTAACTAAACAAAATCAGTACCACAATCAGTGCCCTAAGGACAGAAAAACAAAAAACATTTGCATTGATGAGTAATTTAACCAAAATGAACTAAACTTCATGAACAAAGTTTGACTTTTAAGCTTTATCAGCCTCATGGAACTGTCCATAATTTTACCACTGGACGAGTGGTTGACATCCAAAACTTATCTAATCCGTGAAGTTTGACCCCTCCATAAAAGGTCAATAAAGGTGGATGAAAGTGAATAACATTTCTGACTTTTTAATCTTTCCCAATTTCCTATTTTATTCAGTAGCAGAGATGAGGTACAATATGAATCTACAACATTGGCAGTGGATATGTTCTGTCTTAAAAATAAAAGGGATTCTCTGTATAAGTGCTTTTCCAAGTGCTCTGATTCCCTGGAAAATTAATTTTCCAGGAAATCTGAGCACTTGAAAAAAGCACCTATAAAGCAGAACCTCTTTTTCTAAGTAAGATACTGATCTGATCAAATAAATTAAAGACTTGCTTTGTATTTATACTAGGCATAGGGAAGACTTTGTGTGCTCTCCCTACAGCATGAGAACTTCTGGAGGGCATAACATAGGCAACCTATTAAGGGTCATTTCTTAGTAATTAGTAATTGCAAAAATGAATGATTTTATGTTTAATTGATAGATTAATGATTGATTGATTTATTAATTAATGATTAATTAATTAATGAAGGGAAATCCTTTCAATGTATTACTTTTCATATATCTTGCTTTCAAGAGTTCCAAAATACCATCACCTTAACCCTATTAGTGTTTATTAGAGATGAGTGAGTATACTATTAACTCGAGTGCCAGGGTGCTCAAAAGTACTTAATACATTAGCAAGTACCACAATATGTGTGGTGGCTAAAATTGACCAACAAACATGCGGGGACCAGGGTCTCCTGAGGCTCGAATCACTTGCATTCTGTTAGCTGACAGGGAGAGCTGCTGGAGCAAGGTCAGAGGTGGTGTTGGGCGCTTAGTTTTAACAGTTAAACAGGCGACTAAATAACAAACACCCAAAAGTAGTTTTTGGAACTAGGAACCTTAAAGGGTGACAGAAAATTAAAATGATCTTACATATAACATACCAGTATTATACGGTATACTGAAAGCTAGTATAGGCAGTTGTATACTAGAGTATTGTACTGGAGTACAGTTGCATATAATTTGGAAAACTGGGATACAGCCATAACCATAGGCTGTATCCCAGTTTTCAGGGCGTTACTTCCGCTGGATCTGCCCGCTCCACGAAGCGGACAGACAGCGGGAATCTGCTGCCAAGCGTTCGGGTTCATACGAACCCGAACCTCGGCAGGTTCGGACTATCCCTACTGATAGTAATAGTGATAGTGATACTGTTGGGGTATGTTCACGCTGAGCAAATTTGGCGGAATTTGGTGGAACTCTCCACAACGGAATCCTGCCTGCCTCATTGTGACACTGCTTCTCTATGGGAGGGCTTGTGTGCTTCCTCTCCTGCTGCTCTCTGTGCAAAGAATTGACATGTCAATTCTTTGAACAGAGAGCTACGTATGCGGAGGTGCGCAAGTCCTCCCATAGAGAAGCAGTGTCACATTGAAGCAGGCCGGATCCTGCCGGGGAGTGTTCCACCGCAGAATTCTGCCACATTTGCTCTGTGTGAACATACACTTAATGTAGAAATTCCAGAAACAGGGTATCCACTTCTTTGACCAGCCAGCATGTGTATCGGAAACCAACGAAAGTGCTGTGTCTTTTGTCATATGCAAAAGGATTGAAAAGCATTGTGCAGTGTCCCAGAACAGCCATTCTTATGCTCATGTTTTTATTATAACTAGTTCTGTTCTGGAAAGCTATGGTTCATTGCAAACTGCGTGTATTGTGTCACCCTTCTCAGTATTCAGGTCTGCTATTTCATTCATTTATTGCATGTGTATTCAGGTATCAGTGTCTAAAGGTATTATGTCGCCTCCTAGTGTTCAAGGATGGTACTCCTCATGTATATTCCTCTGTATATGCCTAATGGTGTGATGATGCAATGGCTGGATGTCACGTGACTGTGCCCTGCTTCCATGGTAACACCAATGGTCATCGAGCTTTTGGCTGGGGTTACCATGTGACTTCCTGTGCTACCTCAGTCTATTCCCTGCCACAGAGGGGGTAGGTAGTGAGTTGAGTCTTGTCCTCCACCATCAGGAGACAAGTTGTGCTTTTGTCCTCTCTCTCCCTGCTAAGGAGAGAGGCCTCTGTGTGCTCTGCTGCTCCAGTCCACTGGCTGTGTTCCTGTCTCGAGTCTCAAGATTCTCATCTGGGTGTCGATTCTTCAGTCATTCTTCAATTCCTCTCATCATCATCTCCTCAAATCATCAACAGCAAGTATTTCATTCAAGTCTAATTCCACCCAGCATCTCAGCTTCAGTTGCACTACTACTCCCATCATTCAGCACGCTACTCTCACAGCCTATTGCAGCATCACCCATTACTCTGCTTTATCTAAGATTGCCTTATTCCCGGTTGCATCCGGAGAGACTGTTACTACTAGTTACCACCGTTACAATAAATATACAACTACCGTTGTTTCTGAACCTTGGCATTGGTATGATAATTGGTGCCCTGACTAAGGATAACGAAGAATCACATGCCCAGTATTCCCGCATGGTCAGGAGCCCGGTTTCCAGCTGTATCACCCTCGTGCCTACACCGTGACCACACTACATCCTAAAGCTGCCCCGGTTCCTGCACCCTCACAACATCTGCACTGCGGAAGTGGCCCCCAGGGGCCAGGGCGTAGCATTTGCATGTCGGCCAGAGGTACATATTTCTTCGGAGTTCATCAGCAATCATATTTGTGTGAAGAGAATATTAGATGAAGCTGGATAGACCAATAATTGTGTGGACATTTTAGCTTGTGGGGAATGATGTGATTGAACCAAGAGGGTTTTGCCGTGCTTTACCATATAACCTGTGAGGCACGATAGGTGAGGTTCATCAGGTATGATGTACGTGCCCGAAAAGGAAGGGGATGGTATATTTCTAGCGATTTTGGCCTATCATGAGGTGAATGATGGCTGAATAAGACTGAAAGTGTCAGCTTTTACTATAACAACTGAAATGTTGTGTGATATCTTAATCGCTATGGAAGCGGCAGTGAACACAAACATTGAGCCAATGAGGAACTGGAAGTGTCCTGGGTCTCCATGATGAAGGGGGAGGTGCTTAAGGAGAACACTGTGTAAGTGAGCTGTACACAACCACGATGTGACATCTGGGGAGCTCCAACCAGAACTCAATATGTGCGCAACTTCCGTCTGGGATGTGCAATCCTGTATCTGGGAGGATTGGAAGTAACGGTGTGCAATCCTGTAGCTTGGAGGATTGGAAGTAACGGTGTGCAGTGCTGTAGCAGGGAGGATTGGAAGTGACGGTGTGCAATCCTGTAGCTGGTTGGATTGGAAGTGACTCTGTGCTGTCCTGTATCTGGGAGGATTGGAAGTGACGGTGTGCAGTGCTGTAGCTGGGAGGATTGGAAGTGATGGTGTGCAGTCCTGTAGCTGGTTGGATTGGAAGTGACTGTGTGCTGTCCTGTATCTGGGAGGATTGGAAGTGACTGTGTGCTGTCCTGTATCTGGGAGGATTGGAAGTGATGGTGTGCAGTCCTGTAGCTGGGAGGATTGGAGGTGACAGTGTGCAGTGCTGTAGCTGGGAGGATTGGAAGTAACGGTGTGCAATCCTGTAGCTTGGAGGATTGGAAGTGACAGTGTGCAGTCCTGTAGCTGAGAGGATTGGAAGGGACGGTGTGCAGTCCTGTAGCTGGGAGGATTGGAAGTGATGGTGTGATGTCCTGTAGCTGGGAGGATTGGAAGTGATGGTGTGCAGTCCTGTAGCTGGGAGGATTGGAAGTGATGGTGTGCAGTGCTGTAGCTGGGAGGATTGGAAGTGATGGTGTGATGTCCTGTAGCTGGGAGGATTGGAGGTGACAGTGTGCAGTGCTGTAGCTGGGAGGATTGGAAGTGACAGTGTGCAGTCCTGTAGCTGAGAGGATTGGAAGGGACGGTGTGCAGTCCTGTAGCTGAGAGGATTGGAAGGGACGGTGTGCAGTCCTGTAGCTGGGAGGATTGGAAGTGACGGTGTGCAGTGCTGTAGCTGGGAGGATTGGAGGTGATGGTGTGCAGTGCTGTAGCTGGGAGGATTGGAAGTGATGGTGTGATGTCCTGTATCTGGGAGGATTGGAAGTGACAGTGTGCAGTGCTGTAGCTAGGAGGATTGGAGGTGACAGTGTGCAGTCCTGTAGCTGGGAGGATTGGAGGTGACAGTGTGCAGTGCTGTAGCTGGGAGGATTGGAAGTAACGGTGTGCAATCCTGTAGCTTGGAGGATTGGAAGTGACGGTGTGCAATCCTGTAGCTGGGAGGATTGGAAGTAACGGTGTGCAGTCCTGTAGCTGAGAGGATTGGAAGGGACGGTGTGCAGTCCTGTAGCTGGGAGGATTGGAAGTGATGGTGTGATGTCCTGTAGCTGGGAGGATTGGAAGTGATGGTGTGATGTCCTGTAGCTGGGAAGATTGGAGGTGACAGTGTGCAGTGCTGTAGCTGGGAGGATTGGAGGTGACAGTGTGCAGTGCTGTAGCTGGGAGGATTGGAAGTAACGGTGTGCAATCCTGTAGCTTGGAGGATTGGAAGTGACGGTGTGCAATCCTGTAGCTGGGAGGATTGGAAGTAACGGTGTGCAGTCCTGTAGCTGAGAGGATTGGAAGGGACGGTGTGCAGTCCTGTAGCTGGGAGGATTGGAAGTGATGGTGTGATGTCCTGTAGCTGGGAGGATTGGAAGTGATGGTGTGATGTCCTGTAGCTGGGAGGATTGGAGGTGACAGTGTGCAGTGCTGTAGCTAGGAGGATTGGAGGTGACAGTGTGCAGTGCTGTAGCTGGGAGGATTGGAAGTGACGGTGTGCAGTGCTGTAGCTGGGAGGATTGGAAGGGACGGTGTGCAGTCCTGTAGCTGGGAAGATTGGAAGTGATGGTGTGATGTCCTGTAGCTGGGAGGATTGGAGGTGACAGTGTGCAGTGCTGTAGCTGGGAGGATTGGAAGTGACGGTGTGCAGTGCTGTAGCTGGGAGGATTGGAAGTGATTGGTTATTTGATTTATAAAATAGTACTTTGTACAACCTATTTTTATTCTTGAAAAAGGCTTGTGATAAAGAGCTGAAACATTGCACTGTACTATGCGAACTGGCACAATAAAGAAATAGCACTTTGTTGAGGAGATGCTGTCCTCACCTCAGCTTGCTTTTCTGGATAATCTGGTCATGTGATATAGCTATATGGTACAGTATATATTTTGATTTCTGTGCACTTTGAAAGACACTATAATTAAAGGGGTTGGCCAGTTTATAGTACAATTGTTTTGTGTGTAGTATAATTAAGTATATTCACATTACTTACTGACAGCAGTTCCCCATGTACCTCATAGAGGTAAAATCAGATTCTCCTCCAGGCTGTGCTGCCCTGCGGTGAGTCTGTCTATAAGGTGGCTGACATAGAGGAGCATGTGACCATGCCACACCCCCTGTGTCCTCCATAGTCATATACAGGCTCAGTGGTGGACACTAGGGGGCGGAGCATGGTCCATGTTGGCCATCTTATGGACAGCTTTACCATAGAGCAGGGCAGCACAGCTTGGAGGAAGGGAGCCTGATTTTAGCTCGACGAGGCACACAGGGAGCTGCTGTTAGTACACTTACTAATACTTTACATAGAACTATTTTTCAAGTGGACAACTTTAACCCCTTAACGACTGCGGGCGTATATTTACGCCCTGCGGTCTGTAAGGGTGTTTAGAACGGGGCCGCGCGGCGACCCCGCTCTGAACTGCCCTGGTCCCGGGTGCCGCCTGTAGCCCTGGACTGCAGCTATTAGCGGGCGCGGTACCTGCACCTACCTGGCGTCTGCCTTGCTTATGTCAATGCATCACGAAAATAAAGAAACGTGCACAACTATCTACACTGGTGAGTGCCACTACTTTATCTTTTGACTACATTGTTTAAAGTGTCACTGTCGTTAGAACTTTCAAAATCTAAATCAACAGTAGATGTGAAATGAAGCAAGTTTGCCATAGATATTCATTATTTTTTATTGTTGTTATCATGCTGTTAAACAAAGCTATACTTACCAGAAATCCAGGTCCAGTCTCCTGAAGGCAGATTTTCTGACTTGTGCTGGTTGGGAAAAAAAAAACAGACTAAACATAGGAATTCTGGACAGTACAGAGAGTCATGGCTCAATGTGTCCATCAATCACATGACTGCCCTCTCTCTGTGAGAGCTGAGATGGCCTGGGATACACAGGACTTCCTGTTTTCTGACTCTTTGAGAAAAAAAAAGTGTCAGAAAACAGGAAGTGCTGTGTTCCTCATGGTAACTAAAAAAAAAAAGTAAATTGCAAACTTGCTTTATATCACATCTACTGTGATATTTATATAATGTTCCCCCATCTACCAATCACAGCTCAGCTTCCATTGCTCTGGTAAAATAAAAGCTTAGCTATGAATGTTTGCTATGGGCAAATCAGTTTGGGACCATTGATATAGAAGTTTAATTATTTTATTTGTGTCATTATATACAGAAACTTGCCATAAACATCAATATTAAATTACCTCGCTGTTAACAAATGGAGCTTATACAGTTGCAGCTTTACTTTCCCCAAACCAGAGTGATCATAGCTGCTGATCTATTTCTCTTAGCAAATACCAGGCATACTGCACAGCAAATAAGCCCCTTAGGCTTTATGAACTCCCATCACTGCTATTGTTAAGTGATCTCTCCTTCATAAGTGTTCAATTTATTCTCGGCACTAGAACTTGTCAACCTAATTTACGGAGCAGGTCTCTCACCAAATGAGCCAATCCAACACGGCTCCAATAGGGAAAAAAATCATTTCACAATAAAATTGTTTCAACCCTCGTTAGCTCCTTCATTCAAATTATTAATAAGGCAATAAAGCGCAATTACGGGCTGAGTCGTTTCTCTCAGCATCTTCCTTTTTCCTCTCCTGATTAATTTGTTCTACATTGTACTTAGCATCAATAGCCCGCTCACTTTAACAATGAGAATGGCTAGACTATACTGTCATTTTTTGAAAGCGTGCATTGTGTATTTTTCACATATGTCGCTTAGTGGAAACTATTGCAGATGCGTAGGATTTAAGTGGATTGCTTACGTCATATGAGAAAATGTAGCTTCACTTTTGTTAAGATTTTCAGGAAACAGATTGCTGACATCTATAGTACATACTTGTCAAGAACATTTGAGAAGGGCCATGGGGAAGTTTTTGCCTCATTTTCCCGTTTGCCTTTGCGATGGTTGTGATTGTTGTAGCTACGCCACTGCTGGTGAAATTAGAAGCAGTTCATTATAAGCAGGTACATCAGTAAAGTCATGGCATCTCTCTCTTCCTTAGCTCATGGTAGGAAATATCTTTGCAATCAGGCCTCTCTGGGAGCGTCGGCACCTCTGTGACGCTGCAGGCACCGATGTAATTACAGCATTTTTAGTGATTGGTTCCCTTTAAATAAAACACTATTAGAACTAGGCTATGTTCCCACACAGTATTTTGTTCAGACCCATTGCAATCAGAAACTGTTGACATACAACAGGACATACAAAAATGAGAGATGCAACAGAAACCTGCAAGTACAAGGACTTACTGTAAACACTCCCCCCTTCATATACACAATATAGATATTTGAAAAACTGGTCTAAAATTTCTTTGAAAAAAACAAACAAAAAAAACTGTTGATTAAATAGAGTGTACCATCTCACCACGTTAAGGTGACCTCTGAGAGATGGTCCTACATTACAAATGGTCTTTCTTAGGCTAATACAAAGCCTACAAAACTGGGCATGCAACCCAACTAACCTCTATTTAAAAAAACTCACAGGAGATGGGTAGAGTGCAAGCCACATGTCTGAGTCATGTCAAAAGTCATTGCAAATAACAGTAAGGGCCCGTTCACTATGAGTAAAACAGGCGGAAAATCAGAGTGGAACCCCTACCTCTGACTCCGATGGGAATTTCGCCTGCCTCAGTGTTTCAATGTAATGTGTTGCTCATCTCCGCTCTCCACTCAAAGAACTGACACGTGAATTCTTTGAGCGGAGACATGCAACACATTACATTGAGACACTGAGGCAGGATTCTGAGCAGAGTCCATGGCGGAGGTTCCGCTCAGAATTTCCACCTGTTTTGCTCAGTGTGAACATATCCTAATACTCTACTTATACAGTTTATTTTTGTGATGTCCTGTTAGGAGAATTTCTGATGTCACTGTTTTCATTACAGCCTATAAAAGGACCCAAATGGAAATCTGTCAGACATTTGGCAAAAAGAGACACTTTTTTCATACCATATATCAGTATAGTGTAACCATATCAATTTTTTTTTATTATTTTTTTCAGGCATATATTGTATATAAAATTGTGGGGTGAAATAAGAGTAATTGATAGTGCTTGTTCTTAAGCCACTGACTGTAAATTATATAATTATAACTGCTGGATAAGCTTACAGTTTGTGTATTCATTTATATTTGTCTACATGTACTATATACTTTTCATGCTTAGGGTATTTTATAAAGTTGGCTTAACCTTTACAGCTCACACCGAGCTGATATTCTGCTGTCATGGACAAATACCACAAAATACAATAAAATCACACAATTCATCAAATTGTCACATATTTCAACACATTCTCTTTTTTTACCAGATGTTATTTCAATGACAGGGAGGTATTTAACCTTTTATGCTTGATGGCTAACTTATGCCCTGAGACATTGCCCAATTATTCTTTGTCTATTTGAATCCACATTATCCCCAGTATGAAAACGATCATGCTGTACTTTGCTACCCACCTGTCCGTTGAAATATGGACATTATTATTTTTGCATATGACGACACATAAGCAACCCATGTATGTTTAAAAAAATGCATGAAATCATGAACAAGAAGAAAAATCCAATTTTAATAGCTAAGAGTAACAAATATAAAGAGTAATAAATATATCTGATTCCAAAACATTTATAAGATTATGATATAGGTTAAAAGTTCTATAAAATAAAAAAAATATAACTAATAACACAAATTACTTTTATGAAGGCTGATAACTTACCATAGCTTCATTCTAAGCATTCATATTTTAAATAATATATTTAGAAATGTATTGGGTTTTTCTTACATCTTTTAACTATTAAGACTGTAAAATGAGCAAAGCAACAACTGGAGCTTGCATGGGAATGCATGATCACCACTTCAAAGGACGCAGAAATTAATCCAAATTCTTAGTAGCTTTGAAGAAATAATCAGTTAAATGTCTATGAAAAATAAAACCGAACAGCATTTCAACTTTTAAAATTGTTGTATTACTATCATGTAGACCATTGCTTCTTAAGGTCCGTTTACACAGAAAGATTATCTGACAGATTATCTGCCAAAGATTTGAAGCCAAAGCCAGAAATGGATTTGAGAAGAGGAAAAATCTCAAGCTTTCCTTTATGACCTGATCTTTGTTTATAGTCTGTTCCTGGCCTTGGCTTCAAATCTTTGGCAGATTATCTCACAGATTATCTTTCTGTGTAAATGGACCTTCAATTCCAGTCCTCATGGCCCAACAAAAGGTCATGTTTTGAGGATTTCCTTAGCATTTAGCATTGGGGCTTAGTGTGTCCATCGGGGCTCTGCGATCACTCAGGATTCCGGTTTCCAGGCTACAGAGGCCTGGCGGGGGGAGGGAGGTAAGGCAGGGCACGTGTCGGGGGGAGGGAAGGCAGGGCACGTGGCCGTGCGCTTTCCCCCCTCCTCTCTCTCCCCTGCCACTGTCACAAAATTGTGACAGTGGCAGGGGACAGAGGAGAGACATAGAAACATCAGCTTATGGGATCATTATGATCCCATAAGCTGATGTCCAAACACAACCTGGGTATTAAGGAATCAATGACCCATGGTAGTGAAAGGGTTAACATAATTTAAGAGTTGTTATTTGCCCTTAAAGTTATAAACTCCTAACAGTGCCTGGAATTGGAAAAACTCTTTATAAGATGGTAATATTTATTGTAGATTTTGAACTTGGATCTTAGATCATGTTGCTGGTTCTTTTCTCAGGTGTCTGGATGCATAAATCCCCTTTGTGACATATGTAATTATAGCCTTACAGTGTACCTGCCATTATTTTTTTTTAATTTCAGAAATCAATAGTACAGGCGATTTTAAGAAACTTTGTAATTGGGTTTATTAGCAGGAAAAATGCATCTTTATCATGAGAAAACAGTTTGAAGCTCTCCCCCCTGTCTTGATTGTTCTTTATGGAGAGGAGAGGGGTGGAGGTAGATGGGGCACCAAAACAGGGCAACAAAGAGTTAATTTACAGCTACTTCACTGGGCTATCTCCTCTGAAGCACTGACCTCTCTAACCTCTGAATACCGGCTTTCACATAGCTCCCACTGTGTAATCCTTTGTTCTCTGCTCTCTGCTGCAGACTAATCTCCCTCCTTCCTCCTCACCTTCCCCTTTTCATAGGTCAGACAGGGGCACGTGATTTCCTGATAATGAGCAGTGAATGAGAGAGGGACGGGGGGGGGGGGGGGGGCTGGGAAAAGTCTTTGAGTGCAGATAATGGCATATTTGCCTAATAAACCTAATTACAAAGTTTCCTAAAATCTCCTGTACTAGTAGGAACTGTTAGCAGTCATAGCTTATTTTTCCCCCCAATGTAGCTGTATGAGAGCTTGTATGAGGGCACTGTCATTTTAAACAACTTCCCATCTGATAACCAGTAGGATGAGTCGAAAGGAAGAAGCTGTGGCTATATCAGACACACTTAAAAAATGGAGCTTTCTATTCGTCCTACGGCAGCACAGGAAAACAATTGGGTAACATAAGTTTCATCCTACCAGGCAGAAGAAACAAAACAATTAAAGCATGAACAGGTGATACACCTTGCCCTGATTACCATGCCATAAGAAGCCCCCAGTAATCACACCACACACGTTTTTTGTTTCTTCTGCAGGGCAGAAGGATTTTTTTCTTTTTCTTCTTAAATCTAATTTTCCTTTCTCTTTCTTTTAGGTATGGGCTCTGATCATGTTTTGTCATGACAACCCGATGTAATAATATATATTCTATATATTACTGTTAGAAGCTCTGACCATGCGTTGTCAGGTCATCTTCCTTTTTACGGGAAAGCTCTGGTCTCATACTACTGACCATCTTTTTACTCTTTACTTGGGTTTACCAATATATCCCCCCGTTTAGGTTCCCTGTCAGCACTCGGCATTGTGCTGGATGTTTGTTGCTGATCTTACCGCCTGGTTCCGCCGTGCAGAAGCAGATCCGGAGTGGCAACACATTCCCGTTATGAGCGCCTGCCTGGGGTAAGTCTCTCATACCATGGGACAGCGTGGCAGCCGGCCGTTAGTCCAGGCAGATCAGAGTGTGCCGCGCGTCCACACCAGGAAGTGTCTTACCCGCTGTGTTCCGCCCTCGGTCTGTGACGTCACTGGCGCACGCGCAGCCGGCTCGAGTTTCCGGCGCATGCGCCCTGCCTCCCCCTGGACGCCGAGGTTATTTGTCTGTGAATCACCTAACAGGAGGTTGCAGCTCTCTGTCAGGCAGCACCTCCGGTGATCACAGAAGGTAGGGGTATTCCCTGAAGTCTGAGTGTTTCTCCTCATTCTGGGAATACTTATTATACCTTTTTCTTTCCAGATGGCCGATGAGCGTCATTCCAGAAAGCGTTCAAGGAAGGAGAGACATAGGTTATGCACCAAATGCTCTCAACCTCTGCCAGATGACTGCAAAGGCAATACTTGCAATTATTGTACCACTCATAGAGGATTTGACCTTCAAGAGCAGGCCAAGGAATTTTTTGGCTGGTTCAAGGGTGAACTGTCTTCTGCCTTTGCTGAGGTAGCTGCTAAAAGTCGACCAGCAAAAAAGACTAAAACAGCCTATATTGATCTGTCTTCCTCTGATGAGCCATCGGATAACTCGGATTCATCTGACTACGAGTCAGACTGTTATGAAGGCAAATCTTATGGAGCAGTGTCGAAAGAACTTTACCTCTTCAATAAAGATAAAGCTTCTCAACTTATTGATAGTGTTAAGTGCACGGTAGAGATGGAACCATCATCCTCCAAATTGCCAAAAAATGAAGCATTATTTTGTTTTCCTAAAACAGAGGAGAATGTTTTGCCTACTCAGCCTTTACTAATGGACCACATGCAGGCTGACTGGAAGAAACCCGATAAAAAATTTGATCCTGGTTCACACTTCCGAGCCATGTATAGGCTAGACCCTAAAGTGTCGGAAGAATGGGAAAATCCTCCGGTCGTGGACCAGCCAGTCGCCGGACTGTCTAGGAAATCAGTATATCCTGCTGAAGATTCGTCCTTATTGTCGGATGCCATGGACAAAAAAGCTGATTCAGCACTTAAGCGAATTTATTCTTCAGCGGCCACTCTGTGCAAAGCCTCCATCGCCACAGTCCCGGTGGCTAGGGCCTTATGCCTTTGGTTGAGCCAGCTGTCAAGAGACCTCTCTCAGGGTGTTCCTAGAGAGGAAATAATGAAAACATTACCTGACATGAAAAGAGCTGCTGATTTTTTGTCAGATTATCCTGTGGATGTGATTAGATTTAATTCCAAAATCATGTCAACCTCTACAGTGGCCAGAAGAGCCTTATGGCTTAAGCAATGGGGAGGAGACGTCCCGGCCAAGAGTCATTTTTGTTCACTCCCGTTCCAACCAGCTAGCCTTTTCGGTAGACAGTTGGAGAAAATTTTGCAGTCTCTAAGTACCTCTAAAGGTGTGGATTTTCCTCATCCCCTTAAGAAGGGGTTTCGGCAGCCTCAGAGACAACAAAGAAGATCTCCTCAGTTTCGGAGAAACCGTCAACAGGAGAGGCAGTCAAGATACGGTAACTGAAACACAAATCAGTCCGTTTCTCAGAAGAAGAAGTCCTTTCAGCCCAAGGACAAGGACCAATAACGCCAGAAGCGACATCCCTGTGGGGGCAAGACTACTTCACTTCGCCTCTGTCTGGGAAGAGACAACCTCAGATGCATGGGTCAGGTCGGTGGTCTCCAGAGGCTACTCCATAGACTTTGCAGGTCTTCCTCCAAATCGATATTGCACAAATCAGGGAAAACCTCTCCTTCTAGATTTGGTGCAACAATTTATTCACAAAGGGGCCTTGGAAACAGTACCTTTCCATCAACAGCGTTCAGGGGTGTACTCGAAGATTTTTGCTGTGCCCAAGAAGGAAGGCACATGGCGTCTAGTAATAGACCTGTCTTTTCTGAACAAATACATTCTGGCAAAACATTTCAGAATGGAGACTATCAAATCAGTCACGTCATTTCTTCAGGAGAACGATTGGGCAGCAACTCTGGACTTAAAAGATGCATACTTGCATATACCAATTCTGAAGTCGCATCGCAAATACTTCAGGATTGCCATCTGGCAAGGGAACAGAATCAGTCATTTATAGTTCACGTGCCTCCCCTTCGGCATCTCATCAGCCCCGAGGGTTTTCAGCAAGGTGGTGGTGACTCTGGTAGCTCACCTCAGACTACAGGGAGTGTTTGTCGTCCCATATTTAGACGACTGGCTCCTAAAGGCACAGTCAGAGGACCTCCTTCGTCAACACATCAATCTGACTATATCAGTCCTGCAGCTTCACGGGTTCATACTGAATCTACAGAAATCCAACCTTCAGCCCTCCAGAGTATGCAGGTTTCTAGGATTTCGGCTGGACTCGGTGGCCATGAAGATTTTCCTGTTAGCTCTTCAACAGTATCAGAGACCTTCTTTCTTCAGATCATTCTTCAGTCCGGACGGGTATGAGAGTCCTGGGTCTAATAACCTCATCCTTGGAGGCAGTGCCTTGGTCCAGGGCGCATATGAGATTCCTCCAGCAAGACCTGCTCTCTCAGTGGGATCGTCACCAGTCTTCTCTGGACAACCCCTTTTTTCTCTCTCCAGCAACTCGGACGGATCTAGCATGGTGGTTACGAACAGACAAGATCTCATGCGGGAAGGGTCTGTCCAAGGCTCCCCAGGTGATACTTACCACAGATGCGTCCAAGATGGGCTGGGGGGCTCATGTTGCGGATGTTTGGATTCAGGGGAGTTGGTCCATAGAGGAGGCTCGGTGTTCGTCGAACCTGAGAGAGTTGAGAGCGAACCACAGAGCCCTAACTCATCTGACTCATGTTGTTTCCAATCATCAAGTCCTGGTACAGTCGGACAATCCTGCAGCAGTTTACTACGTAAACAAGCAGGGAGGGACAAGATCTCCTCAACTAATGCAAGAATGTCATGCGCTGATGGCCTGGGCAGAGGATCACCTGATAGACATCCATGCAGTTCACATCAAGGGGTCTTCCAATGTCACAGCAGACTGGCTGAGCAGACATCAGATTCAGCCAGCGGAATGGAGTCTCCATCAAGATGCATTCAATTGGATAGTGGAGAACTTCGGATGCCCGGAAATGGATGTCATGGCAACAGCGATCAACAAGAATGTGCCAGTATTCGCTTCCCTCAACAGGAGGGACTCGCCGGATGTTCTGGACGGACTCTCCATCAGCTGGTCCAACCGTTTTCTCTACATCTTCCCTCCTCTCCCGCTGGTATCCAGAGTCTTGAAGAAGATTCAGGAGGATCGAGCCCACGCTATAGTAGTGCTCCCTTTCTGGCCCAGGAGGGCTTGGTTTCAGCGCGCGTGGGAGCTTTCAAGAGGAAGATACAGGGAGATTCCGATGTGCAGGGACCTGTTGAGCCAGAACGGCCTTCTACATCCGGCTCTGGAATCCCTATGTCTCACAGCCTGGGACATGATAGGCAATCCTTAAGAGATAAGGGGTTGGCTGAAGATGTGGTTGACATTCTGCCATCTTCAAGAAGACCTTCTACCATAAAGGTTTATAACAGAATTGCAGGCATTTTTACATCCTGGTGTTCTGCGAATAGTGTGGCATCTCCTGATGTGCCCGATGTGCTAAAATTTTTGCAGGAGGGGTTTAAGAAAAACCTGAAGTATAACACCTTAAGGCTGGGTTCACACGCTGTAACTGTGCGGCTGTATTTTTTATGCGGCTGTAAATGTGCGGGTGAAACTACTGCCGTGGGAAAAAATTAGACATGCGGCTCAAAACATACGGTCATTTACTTGGAAATCTGGTTCAACTAAAAATAACAAATAAAATGTTAAGAAAGTGATGCAAACAGCTCTGGATGCATCTGGGAAAGCAGGGAACACAGTTTACATGAATCGCTATTACCGGGGTTTGCGATCCTCTGCACTATAGCCGATGTCTCTCATGGTTAATATATTGAATTAATAAAACACGTTTTCTTTGTAATAAAGTCCCTTTTATTGTTCAATAATTAAATGTAAACGATTCCATCATTTTGCAATTAAATATACTGTTAAAATAAATATATATATAAATAAATGTATATTTATATATATATTTATTTTTTGACAGTATATTTAATTGCACAATGATGGATTCGTTAGAATTAAATTATTGAACAAAGAAACTGTATTTATTTAAACGAAAATGTGTTTTCTTAATTAAATATTAATTAGTACAGGAAGCTCTATAAGCCGTTAATTCATATGCCGGCAATAGAGCATTCTGTACTAATCATCACTTAATTTTAATTAAAACATCAAATGTTTCTTCTAATTATGTTATGACAATAGCATTATTAGAAGAAACATTTAGAATTTTATGTGCGCTCAGCTGATTGGCTGTTCGGCTGAGCGCACATATAATGAGCCGGTCCGCAGTACAGTGACTTCATTGTGCTGCGGACCAGCGAAGAGGACACATCGGGGTGAGTATAGAGCTCTCCCCACCCCCTCCCCGGCACTGCACCCCTCCCAGCAAGGAAGGGGGGTCACTTAACCCCTTCCTTGCTGGGATGGGTGCAGTCTGACATCAGTCTGGCCCCCAGGGGGTTAAGGGGGATACGATACATCCTCCCTTAACCCCTTGGGGGCCAGACTGTAAGCAGCGATCTGTAAAGATGCTGCATACTGTAAGGTGCACAACACCGCTCACAATGATGGGTGTTGTGCTCCTGTTTGTGTGTTTTTTGTGTGTTTCTCCCTTTTTGTTTTTCAGATATCGGTATCCTGGGGATTACGTCGGATTCCATGGACTACGTCGATGACCAGCGGTTGTTCTTTGAATTTTTTTTTATAAAATGGTCAATGAGGGGTGTGGGGGTGTTTTTATTTGAATAAAAAAATTTGTAAACTTGTGTCTTGTCTTTATTTCTTTACTTTATAGACTTAGTAGTGGAAGCCGTCTAATAGACGGAATCCATTACTAAGTTGGGGCCTAGTGTTAGCCGGTATAAAATGGCTAACACTAACCCCCTATTATTACCCCAGTACCCAATGCCACCAGGGGTACTGGGAAGAGCCGGGTGCCAGTGGTCCCGGAGCGTCAAAATTGGCGCTCCTGGACCGGGCGGCAGCAGGCTGGTAAGATTTAGGCTGGGGAGGGCCTAAAACAATGGCTCTTCCCACCCTGGTGTTACCAGGCTGCTGTCGTTTGGTTTTTAACCCGGCTGGTTATAAAAATAGGGGGGACCCTATGCGGGTTTTTTTTTAAATAAATAAATAATTTAAAAAAAACGCATAGGGTCCCCCCTATTTTTATAACCAGCTGGGTTAAAAACCAAATGACAGCAGCCTGGTAACACCAGGGTGGGAAGAGCCATTGTTTTAGGCCCTCCCCAGCCTAAATCTTACCAGCCTGCTGCCGCCCGGTCCAGGAGCGCCAATATTGACGCTCCGGGACCACTGGCACCCGGCTCTTCCCAGTACCCCTGGTGGCATTGGGTACTGGGGTAATAATAGGGGGTTAGTGTTAGCCATTTTATACCGGCTAACACTAGGCCCCAACTTAGTAATGGATTCCGTCTATTAGACGGCTTCCACTACTAAGTCTATAAAGTAAAGAAATAAAGACAAGACACAAGTTTACAAATTTTTTTATTCAAATAAAAACACCCCCACACCCCTCATTGACCATTTTATTAAAAAAAATTCAAAGAACAACCGCTGGTCATCGACGTAGTCCATGGAATCCGACGTAATCCCCAGGATACCGATATCTGAAAAACAAAAAGGGAGAAACACACAAAAAACACACAAACAGGAGCACAACACCCATCATTGTGAGCGGTGTTGTGCTCCTTACAGTATGCAGCATCTTTACAGATCGCTGCTTACAGTCTGGACCCCAAGGGGTTAAGGGAGGATAGATTGCATCCCCCTTAACCCCTTGGGGGCCAGACTGATGTCAGACTGCACCCATCCCAGCAAGGAAGGGGTTAAGTGACCCCCCTTCCTTGCTGGGAGGGGTGCAGTGCTGTGGAGGGGGTGGGGAGAGCTCTATACTCACCCCGATGTGTCCTCTTCGCTGGTTCGCAGCACAATGAAGTCACTGTACTGCGGACCGGCTCATTATATGTGCGCTCAGCCGAACAGCCAATCAGCTGAGCGCACATATAATTCTAAATGTTTCTTCTAATAATGCTATTGTCATAACATAATTAGAAGAAACATTTGATGTTTTCATTAAAGTAAAGTGATGATTAGTACAGAATGCTCTATTGCCGGCATATGAATTAACGGCTTATAGAGCTTCCTGTACTAATTAATATTTAATTAAGAAAACACATTTTCGTTTAAATAAATTCAGTTTCGTTGGTCAATAATTTAATTCTAACGAATCCATCATTGTGCAATTCAATATACTGTCAAAAAATAAATATATAGATAAATATACATTTATTTATATAACTATTTTTTTTAACAGTATATTTAATTGCAAAATGATGGATTCGTTAGAAATAAATTATTGATCAACGAAAGTGTCTTGATTACAAAGAAAATGTGTTTTATTAATTTAATATATTAACTATTAGAGGCATCGGCATTCGGCATCATTGCCGGCTATTTTTGAAGTACTCCGTACGGACCGCCTGTCAATCCTCGGCCGCATGTTCAGCCGCAAACAATGGTCTTGTTCATTTTTTACGGGTCCGTTTACGATAGGGCCGTAGATTCAGAGATAGTGTGCACTGTGCAGCCGCATATCCTATACTTCCAAGCATACACACGAACCACCAAAAATACCGCCGCACAATTACAGCCGCAAATACAGCCGCACTCTTACAACGTGTGAACCGAGCCTAAAGGTTCACTTCTCTGCTATCAATTATTTGTTTGATGTTCGTTTCTCCAATCAAATACTGATTAAGAGATTTTTTAGGGCAGTCAAAAACCCTGCGCCCGACAGTGAAGAAGACCATCGCGACTTGGGATCTTTCTTTGGTTCTAGAGGCTCTAACCTCTCACCCCTTTGAACCTATGGAAGAAGCCAGCATTAAGTCTCTCTCCTGGAAGGCTCTGTTCCTGGTCGCCAATTCTACTGCTAAGAGAATTGGAGAGATCCAAGCCTTTTCCTGCAAGTCTCCATATCTTAGAGTCAGTCAGGACTATCTTATACTACGTACGATGGAATGCTTCATTCCCAAGGTTCCATATTCTACTAACATCTCCCAAGAGGTGTTCCTGCCATCTTTATGTGAGAACCCTAAAAGTGCGGAGGAAGAAAGGTTACATCATCTCGATGTCAAACGAGTAGTCTTATACTATCTGCAACAGACTCAGCATTTCAGGCTTTCAAATTCCCTGTTTATCCAGTTTCAAGGCCCAAATAGGGGCAAGGCTGCCTCTAAGGCTTCACTAGCGAGATGGATAAAGGAAGTGATCTCTCTCTGCTACTCAAATCAAGGGCTTTAGCCTCCTGAGGGCATCAAAGCCCATTCTACAAGATCCACGGCCACCTCCTGGGCTCATCTGGCGCAAATCTCATTGGAGGATATCTGCAGGGCAGCTTCGTGGTCAACTCCCAACACCTTTATAAAGCATTACAAGTTGGATGTGATCACCAATAAGGAGGCGTCCTTTGGCAAAAGAGTGCTGGAAGTAGCTGCTGCTCATAACCCACCCAGTCACTTCAAATCCACGGCTACCTTTCTGCACCAGTAAAGCTCCATTTTTGAAGTTTTTCTGATACAGCCACAGCTTCTTCCTTTGCATGACTCATCCTACTGTTTCGAGCCTGTGACGGTTGGGAGCATCTCGTATACGGCCTTGTGGAGTGGCTGGACACCATTCTCATTCATACGTGGTTAGGTGTTGTGCTCTTAGCGCAACCGTAGCAGGTCAATGCGATCCTCACCATATTTCTCCTTTTATTTTCTCTTTACTGATTCACCTAGGGAGCACCTTTTGTGTTTTCAGCTAATTTTCGCCAATCTGATAGCTAGTGTCATTCATGACATATTTTTTCAAATAATTTCATTGAAATACAATAGACTTCTTACCTGAGAAAAACTGCTCCAAAATGCGGACCACTTCCTGTTATCAAAAGACATCTGTCTCTAGAAAGAGACACTGCTTGATAAAGCTCTCAGCGAGAGCGAAACGTCGCAAGTTTTTGGGTGAAAATAAAAACCACATTATTTTGAATTTACCCGGAGTGCTGCGGTTTTCTACCTTACTACAGGTCTGGCACGACTGGTCCCTTGTGCTTACCACTTGGCACCAACCTGTCTTACATTTGTGGAGTGCTGCAGGACTTTGCTTACTTTATGTCTCTAGAAAGAGCTAGATCAGGACAACTTACAGGAAATGGGGCAGTATTTATTATGTGCTATATTCAGAAGAGAGAGCTTTAGAAAGCCTGGACTGTGCACCTGCAAGTGGAGCCAGTCTGCCTTGACACATACTGTTGCTCAAAGGTAAATTACAGCTTCTCTTTTATCTGTTACCACCCATAAAGCTTAGGGTGTAAAATAGAAACTGGTATAAACTGCCCATAGTAAGCAATCACAGCTCAGCTTTCAGCTCTGGTAAAATTCCTATTCTAGTAGGTTTCTATTTCACACACTTTAATAAATATGAGCCAATGACCCTAAGACACCACAGGGGCGGAATCAGGAACTCTGTGAATGTCCTTGAGTGGCCCAGTCATAGCCCAAACATGATACCACTCTGGAGAGACCTCAAAATGGCTATCCATCTATTGTCCCCATCCAGTCTAGCAGAGCTTGAGAGGATCTGTGAAGAAGAGTAGCGGAAAATCCACAAATCCATGTGTGTATACCCTTTGGCATGAAACCCAAGAAGACTGGAGGCTTCACCGAAGTACTGTGTAAAGGGTCTTAATATTTAAATCAATACAATATTTTACATTTTTCCTTTTCAATAAATTAGCTAAGATCTCTAAAATTCGGGGCACCTTGGTACTATTTGGTATTGGTGGGAATTTATTATGGTCTGTGCAGATCGTTCAAAGGCGGCAACTAGAGAAGAGTGCTAGCATGCTCAAGTATGATTGTTCGGATTTGAATATCATTGGCTAATGAAGTTGGATGCAGCCCTTGAATGTCTGGAAAAGCATGAATACAAGTACATGGGCAAGTTCATACAATGTTTAATCACAGAGGCCGATCGCATTAACCCCTATGGAACCCCGGCCGTAGTGTATACACACTGGGAAACATTTATGAAACATATGCCCGAGGCCTACGCCAGGGAGAAGGTGCAGATTTGTCCCTTCTCTCTGGCGTACGCCTCTCTCATTTATCATGATTTACGCCTGCTCACAGATTTCATATGCCTGGCTGGATTTACTAAGAGGCGTGCACCTCTTAGTGAATCCTGCCGAGGAAAAGGGGGCGGGGCCTAATATAAGACCGGCGTACTTGTACGCCGGTCTTCATAAATCACACTCACTGTGTACACTACAGCCAGGATTCCATGCGGCCGCACAGAAAACTGCCATGTCTATTTTGTGCGGCCGCTATTTAGTGAACAGCGGCTGCACCAAATAGACTGTGCATACAAAGTAAACTGCGGTTCCCAGCCGTACCTTAGACAGGGGCTGTTCTGTGACACGGCCGTGTCACAAAACGTCCACTGTTTTGCCATGTGTGAATATGGCCTATGGCTGTATCCATGTTTTACAGGACTCCCTAGGGCTGAATTCAACTTCTTCAGCCACAGGTATTGAAATGCTGATTGATTGCACTCGAGCATGCTCCTGCTGCACTCATCTCCAGTGGCAACATTTTGAGTAAATCTCACGGTTTATGCAAGCTTTGGTGAGTCTTAGATAATCTATTGAGGTTAGCTGAACAGCTGATCAGCAGGGGGGTATCCTATGGATAGCTCATTAGTGCATTTTGCCCAAAAGCCCCTTTAAGTATATAAAAATATTAATTCATTGTGGACTAATACAGCACAAAAAGGCAAGTGAAAAACTAAACCCTAGGCACAGCAAAATGCACAAATGCAGCTTGTTGAATGAAAAAGGAAAGCTCTTATAGTGTATATTGCCTACTAGCCTGCTTATAACAAAAAGTGATTATTAAACTGACGCAATGAGAAATATAGCCAGGGGCAGGAAATTGATTGAAATCACAATCCATGCATATTAATCTTCTTTTCATTTGAATACTCTGCACAGGACTGGCTTTAAGAAAATGGGTGATCCATGGGTTATTAGCAAAACTGGCATGACATGCGCTATGAATATTCATACAGAACTAGAGCTATCCTTAAACTTTTACATGTATTAATAAAGAAAATAAAACCAAACATATGCAAAATACAAAACCATAATGGGTGTTGTATACTACTAGTCAGTAGTGCAATAGTAATAACCTCTACAATCAGTATAGATCATGATATACCTGTAATTCATTATACATAAAGCAGAGCATCCATGATGAAGTTGCATGGACAATTCCACAACGCCTCATATGTCAGTTATGTTACTGTATAATTATTCTGCTTCTGTTACTGTATAATGGAGAAGATGACAGCTCTGACTCCCTGACTGTGAACATGCTCTTAGCAACAATTTAAACAGTCCTATAAATCTTGGCCTTGGTCATTCAGCTTATTTAGGAGAGTATATAGGGAAGAATAATACCTGGGCACATACCCCTGTTCTCGGTAGATGGGGATGGTCATATGGATCTTTAGGATGTTAATGTTCAGTAGTTGAAGACTATGGTGGAGCAGAGAGACACTGGCTGCTTTAGGCCTGGGGCTTACAAAAACTCTGAAACAGAGTGTGATAGGGTCC
Organism: Dendropsophus ebraccatus; assembly: GCF_027789765.1. Lineage (NCBI taxonomy): Eukaryota > Metazoa > Chordata > Amphibia > Anura > Hylidae > Dendropsophus > Dendropsophus ebraccatus. The sequence goes on from NC_091458.1 coordinate 125,797,775, forward strand.
TAGTATACGGGCCAACTATGGCCTAATTATTTTAGTAAAATAGTGTCAATCTGCTAGATCGGCGCACGTTTACTAGACCTATTAGATGGCCCAATAATCGGGCAGTAAGGGCTGCATGGACATCGTTAGCGATGTCCATGCAGCCCCTGCCCAAACACCTAAAACTTTAACTACTCCCCAGTCCCGGTCTTCTCTCCTGTGCTCTACAGCTTCCCGCTCCCGTCGGCAGCAGCCACTGCAGCCACCGGGACCGGGAAGCTGCGGAGCACAGGAGAAAACACCAGGAGCATTGGGAGGTAAGGTATCAGGTGTTTGGGCAACCATTAGCCATCGTCCGTGCATCGCTATTACATGTATCAATGTGCGTCTGGTGCCCGACGAATTTAGCTCCAAACCTAAACCAACGATCAGCCGATGATCGTTTCATCGGCTGATCATTGTCTCTATTACATGGAAACTGAATCGGCTCAATTTGGCTGATTATTACTCAGTGTTATAGGGCCCTTTGTGTACTGGTGTAGGTAGCACAATGTAGTAATGAGGTCAATGAAGGATCCTCTGCTTAGCATGGGAATGGGGACAGGGGTAAGTTTCAGGGTTCTTTATTGTTGTTTTTTACACGAAGGGGGTGACCATAAAGATCAAAGGAGTGAACCATTGAATTAGGTAGCTGTGAGTACATGTCTATGAGTATTGTGACACATATCAATGCAGTCATGGACTTAGCTATATAATAGCTATACAGGTGCGTGTGTGTAGCTCTGTGCACAATAAAATTGATTGAAGAATACTTAAGTAAACTGAACTGACCCACCTCTGTTAAACAACAACAAAAAAAAGGATCCATGAAAATCTTACTTTTTTCTATTCTGTCCCAAAAGGCTCCCTTAACATAGAGTTACTGTAAATTTACCTTTGGAAAACTCGACTTATTTTAATAGGAGTATTACTTAAAGAGGTACTCCAGGCTAGGGGTATTTTTACTGTATAGCCAGGGAGGGGTTGGATATAGATGCCGCCGTCCACTTACCTCCCTGATTCCAGCACCGTGTCCCAGATCCCGCCGCCCAGTTCGCTCCTCCAACTCCGGTTCCTGGTCTGAGCTGCAGCTTGAGACGTGACGGCTCAACGCTGCTCAGCCATTCAGCGGTTGTAGCGGGGTCCCTGCTCAGCCACTGAATGTCTGAGCTGCCTTGAGATGTCACGTCTCAAGCCGCAGCTCAGACCAGGAAACAGCAGCGGGACAGGAGAATGGGGCGGCGCATTCCAGGACCTGGCGCAGGAACCGAGTAGGTTAGTGGACGGCAGTGTCTATATCAAACCCCTCCCCGGCCATACAGTAAAAATACCCCTAGCCCAGAATACCCTTAGCCCGGAGGCGTGATACTAATATGGTGTTTTACTGTCAACATGTCACAATCAGCAATATTGGTTTGAAAATTACAAATTTATCCTCTGGCCCCACTGTGCTTAGAGGGAATTTAACACTGTGGTCAATAGTAGTCAAACAGTCAGCCGATCCAGCTTACAATGTAATTAGGCCATCATTTTTTTTATCACTTAACTGGAATTACTGTTAGCAGTTCTGAAGACTACATGTGTACTTCAGAGTTCAACCTTCAAAAGCGACACTTGATTCGAGTTCAACAGCAACATTATTATTGATTCAGACTATTTTAGTGTTCTTATCTGGCAAATCTATTGTCTTTTAGGTAGAAGTATATTATTTGCGTTAATCAAATTGAATTTTCGGGAACTTGAGAGAATAGTTTATTGACTTCTGATGACTTGCTAGAAAATATAAATTGTGCCATACAAGCATATTGTGATATTGTATATTTGCATATAATTATAGTAATGTTATCACAAAATCCTTGACTATGTAAAACTGTGAGAAAGATAGCTGAATAGCTCAAAAACAAAAAAAGTGTGCGTATTTTATTAACATCAGTTGCCTCATTTACCTCACTATTCCAAAACTAAACATAAACCATAACCTTCAGGTGCTCAGAGGGGACATACATGGTGGATACGGGGGACATTTATCAGTATTTATCAATACATGTACGCCATTCTTAAATAAAGCCCCTCCCTCTTTTTCCTGGACAAATTTACTAAGAGTTGGACACCTCTTAGTAAAGCCGCTCGGCCCTGCACCTGGCACAGGCATTGCAAGGCAAGAATGTGCGTCTTCTCCCTGACATACTCCAGGGGTGCATCACTGATAAATCTACCCAGGATATATGATTAACCTGTACTCAATAGGAGAGCTGAGTGGGATATTTTTTAAATCACATTATAAAAGTAATCATAACATATATAACATAATAATAAAATAATATAACGTATTTGGCCTCTTTTAAATAAAATATACTACACACAGCAGAGATCTTTAAACATTGTGCATTTGTCCCAGTACCTATTAAATATCGCAAGGCTCCCCGGTTTAGCATTCAATTGTGCAATTGTACTGTACAACATTCATTTTTTTTATTTTATAAAGTACATGAAAAACTATAGAGACATCAGAAGGATCTATGGACTCGAATCCTAAATGTAACATTGCTCTCCTACTTTTGACCTTTGGCTACTGTTCTTGCTTTATAATTTATGGCTTATCTGTTACCGTCTGACTTTGACTCAGGCTATCAACTTTCCTGTAACCCTGCTGGGCCTTGCAACTACTGAGAGTAGGGAACGTCAACTAGTTGGGAGCTGCTGTCTAGGGTAAATTGTCAGAGTAGGCTAGGTGACTGGTCACTGTTGTACAAACCTGTACATACTATGTATGCTGTGGTATGCTATACAGGAAACAGATCACTGATCTCAGGGAGACTAGCCAAAGAAAACACTGTTAGCTGCTGGTTAAAGTGCTCAATACAGTGAAATTCTAGGTTCATTGCTCCCTGGGAAGTAGAAATGTGAAAAAAGGAGCTTGCGGAGCCTCGTTTAAGGGTCTCAAAACACAGGACTAGCCAGATATCCCTCAAGGAAGGGCCCAGCCAAGGGGACGCTCCTGTAGGAATACCACCTTATTAAGTTGTATACCTATAGTACAACATGAAATGCCGCAAGTCACAAATATATAATTAATGGGGGAGATTTATGAAACTGGTGTAAAGTAGAACTGGCGCAGATGCCCCTAGTAACCAGATTCCACCTTTCATTCCTCACAGATTCTTTGGAAAATGAAAGGTGGACTAGGGGAAACTGAGTCAATTCTACTTTACACCAATTTCATAAATCTCCCCCAATGACTATAAAAATCAGAGGCATACAAAAGTATAATATGGACCTATAGCAGGCACCATATTGGGAATCATATAAGAGATTTACATGGCCTCATCCAGTGCCAACAGGATCTGGAAAAAAAGCAGTATAGAGCGATAATTCTGGAAAGTGTGGCTTCCCTTATAACAAAGCCACATCAACTCGTGTTACTTATTTCAAAATAAGTTTAAAGTACATCTAAGAACAAATCTAAAATGTTTAAATCTTTTTAATATTTGTGGGTTTTACCCCTCCACCACCACACTACAGTGTACGAGGCCGGAAGGAATTGGTCTCCATTCACTGTGTGGTGATGGCGATGTGTAACTGCAGCTCAGGTCCTGCTCAAGTCAACAGGAGCTGAGCTACAGTTACAGTTCATCAGAGGTACACAGTGAATAGAGATACACTGCACAGCGCCAAACAACTAATGTGCGTGGGCCAGGTGTCAGCAAAATCCCTTTAATATGTCATTATTAATTTATGTATACTGTATATGCCCATACAGTGTATAAAGTGGATCACAAGGTTCTGAATTATATTGGTTACTTAGGTTACATAAGGCAGTTCATCAATACTGGTAAAAAGAAAGGCATATTTAAGTCTTCATATAAAAGATTCATTTGTACATCACCGTCTGTTGTGTGACTCCAGGTTTATGGTAGATTGAAACAACACATCAAAGCGATGTCAATGTGTTTATCACGAGCTCACTTGTTTTCTAAGTCTCCTTGTTATCTTGTTCTAAACCTAATGAAGGCAAACGAGCACTGAGGATCATTTAAGAGCCTTTCATTAGCCCAAAGCTGTGCGCTGTGCATTCTGCATGAACTGTAAACAGGAGCCGACTGAAAAACCCAGCCATATTTTCTGTCAGTAGGAATTTATTAACACTTATCATTATGTGGAGGTACATTGTACTGATTTTCTTTAATTTTTATGCATTTGGGAAATATAAGTAAAATGAATATATCTATCTTTAACCCCTTCACATCAGCCATATGTATATATACGTTTCTGCTGCAGATGCCCCGTGCAGCAGGAATGTATATTTAAGTTGCTGACAGTAAGGGGTAGCTGCCTGTCATTAACCCCTCAAATGGTGCGATCTACAGCGATCGCTGCATTTAATGAGGTCAGGGACAGGTTAAGCACCTGTCACTGCCTGATTGGGACCCCTGCAGCCAAGCCTGATTACTTGTACCGACAGGCAGGGGGTAAGACACTTACTTCCGTCCTGTTGGATGCACAGATAGCCAAAACATTAATCTATGCTGTGCAATGGCAAACCATAGATCAGTATATGCAATCTAATGATTGTATGTATAGCGGTAAAATAAAAGTGTTTAAAAAAATGTGCAGTGAAAATGTTTTTAAAAGTATTTAAAAAAACTCTTATTACCTTCTTCCCATTATAAAAATGAAAATATGTAAAACTATATATATATATATATATATATATATATATATATATATATATATATATAATAAATCAAACATATTCTATATCGTAGCGTGCAGAATTGTCCGATATTTTAAAATAAAACATTATTGTTCCCGCATGGTGAATGTCAGGAACAGAAAAAAAAAACCACCAGGATTGCTGATTTTTTTTTTCAATTATATATCAGAAAAATAATAATAAAAAGCTATCCAAATTTTTCTCTCACACCAATTTGATACTAATAAAAACTAGAGATCATAGCACAAAAATGACACCCCAACCAGCCCTGTAGGTGGAAAAATAAAGGCTCTATGACTCTTAGAAGGGGGAAAGGAACATTGCATTAATTTGACCCGGACATCTGTGCATCAATGACCTCAGTCACGAAAGGGTTAATGTAATAAAGTGGCAATGTGCATACAGTGTAGTTTTCTGCACTTTCTTTCACTTTTTCTGACCCAATGCCCCAGCCACTAGTGGGGAACGTTGGTATCTGTAGTCTTTCTATTGGCACTATCTGCCACTCCAAACGCCATTTTATGAAAATATTTCAAAAAATCTGGGGCCTGGCAACCTTGTGTATCCTGACCTGTGCATATTCCTCAAATTACACTTGCCTGTCTGACACTTTTGTGCTATTTTCTTGGGCCGTTGCAAACTCAGGCTACCGGATCTCTATCCGAAACCCCCTGCCCTTATCGACTATACTGCTGCCTCATCGCTGGTACCATGCTGATTCTCTCATTAATGACATGGTTTGCTGTTCTCCCACTCCTCGCACTAGCACTGTCTGGTTCTTGGCACCAACTGCTACCTACGCTGGACCATTCCTATGGAGTGACTTCCGGCTTCTGAAGTCCATTCTGGAGTGGGATCAAGAATGAAGACCTGCTGTGCAGATAGAGGATTGCTTTCCAACTGGTACTTTTCATGGTGCCCCAGCACTGCGAAGAAAGTAAATGTGCTGCTTATTGTATGACCCATAGAAGTACATGGCATGTATGGCTCGCCACTTTAGCTTCTTACACATGCTGGGCCCGGAGCCCTGGGCTGACAATCCTTTTATACGGTATGTATCTATAATGTCAAGATAATTCCTTGTGTAACTTGTATGAAGTTCTTTACTAGCGGCAAATTATTGTAGACATTTCTATTATAACTATGTTATAAAAAGTACATGCCTTTCCTTCCCCTCATAGGAGCGCCTATGGTCACCAGATGGTTTTTCTGTCACCTGGGAGAGTATTAGAAATCTTTGGCTTTACAATTCTCATTGCCATTCAGCTGGAAGTGCATAAGTGCTATTTCATGTTCACAAAATAGTTGGGAGATATAGAGCTTTGATTGCCTGAACAAGTCTCTGATGGCCTGTAAAAATCAGCTTGTCCTTGAGTCACAAAACCTTCATCATTATAGAACTCTCTCTACACAAGGTCTGTATTTTCTTGTTGGCATTTCAAAACAGGAAACTGCCGTTAAAATGCATGTTAGTACTTTGTTGAGCATCCCATACTCTAGAGGAGATTAGTAACAGCAATGAACTTTTACTTGCCCTTAGCTTAGTCAGAAAATGTCAGCAACTTAGTAACACCTTCAGAGCGTGTAATGTTTATTAACCTCTTAATATGCAAAAGAACACTGCAGAGACACCATCACATGTCTCGACGTCAGTGAACTAGCCAGACCTTCCCTCCGGGAAGGAACAACCAAGCCAAAGCGTTCTCCAGTTAAGGAAACCACCTTAGCAAGGTATCCATCCACAGACAGCTGTTTCGGGGTTTTTGCCCCTCATCAGTGTGGAGTAGGTTTCTGGCTAGTGGGAGCAATGACTAGTAAGTGCATGCAAAAAGACGCTGGTTGACCTCAGGGAGATCAACCAAAACACCGCAGAGACACCATCACGTGTCTCAACGTCAGTGTATTCTAGAGCATTGCCCCCTGGGAAATCAAATATGCAAAAGAACACTGCAGAGACACCATCACATGTCTCGACGTCAGTGAACTAGCCAGACCTTCCCTCCGGGAAGGAACAACCAAGCCAAAGCGTTCTCCAGTTAAGGAAACCACCTTAGCAAGGTATCCATCCACAGACAGCTGTTTCGGGGTTTTTGCCCCTCATCAGTGTGGAGTAGGTTTCTGGCTAGTGGGAGCAATGACTAGTAAGTGCATGCAAAAAGACGCTGGTTGACCTCAGGGAGATCAACCAAAACACCGCAGAGACACCATCACGTGTCTCAACGTCACTGTATTCTAGAGCATTGCCCCCGGGGAAATCAAATATGCAAAAGAACACTGCAGAGACACCATCACATGTCTCGACGTCAGTGAACTAGCCAGACCTTCCCTCCGGGAAGGAACAACCAAGCCAAAGCGTTCTCCAGTTAAGGAAACCACCTTAGCAAGGTATCCATCCACAGACAGCTGTTTCGGGGTTTTTGCCCCTCATCAGTGTGGAGTAGGTTTCTGGCTAGTGGGAGCAATGACTAGTAAGTGCATGCAAAAAGACGCTGGTTGACCTCAGGGAGATCAACCAAAACACCGCAGAGACACCATCACGTGTCTCAACGTCAGTGTATTCTAGAGCATTGCCCCCTGGGAAATCAAATATGCAAAAGAACACTGCAGAGACACCATCACATGTCTCGACGTCAGTGAACTAGCCAGACCTTCCCTCCGGGAAGGAACAACCTAGTCATTGCTCCCACTAGCCAGAAACCTACTCCACACTGATGAGGGGCAAAAACCCCGAAACAGCTGTCTGTGGATGGATACCTTGCTAAGGTGGTTTCCTTAACTGGAGAACGCTTTGGCTTGGTTGTTCCTTCCCGGAGGGAAGGTCTGGCTAGTTCACTGACGTCGAGACATGTGATGGTGTCTCTGCAGTGTTCTTTTGCATATTTGATTTCCCAGGGGGCAATGCTCTAGAATACACTGACGTTGAGACACGTGATGGTGTCTCTGCGGTGTTTTGGTTGATCTCCCTGAGGTCAACCAGCGTCTTTTTGCATGCACTTACTAGTCATTGCTCCCACTAGCCAGAAACCTACTCCACACTGATGAGGGGCAAAAACCCCGAAACAGCTGTCTGTGGATGGATACCTTGCTAAGGTGGTTTCCTTAACTGGAGAACGCTTTGGCTTGGTTGTTCCTTCCCGGAGGGAAGGTCTGGCTAGTTCACTGACGTCGAGACATGTGATGGTGTCTCTGCAGTGTTCTTTTGCATATTTGATTTCCCAGGGGGCAATGCTCTAGAATACACTGACGTTGAGACACGTGATGGTGTCTCTGCGGTGTTTTGGTTGATCTCCCTGAGGTCAACCAGCGTCTTTTTGCATGCACTTACTAGTCATTGCTCCCACTAGCCAGAAACCTACTCCACACTGATGAGGGGCAAAAACCCCGAAACAGCTGTCTGTGGATGGATACCTTGCTAAGGTGGTTTCCTTAACTGGAGAACGCTTTGGCTTGGTTGTTCCTTCCCGGAGGGAAGGTCTGGCTAGTTCACTGACGTCGAGACATGTGATGGTGTCTCTGCAGTGTTCTTTTGCATATTTGATTTCCCAGGGGGCAATGCTCTAGAATACACTGACGTTGAGACACGTGATGGTGTCTCTGCGGTGTTTTGGTTGATCTCCCTGAGGTCAACCAGCGTCTTTTTGCATGCACTTACTAGTCATTGCTCCCACTAGCCAGAAACCTACTCCACACTGATGAGGGGCAAAAACCCCGAAACAGCTGTCTGTGGATGGATACCTTGCTAAGGTGGTTTCCTTAACTGGAGAACGCTTTGGCTTGGTTGTTCCTTCCCGGAGGGAAGGTCTGGCTAGTTCACTGACGTCGAGACATATTAACCTCTTAATGACCGCCAATATGCCTTTTCATGGCGGTCATTAAGAGTCCTTATTCTACAGCGGACCTAGAATAAGGCACTCTGGCCCCCTGTACAGGGATCACCTGAGCTCAGCTTCCAGTATGACAGCCCCCACTGTATCTATTTGTACTGGAGAAACCTCAGTTCCTGATAGATTAACCCCTTACATAAGGGGTTCTTATCAGGACTGTGACATGTCAAGAATTTACATCTGCATACTTACCTATCACCATCTAGACGACAAGTCTCCAATGCCTATGGATCTCTGTGGTAGCCTGGGGAACTTGTGAAGGCTCTCATGGCTGCGATGGATGACTGTGTACCCGACTGTGTCTGCAGCATGGCCCGGTACATTGCCAGTCAGCACATTACTGATAGACTGAATAAAAGCTGTAATGCACTGCATTAGATGATTAGTACAGTGAACCACTGGAAAAGTCCCCTTGTAAAACATTAAAAAAGTTTTTTAAAAAGTAATTTAAAAAATCCCCCCCCCCCCCATAAAATAAACAACAAATTTTCGCATTCCTTTCCCTTCTTCTATAGAAAACATCAAAAAAATATATGATATATTGCCGGGTCTATTACAACCCGTACAGAGCCATTATTTTGTTATTCATCCCGCAGAGTGAGCATTTAAAAAAAAATGCTAAAGAACGCTAGGATTCCTGTATTTTGTTACTCTTTGGTGAATATGTTTTTGGACATAACAGTGTGATATTGATTTGCCAATAAAAATGTTATGGTTTATGAAATGTTTAGATGTGTGATAATGAAATCCCATATTTTTGAAAAATGGAGAATAAGGGGTGGGTAATATAATTTCTTTTTAACCATTAATTTATTAAACACTTTTTAACTCCCCCTACAGAGTACTTTTATTGGATTAATCATACTAGTCCATGCAGTGATATGGCATTCCATGGGTCAAGTCAGACTGTGGTCTGCTAGTAGAGTATGAGGCAAACTCTATTAGCAGATTTACTATGGAAAGGACATCGGCCTATTAAAAAGGTACATTGCAGGAGAGGCGATCAGACACCTGGTGTGACTTTTATTTAGCTATTTAAATGCTGTGATTACTATTGACCACAGCATTTAAAGGTTTGAATGACCAACAACAGTGTGATCGCTGATCTCAGTCATTGGTGGTAGAAGTCTGCTGCCGATAGCACTGACACCCGCTGCATATGGAGGCCACACCATACTCCTCTACACAACTGTTGACTGTTGAAGCCGGATGTGTAGGGTTAAATAAGAAACATTAATTTTTAAAATTTGAAATAGTGTACGTTTCAACACACAACATTAATTTCTCTTACTTTCCAAAATCCATTTTAAGGGAACATTCACATGTACAGGATCTGCTGTACAGTTGATGTCGACAAATTTGATACTAAATTATTGAACATAACAATACATTTGCTGCAGATCCTGTACATGTGAATATATCTTTAAAGTACATAGTTTTTGTAATGATTTCTATGGTTAACAGACAAACATACAGAAAAGAGTCTCCCATTGTGCACATTGATCATCTGGGGTTACATACAGTAAGTCATTGTCACCCAGGAAGACATTCCTAAAGCAGATTTGAAATGGCAGCCAAGTGTGAAAGGTGTTATATTCCTTATCAATCCACAGAGCCATCCAGCCATGTAGCTGACAGTTCCAATACTTTGCACTGATTATCTGTAGAAGTGACAACAAGAACTCTATCCATATGCTGCTCCCTAAGCCTTCAATGTGATTATTGTGCAAGGCATTTGTCTTTAAATTGTAACTCTGATATACAATACAAAATAAATCATCTATTTACAATCATAAACGTAAAATAATTTAAAAAAAACCTTGATTGCAATAATTTTTTTGTATTTTTTTTTTCAACAATAAAACAGAACAGTATTTAATTTTCCGCTTTAATGGTGCGTTCACACCTACAGGATCTGCAGCTGATTTTCTGCAGCAGATTTCATTTAAATAACTGAACACAGCATCAAATCTGCTGCAGATCTGCTGCAGATCCTGTAGGTGTGAACGCACCCTAACTCACTTTATATCCACATAGCTGAGATTGAGTTGTGCATTAAATATCACTATTTAAAATAGTCTTTCTTAGGGGGGATGTCCTGACCACCTATAAAACTTACATACAAAATTACATTTTCACCTGACAACTTTCTTTAACTACTTCCATGCAGGGCTAGTAAACATAATAAAGACATCATGCTTACCCGCTCCCGTTCCTCCAGAGTTCTACCGTCTGTTTCTTCTTGTCCCAACTCGCTGACAGCATGATCAGCCAATCAGGGGACTGTTCTGCCACAGCCAGTGATTGGCTGAGCAGAGTGTCAGTAAGTGGGGACCCAAAGAAGCAGATGGTAGCACGCCAAAGTATGCATAGTGTCTTAGTTATATTATTATTCCACTTTGAGAATGCAGGACTATAGACTCTAATGGCATTAACGTCTTAAAGGGACCAATTCATTTCTAAAGTGGGTTTTAGAGTGCTGTATGTTAGAAACTCCCATAAAGTACCCTATTTTAAAAACTTAAACTCTCAAAACACCAAGCTTTAATGTAAATATTTCATTTTTTCCCCTACTGTAATCTCCATTTCTCTATAAGAGTATGTTCACACTGAGTAAAACAGGCGGAAGTGACATGTCACTTGTTTAGGTGGAGAGCGGCGGCAGTGGGGGAGTGCTATGACGGGCTATGACACACTGAGACAGGCGGGATTCCGCAGCGGAAAGTTCCGCCGCGCAATTCTGCCTGTTTTACTTAGTGTGAACAACCGTGGGTAAAAATTAAACTCCATATTTGAATAATAAAGTAAAATAAATGAAGTAAATAAAAAAAAGAAATAAAGTAAATAAATAAAAGGGGAAAAAAACCTGTTCACCAGGGGAATGAAGTATTTTGTTGCAGTTATGTATCTGAAGTTGCCGGGTGCACAGATGCTGCTCCGCACTGCTATAACTGAGCTGGTGAATTCAGATGTAGAGATGTCCAGCACACTGCTAAAAGTAATTCTTTATCGTTTCAAAAGATAAAAAATTATGATGCGGTCATGGTTTCCTGACTGACATGTTTCTCGCCTCTTGGAAGCATAGTCATAGTCCTGTGGGTTTTGGGACCCTCATTTTATTAGGATGCTTTTTCAGGTACCATATTGGTTTTTCAAAGGAATTGAGGTACCACAACATTAGAAACACCCCCTAAAAGACCCCATTTTGGAAACAACAACCCTCAAGGAACTTATCAGGTGGGGGAGGGCGTAATAAACTTTTTACCCTTACAAAGGTTTTATAGATTTTTTTTTTTAATAGTTGAGTTAAAAATTAAAAATTAATTTCCCAAGTGCATTAGTGCAGAGTACAAAACAACAGAGACTAATGAAATGGAGACATTTTTGACACACGTTTTATAATAGAAGCCTATGTATGAGTTAAATTGATCCATCACAAGGGTATTTATGCTCTTAATATATATGTACGTTTAGCGGAAATAGAAAATCGCAGCGTGAAACCAATCTAAGTGGCAGGAGTTAATTACCTCTCACAGCTGAGGTGTGGGAAGACGTGACTGAGTTGCACATATATGTCTCTCCTGCTGTGAATAATAAACTTAGATAAATATAAATCATCCACCAATGCTCCCTCACCCCCCGTCAGGCTCCAAAGAATGGGCAAACTACAACACGATTGCTGTCATTAGTGTCATTCACCTCAAACTGCTTTCTAGCACCTGATCTGGGATTGTTTATCTGACAATTGTGGATAGAGTTAATTAAAGGGGTTTTCTAGGAAATGAAGACGTCATAAAAGTGTTACAAAATGTGGATAAGTTAAGATAGTTCAATACCATGATGTGTTTTCGGTGCTTTTTTTTTTTTAATCTCCACCTTGATCTAGCTCACCCTGCTTGGGGATTGTCAGTAGTTCTAAGACTGCATGCCATCCGTCACTGCTTTTAGCAGTCTGCATGTCTGCCCAGCTCAACCCATTGGCAAGTTGGACCCCTCACTATAGATATCATGCACTGTACCCTTTAAGCTTTAGGCTGCGTTCACACTCTTCTATGTCTCCCCACCCAAAGACCTCTTCATAACAGTGCATGTGCTGTTATTAAACAGTGATGAACGCTGCACTGAATTCCTGCCCACGGCCCTCTACGTATCATGTTGTGATTCTTTTACCACCATTTTAAAAATTTGCAGTAAAAAAATGGTTCAATAGTACAGCGATGCAAATTGTGGTAAAATGATAGTAAAATTTTATAATTTTAAGGCAAGGCCAAAGAGTGCTATAGGGAGTTTATAGCCAAGAAGAAAGTTAGAATTAAAATAATTAATAATAATAATAATAATAATAATAATAATAATAATATCTTGCCAATACTTTTCAATAATCTCTTGTCAGTGGACATTCCAAATTGACACACGTCAGGGTATAAGTCAGTGTAGTGTAATGCGGGGGGGTTAAAATTATACTTACCCCTCTAGCTTCACTACCTGCAGACACTGCTGCAGACACTGATCGGCTAAAGTGAAGCTAAGTATAATAATAATCTCCCCCTCCCAATAGAGCACAGCGGTTTAACGTAACCAGGTAAATGTTTGAGTTTTCAAAAGGGCTTATTATAACACCTTTCTTTCTTGCTCCTAAAGAAAGGGAAGTCTAACACCTTTCCGTATATTATCTACAGCAGGGAAGTACTGTAAAACACCTTTTCTTATATCTTTTACAGAAGTGATGTATAACACCTTTCCTTACATCTCCTGCATCAGTGACCAAGCTTTTACTACAACTCTCAGAATGCCCTACATACAGTATATAAAGCTCTCAGGGTATGCTGGGAGTTGTAATTTCTGATCGGACAACCCCTCGTCTGTTCATTTATAAATCCCACCATATTGTAAGGGCTGCAGACTGTCAGTAAATACTGGGCACACTGTATGCTTTGTGAAATATCAGAATACATAGTTCTAACAAATTTGTCTGTCACTCTGTTACTGACCAAATCCAGTAAACCTATATTATCAATAATGCCAGTATAGACTCTGCACACCATATTAATACAATGCAGTTACATCCAGTGATGTCTGATTGCTCCCTTTTTCTCCTGTTCTCTATCTGGCCCAGCCATCATGAAGACTTCTCCTGGGGATGCATCATCAATAGGGCTCGTTGCTCAAATAGAGCACTCGAGCATCGAAAAATACTCGACTCAAGTAATGAGAACTCAAGTGCTGAATAATCTCTATTTATTCTTCATTATTGTACAAGGGAGGAGATAGCACACTTTCTTCTCCTATCTTCCAGATACAATGATATCTAAGAGAACACATCAAGGCCACTTTAGGCACACTAACAATTTCATAATATCCTTGTTTTTTTTTTTTACAACGAGTACATTGAGGTAACTGGTTGATCGCAGTGATTAATCATTTAGCATTTCTCAGTACATTGATGAATGATCACTTGGATGGAACTTTGTCTCAAAAGAGGAGATAAGGGGCACCGAGGTGCTAATAATTCTCTATAAGGTTTGTTCTGATAAGATGTTATGAAGCTTGCTTTTTTGTTTTTCATGTATTTCTTTTTGATTATATGCAAATCTTTTAAATCTTTTTGCTGTTGGGTTTTCAGGCGTTATCCTTAACACGTTCAGGATCGGTCCATATAGTGCCTTAAGGACCAGAGCTAGAGATGAGCGAACCTCGAGCATGCTCGAGTCCATCCGAACTCGGTGGCTGCTGAAGTTGGATAAAGCCCTAAGGCTATGTGGAAAACATGGATACAGCCAATGACTATATCCATGTTTTCCAGACAACCTTAAAGCTCTATCCAACTTCAGCAGCCACCGCTAATCAAATGCCTAATGATCGTCCTTTTTTTTCCTGCGGTCACCATGCAGGTTTAGCTATGTGATTAATTAAAGCTATGACAACTCCTGGGTCCATAACAACCATCAGGGCCGTGTGATTGCTTCTGCACAGCCCCGATGGGAATAGAGAGAAGATTCTCCCTCTATTCCCCACTATAGGTGCTGCAATCTGCCTGATCGCAGCACTTAAAGTGTTAACGATCCGTGCTTGGTGCGGGTCATGCAGTTAGGGCGGGTGCCCGGTTATTACTGACAGCCGTGACCTGCGCAGGATAGCACGGGTGCAGCTCCTGTGCCAGTTTTATCCCACGATGTAACTGTATGTCCTTGAGTAGCAATGCACCACAGAAAAGGATGTACAGTTACATCCATCGCCCTGAAGGGGTTAAAACTACATAGGTTCTTTTTTAACATTTACACATTAATGTATGACAATTGGCCATGTTATTGTATATTTCTGATTTCTTAGCACACATGGTGCACTTTATTACGATTGTACTTTATGGCACTTTATTGAAAATCCCACTAAAATGTGAGAAATGGTGTAGTTGATGGTGTGACTCTTTCCTGACCCAATATACAGAGCCCATATGTCTTGTGTCTCTGTCTAGGCATATTCCCACTAATACAACATGGTTTTGTTAATGTTTTGGGACAGTGCCCCCATGGATAGCTATACCCCTTATATTTTGCAGAGTACCCCTCACTCCTTTCTGCTTCCTCTGCATACATGTTTTGTAAAGCAATATTTGTACACTGAACCATTTAAAATGAAATGCATATTAATGGGAGTCAATCACCGCCAAAAACCCATGAAGCTAGCTATACATATAGCGCTAGATTTCTAAATGATGTGCCCCGGGCATACGTCATGTTGAGGGTGCAGGTCAAACCCTGCTGGTCTCTTCCCGCACCTAATTTATTAAAACAGTCGTAAACCTGTCAAAAATCTACAGACAATGTGTAGACTTTTGTGCAATGCCTATGCCAGGCGCAGGGCCAGCCAACTTTATTAACCCCTTCAAGACCGAGTCCATTGATGCTCGGATGTCTGGGTTAAATTAATGTAATGTTCTTCCCACCTTCTAAGAACCATAGCACCTTTATTTTTCCACCTACAGGACTGGTTGGGGTGTCATTTTGCGCTCCATGATCTCCAGTTTTTTATTAATATGATATTGATTTAACAGCAAAATTTTGATGACTTTTTCTTAATTTTTTCCTGATATATAAGTTAAAAAAAAAAATCAACCAAATTGAACCGTTATTGATATCCCCAGAACCAGAAATGTCTAAACTATTAAAATATGTTGTTTCTTCCACACAATGGATGCTGTGAAAACTATTTAAATTTGTCTTTATCATGTCTTTTTTTTACAGTTTTACTAAATAAATGTAAAACAAAGGGGGACATTTATCAAACATGGTGTAAAGTGAAACTGGCTCAGTTGCCCCTAGCAACCAATCAGATTCCATCTTTCATTTTCCAAAGAGTGTGTGAGGAAAAAAAAATGGAATTTGATTGGTTGCTAGGGGCAACTGAGCCAGTTTCACTTTACACCATGTTTGAGAAATCTCCCCCAAAGTCTTCCCACTGCAACAGCGTCCCACAGCTCATAAAATGTCACACCGCGGACAAAAGATGGGAGTGAGTGAGTGAACATGGCACCCTGTGCTGCCTACCCGAGACAGTCAGAGCCAAACATAAATAGACTGTTTAAGTCTATATGATGTTCTCTGACAATTCTTTGTATACCTTTTGTATTAAACACCTATGTTTAATGAAATGATCAGAGCTGTGAATAATCACACTTTAAGGTGGAATTTTAGATCTTTATATTAAAAGTTATCATTATCCTGTACTTAAAGAGCCCACAACATATTATACAAACTGCACCCAGTAATGCACACAAACTACAAGCATATGGTTTATGAACATATTAATCCTAATGGCTTTCTATCAGCAGGAGTGTCTATCACATTATACAATGTGTAATTATCAGAAATAATATATTTTTGCAATATTACCTCAAATGCGCCAAAGTATGACAGCTGGAGCAGCCATTAACAGCACATTAATATAATAGTCATGAGCTGCTTATATTATAAGTAAATCTAGTCATTGGTATGCGTGTTAATAGCAGTATATGCATGAAAAAAAAAAACACCAGTATTACTACACTGGTCCCTCAAAATACAATATAAATTCTTTTCTGGATGAAAATTGCAACTTGAGACCATAACGAGTAAGAGGAATTATAGTAAGTGATTGGGAGGCTCCAAAATGCAAAATGTCAGACAGACATACAGATTAAGGGCTCTCATGCAACTGTAGGTGCCACACAGCATGGTTTTACAGATGAAGCACATTAAAAAATAATAGAGGGGGGGGGGGGATAATAACTGTGAAAATTTAAACAGTATAGTTTTGCCCTAAATGGCCAATCAATGCTCAGGTTAACAAGGGTCTGGACTAGGGACTACCTGTCAGCTAGGCTGCAACAAGATGACCAAAATAGGGTGGGAAGGACATGGACAGTAAGGCCTGGACTGGTCAAACCTAGCTGTCCCTACCTTCTTGCCTCAAGACAGCCCTAGGCAACTGTGAGCAATGCAGCATTCCCTAATCTGAGTCTGAGGTGTGAAACATAAAACAAAGTCAAGAAAGACAAAACACCAAGGGATGGTCATACAGGCAAGGGTCTAACCCAACAGACCGCATAGTATAAAGGAAGATGAAACCTCTACAGGCGCTGGCCGATATTAGATATAGGACAAGTTCCAATGCAGGTACTACTAAAAACTATTTTTTTTTTTTTGTCTTAAGGGACAACGGCATGTACAGGGGGTACAGGGATAGTCTCTCTGACTTGAGAAAGGGGTCCCCTGTACTCTGAAACATGTGGTCCCTTGAGACAAATAAATGTGTTTTTAGTAGTACCTGCTTTGAACTTTGTCCTATATATACTATCGGCCAGCACCTGTCAAGATTTCATCTATATCCACCGCTGCCAACTGCCGGGACCCAGTGGTCCAGGTTCCCAGCAACCCACAAGTGCCTTTGTTTTCACCACCTTTCTCCCAGATTTCACCCTATGTTGTCTGCATGTCCCTTTTAGCTTTACAGAAGCTGGTCCAGCACCTCATTAAACCAAGCACACAAAACATAGACTGTCAATAGGATGTCAATTGCAAGCAAAAAAAAAAAAAAAAAAAGTTTACTGTTTATTGACCATGGGGAATGCAGCAGGGAAGAGATGGGTGTGGTGAAGAATAAATTTACCAAAGGAGAAGGAATGAGCTGTGTTCAGACAATGTTCAGGCTGGTGCAAATCAAACACAGAATTGAAATACTAAATCATGGCTAAGAGTGCAGTCTCAGTTAAATACCAGGAAGCATGGACCCCTCTGTGTTCCAAACAGGCACCAGTTCTGGACACCTTACCTAAAGACACTGACATTGAAAAAAATAGAAAAAGTATAACCCATGTAAAGTAAGTATGCAAAGGGCACAAGGCAGAAAGAAAACAAGACTGTCTCTAGACGAGTGGTCTGAGTTACAAAATAAAGCCGAGTCTAGAGCTCCAGTTCAAGTGTAACTGTCACATTTTTTTTTTATTGCAGAAATCAGTAGTATAAGCGATTTTAAGAAACTCTGTAATAGGTTTCATCAGCCAAAAAAGCCTCCTTCTGTACTCAAGAAGCAATTTCCCAGCCTCCCCCCCTGACTTCTTATCTGTGCATTATCAGGCAAACACGTCTTCATTACAGAGAAGCCAGTGAAGACGGGCTCTGCTCTCTCCATTGTAAGCCTATGAAGGGGGGAGGGGCTGAGGGAGATGAGGGAGCAGGAAGAGGTGACATGAAGGTCAGCTGTTTCTAGACTCTCTGGGCACCTAAAACGCTAAATTCAGGTGTCAGAAAGGTCAGTGCTTATCTATGAACTTACTGAGAGAAGATTGCAGGGTGTTGTGCTTTGCAAGACTGCTCCGTGCTCAGTCACTCCTAACAGCCCCTCCCCTCTCCATAGCCACATAATGGAGACAGAAATCCTGCTTCATTTGATGTGAGGGGGGAGGCTGGGTGATTGCTTTTTCACTACAGAAGGAAACTCTTTTAGTACATAAAAACCTATTACAGAGTTTCTTAAAATCGCTTGTACTGTTGATATTTAATGTTTTCAGAAAAATGACCCTGAAATTACAGTTACGCTTTCAGTTTTTAACATTGAAAGATAAGTTAAAACGTTAAACAAGATCTATGAAAGACTAAATATGAGAAAAAGATTGGCATAATGTGAGCTTGGTAGGGGGGCCGTAGCAACAGAAAATATTATTTTACTAGAAGAGTAGTAGATGCTTGGAATAAACCTTCTGCAGATGTGGTTGAAAAATCAAAAATACACTGGGTCATCAGCTGCAGCCAGCAAGTGCCGACCTAATAGGTCAGCGCTCGATTGCTTCTCGTTCCCTGTTGCTGACGGCGCTATTACATGTGCCGACAGCAAGCGGGTGAGTGCTGGAGGCGCAGGGGGCTGCTGCCGCGCGGTCTGCTGCGGCCACTCCTATTACATAAAGCGACAACAGCAGCCTGTTGAAAGACAATGATCAGCCGACATCATGTATGTCAACTGATTGTAGTCTTCTACTACACAGAGCAATAATCGGCTCTAAC
The DNA here is from genome assembly GCF_027789765.1 of Dendropsophus ebraccatus. NCBI lineage: Eukaryota > Metazoa > Chordata > Amphibia > Anura > Hylidae > Dendropsophus > Dendropsophus ebraccatus. The sequence goes on from NC_091458.1 coordinate 125,816,926, forward strand.
GGCCAATAATCGCTTTGTGTAATAGGGCCTCAAGCATGCCTGGGATACATAAACATGAAACAATGTAATGGCAGACTAGATGGAATATATAGTGATTTTTGCCATCAATCGCCTCTGTTTCTCTGATTTAACAATGTGTTGAGTTAATTGCAGCTACAATTTGTGACTCCATTTTCAGGTAAAAGTTTCTCAACCTTGGAGAAAATATATGCGTGAAAAATAATTTAGGTATCTCAGAAACGTGTCTTATGCATTGTTAAAGAAAATTAGTTCATCCAAAATTCCATTCATTATTAAATTGCTGTACTTAGAATATTGAAATATTTTTCTGCTCCATTCCATTTCTGGTTCAGAATACTTTAAACTGTTAATTATATATTGCTTTTTATCCATTCCACGCATATATTTTACAGCCTATTAAATACATTATTCCGCACTGATCAATGAAACTGTAATAATAATTTTAATTTCCTGAGTATGATGTTAAATACCAACTTTTTTTCTTTGTCCTTCTTGGCTTCAGAAATGATGATCAATGGTTAACGCCATTCGGATTCAATCTAAATAAGTTGTACCTTTAAAAAAAAAAGGGAAAGAAAAAACATATTTGAATTCTGAGAAGTAAAGGGAAGCTGCAATAGATATCTGTCAAATGTTCCAATGTGTTAATAGAATCAGGTTGATGCATTACTCTTTGTGTTATCTGAAGAATGACTTGCAAGCCTTGTCTGATCAAATGCCAGCTTCAAGAGAAAAGAAGGAATATACAGCTCTTTACTGGTTCCCAATGAGTCTGAACACTTGGGCAAATATCTGTTTGAACTGAGAAATATACAGAAATGAAAATTTTTCCTAACTTAATAGTCAAGGTGTCAGCTTAATAAAAGCAATTACTAAAAACAAGACATCTGACCGTTTTCTGGTAACAGATATACACTACATAATAAATTGGGATCCAAATTAAATATCATGGGTGGTGGTTATAATTAGACATACCTATGTTACTGGCAGAAGCTTGATCTCTGCATTGATCAGGCTCTATCTCTCTCGCTAGGTGGGAGCAATGCCTAGTAGAGCCACACGGGAAACAGATCACTGATCTCAGGGAGACCATCCAAAGATAACACTGTTGGCTGCCGGCTAAATCTCTCCTACTTAAGCGCAAAAAAAAAGTGCAAAATTGCTGATTTTAGGACACATCAGATTTGGATAATTGTTAATAAAAAGTGATCAAAAAGTCGCATATACTTTAGAAAGTACAGATCATGGCACAAAAAATGACACCTCACACAGCCCCATAGAGCAAAAAGACCAAAAAATAAAAGCAATATAAGGATGGTAATAGAGCAACTTTAAACACTTTTTTTTAAAAGGTTTTAAAACCTTTTTTAAAAGCCACCAAATAAAAGTTATATAAGTTGCCTATCATTGAAATTGTATTACTTGAGGGACATAGATAAAATGCCAATTTTACCATAAACACCTCAAACCCCCCCCCCCCCACCTCCTCAATGGTCATTTTCACTGCGCAAATATTTTTTCCAGTCTTTCTCGCTGCATATGTTATATATATATATATATATATATATATATATATATATATATATATATATATAAATAGGTGAAGTACAATTAGTATTGCAAAAAATAAGGGCTCATACGGTTCTGCAGGCTTTTTAAACACGAGGATGAAAAGTGCAAAAATGAAAATTGGCCTAGTCATCAAAGGGTTAGGGAACAACCTTGCAATAATGAATATTATAGAAGTCTCCTACAACTTCGGCCTACAACTTCGGCACAATACCATGTGTTTGTAGTCTTTCCAATTCATTATTTTTTATTAAATAATACTAAAACACAGCTCTAAGGAACATGTTTACAGTGGTAGTAATAGAGTCCAAAAAGTATCAGCTAAGGGCAATGGTGATTTTCCTCCCTGACAAATCCCATACACACACTGTTTACATAAGGTAGAACCTTTCTGCCACCGGACATTTCTCAAAATAAGGTTTCTATCACATGCTGGCAGGCAGAATGAGGAGGCCACTCTTCTGTACTAGGTACAATAATTGCTTTGCAAGTACCATTGTACAGATCAGGCATGAAAGGTAAAGGCAAGCTTGGTGTACAAGACACTGTAACTGAAAGAGTTGATGCATGTACAGATTAAGGGAATCAGCACAGCAATGTGTAAGGGTCACACAGGAAATTATTTTGCATTTGTAACTTTTATCCCCTTATTTCATAATGTCAGAAGTTTCTTCCTTGGTTGGCAGCCTGGGGAATTGCTCTGGCAGAGGTTAAAGGAATAGGTGCAATGTAATTTATTTGCTTTAAAAGTCACAGGACGAGCCACCAGGGACCCTGTATACATAGCATATTCGCTGAGCGAGCAGGCAGCTTTGTGTTTTGCCAGACACATTACATTAGGGAAGGTTTAATCTTCTGGAAGCATCAATATAAATGGTAGGGAACAAAACCGGGTGAAAGAAAGGGAAAATGAAGGATAGCTACTTATATGTCATTGTAAAACGCAAACAATGATATTATCTCATTACAGCTCCATGCCAGTACTTCAATATTTTTGTTAATATCTCGAGATGAGATCACTGATTTACCTAGGTTTAAGTATAAAACATTTGTGCTAGAGCTTGTGTCTTACTTCACAAGATATCATGCAGCTCCTGGACCATGGAAACAAACCCCAGTAGTGCTTATTAGGATTGTTCACATTGAAACAGTCCTCTTTGTTGCCTAGACTTTCTGGGCATATACAGCGAGAAGAATTCTAAATCACATTTCCTGCTGCTAACCTTCTTAGAAAGAGACATGAATACAAAAAATATTCATACATATACATTTCAATATATGTCTAAATTACACGTTTGGTGCACAAATGTCTATGAAAATTCAACTGTTTCTCAAAGTGTTGTGATAGCATGAATATAATAGGTAGTTTACATTTTTCTCTTGTTATTATTGCTTCTTTTTTTTTTTTTTTAAAGGATTACAGGATTTTCCTGCTTTCTAACCCAGGAAAATCTTCTCAGTCAGGGGAAAATCTTCTGTAAGTCAGGGGTCATCGTATACGCTTGTAGGGCGACTGCTGAAAAACTTTGGAGTAGAATGGAGAATCTGCAGTCGCCGCATAAAAAACGGTCGTATCCCCGATGTGTGTGACGTCTGTACGAAGGGCAGAGCAAGCTGGCGTCTGTGTTATGGAAAAATAAAAAGCTTATGCACACCTCTTTCACCTGTCTGGCCTGCTCTTGTATCCTACCGGTATTACTGTACCTCCTTCTCTGCCTCTTAGATCTTACCACTGACTGATGTTTTTTTTTTTCCGTTAATTTTTATTTTTTGTGTGTTGGGGGTACGCCAGAAAATATGTATTTAGTGTGTTCATATGATGTATATGCACATTGGTAGATGAGTGGATCATGACACACATTTAGTAAGATGTTTTCACACGTAAGATTTTTAGGGGAGAAAAAAAAAACACTAAGGGGGGGGATTTATGAAGCTTTAAAAGTTTTGTCGTAGAGGGGCCTTTTGCATACATTTTTTACATCGGGCCCCTCCTCTCCTGTTGCGCCAGAGGGGTGGAGAGGGGGTGAAGAGGGGGCCTGGGCTCTGCATTGCATCTCTACATAAATCTGAAGAGCATCGGCACTGCTGGGATATTTTTAAGCCCAGTGTAAAAAACGCCAGACTCAATAAATGTTCCCCTATGTTTCTGTGAAATGGCCTTATACTGCAAAGGCAGTCTGTATCTTCATTACTGCACTAAGGGACACATAAACTTTTACAATACGGACACTTGGTAATACACAGTGATCTTGGGCTGGATAGAGCAACAGTAATCAAATGAATAAAAAAAAAGTTAAAATTATGGATTCACAAAAATATATATGTTCCTCAAGTCTTCACGATTACAATGATATGTAACATGTATAACTTTTATATTATGTGACGGCTTCAAAAATTCAAACCATTTTAAATATATGTTCCTTAAAATCGCTCCTTTCCGAGGCTTATAACGCTTTTATCTAGGGATGGTCCACACCTGGTTCAGGTTAAGGTTCATACGAACCTGAACTCTCGGAAATGATTCCTGCTGTCTGTCCGCTCCGTGGAGAAGGTGGACACAGCGGGAGGACCGCCTGGAAAACTGGGATACAGCCATAACCAAAGGCTCTATTGCAATTTTCCAGGCGGTCCTCCCGCTGTATCCACCGGCTGCACGGAGCGGGCAGACAGCCGGAATCTGATGTCGAATGTTCAGATTCATACAAACCCGAACCTCGCAGCAGGTTCGGACCATCCCTGCTTTTATCCTTTGGTCTATGGGGCTGTGTGAGGTGTCATTTTTTGTGCCATGATCTGTTCTTTCTATCGGTAACTTGACTGCGCATATGCGACTTTTTGATCGCTTTTTATTACAATTTTTTTGGATTTGATGAGACCAAAAATGCGCAATTTTGCACTTTGGGATTTTTTTGCGCTTACGCCGTTTACCGTATGAGATCGGGAATGTGATTGATTAATAGTTCAGGCGATTACGCATGCGGTGATACCAAACATGTTTAGTTATTTATTTTTATTTAGAACATGGGAAAAGGGGGGTAAATCACACTTTTATTAGGGGAGGGGGCTTTTTACTAATAATAACACTTTTTTTTAGTTTGACACTTATACTAGAAGCCCCCATGGGCTTAGATATGCAGCATAGATCGATGAGATAGGCACTCGATTGCTTACGGCTGCTGTAACCGGAAGCAACCGAATGCCGAGCCAGGATCAGTGCCATTTTGGCGAAGACCCCGGCAGGTAACAGACATGGAGATCGCTCCTCCAGGACAACGTCCTGGGGGGGGGGCGATCTCCATCATTAGACACCAGGGAACGGCTGCATCAGGTAATCGGATGCAGCTGTCATCTTTGACAGCTGCATCCGATTATCTAATTAGCGGGAACGGCGATCGGACCGTGCCCGCTAATAGCCGCGGTCCCAGGCTACATGCGGCACCCGGGACCGCGGCGGTTCAGAGCGTGGCCCCGCTCTGAACACCTGTGGGCGACCCTGGATGGGGTATTCCAGGAAAAATTCACTTTTCCCCTATTGCTGGGGGTTCAGGGGTCAGACACCCCGCAAAAGTTAATTTTTCCCAGAATACTCCTTTAACCCTTTAAGGACAGGGCCCATTTTCGTTTTTGCGTTTTCGGTTTTTCCTCCTTGTGTTTAAAAGGCCATAGCACTTGCATTTTTCCAACTAGAAACCCACATGAGCCCTTATTTTTTGCGTCACTAATTGTACTTTGCAATGACAGGCTGAATTTTTGCATTTGGTACATTACAAAACCAGAAAAAAATTCAATGTGTGGTGAAATTGAAAAAAAAAAACGCATTTCTTTTATTTGGGGGAACTGTGTTTTTACGCCATTCGCCCTGGGGTAAAACTGACTTGTTATGCATGTTCATCAAGTCGTTACGATTAAAACGATATATAACATGTATAACTTATATTGTATCTGCTGGCCTATAAAAATTCAAACCATTGTTAACAAATATACTTTTTTCCAGGCTTATAACGCTTTTATTCTTTGGTCTATGGGGCTATTTCAGGTGTCATTTTTTGCGCCATAATGTGTTCTTTCTATAGGTTCCTTGACTGCGCATATACGACTTTTTGATCGCTTTTTATTACATTTTTTCTGGATTTGATGCGACCAAAAATGCGCAATTTTGCACTTTGGGATTTTTTTGCGCTCACACCGTTTACCGTGCGAGATCAGGAATGTGTTAAATTAATAGTTCGATAGGCGATTACGCACGCGGCGATACCAAACATGTTTATTTATTTATTTATTTGTTTACTTTTATTTAAAACCTGGGAAAAGGGGGTTGATTCAGACTTTTATTAGGGGAGGGGGCTTTTTACTATAAACAACACTTTTTTTTTTTTTTTTTTACACATATACTAGAAGCCCCCCTAGGGGACTTCTAGTATATATACTTTAATCTCTCATTGAGATCTTTGCTGTATAGATATACAGCAAAGATCAATGAGATAGGCACTCGTTTGCTTTCGGCTGCTGCAGCATCAGACAGGGAGATCGCTCCTCCGGGACAACGTCCCGGAGGAGCGATCTCGCCCACTAGGCCCCAGAGAAAGGTTGCCTCCGGTAATCGGAGGCAGCTGTCAACTTTGACAGCTGCCTCCGATTAGCTAATTAGCGGGCACGGCGATCAGACCGTGGCCGCTAACAGTGGTCCAGGGCTACACGCTGCACCCGAGACCACGGCGCTTCAAAGTGGGGTCGCCGCGCGGCCCCGCATTGAAGTGCTAATAAGGACATATGACATTTTTCTGAAAACATTAAATATCAACAGTACAAGCAATTTTAAGAAACTCTGTAATAGGTATTATGTACTAAAAGAGTTTCCTTCTGTAGTGAAAAAGCAATCTCCCAGCCTCCCCCCTCACATCAAATGAAGCAGGATTTCTGTCTCCATTATGTGGCTATGGAGAGGGGAGGGGCTGTTAGGAGTGACTGAGCACGGAGCAGTCCTGCACAGCACAACACCCTGCAATCTTCTCTCAGTAAGTTCATAGATAAACACTGACCTTTCTGACACCTGAATCCTGCGGTTTAGGTGCCCAGAGAGTCTAGAAACAGCTGACCTTCATGTCACCTCTTCCTGCTCCCTCATCTCCCTCAGCCCCTCCCCCCTTCATAGGCTTACAATGGAGAGAGCAGAGCCCGTCTTCACTGGCTTCTCTGTAATGAAGACGTTTTTGCCTGATAATGCACAGATAAGAAGTCAGGGGGGGAGGCTGGGAGATTGCTTCTTGAGTACAGAAGGAGGCTTTTTTGGCTGATGAAACCTATTACAGAGTTTCTTAAAATCGCTTATACTACTGATTTCTGCAATAAAAAAAAAAACATGACAGTTACGAGGTTAAGGCCTGTACTAAGACATGTCTTATTTTTTGCGGCACAGATTTTATATCTGTAAAACTGTAGACAGTGTAAATATCCCAATAGAAATAAATGTGCTCTAAATTTGATAAATGTACTGAACATGCGCAAAATGCCTTAGGGCCCTATTACATCAACAGATTATCTGACAGATGTTTTTTAGTCAAAGCCAGGAATGGACTATAAACCGGGAGCAGGTAATAAAGTAAAGAGATTTCTCCTCTTTTCAAATCCATTCCTGGCTTTGGTTTAAAAAAATCTGTCAGATAATCTTTTGGTGTAATAGGGCCCCTAGGCTGCCTGGAAAATATAAATACAGCCATAGGGGCACATGTATTAAGGGGCAAATTTTTTTTTTTGGGCGTAAAGTGCCCATTTGCGGAAAAAATATTTGCAAATCGGCACTTTACGCGGGGTACGCCAGGGGGGAGGGGGGGGTATGTGTGGAGGGGGTGGAATGGGGGGCACGGACTCAGAGTCCGCGTGATTCATTATTATTTTCTCTTAAAGATACGCAGAAAATCTACTCCAGCTCTGAGCTGGCGTAGGTTTTCTGCCGTGCGCAACGGCGCGCACGGGATTTATGTTAAGGCAGTCCGCCTCTACCTAAATCTCGGTAGTGCCGGAGCTGCGGGGACATTTTTAAGTCTGGCGCAAAAATGTCGGACTTAACAAATGCCCCCTATAGACTTTATCCATGTTTTCCAGGACTCCCTAGGACTGCATTCAACTTCAGCCACTGGTAATCAAATGCTGAGAGTTTGGGTTTGGACAAACCTGAACATACTTAAAGTTCCCTCATCTCTACTAAATATGTTTATTTTTATTTATATATTTTAAAGAATGGAGGGGGGGGGGGTGATTTAAATTTTTATTTTTTATATTTTTAAAACTTTTTGATTTCATTTTTTATTCCTAACTAGGGACCTTTCATACGCAATCATTAGATTGCTAATGCTGATTTATGTAATGCTGCATTGCATAGATCAGTGTTTTCAGTTCTCTGCTAATAGAGTCTGGCTCGTCATTACTATCTCTGTACAAACTCCTCATATGTATTTCTTCACAAAGTAACAGTACAGTGGCTCCATATAAGGCTAATTTGTGCCTCCAAATAGTAGTCAGGCCCCCAAATTGCAGTCTCGTCTGTGTCCCCATACAGTATTAGGCTCCCTCTGTAACCACATATAATACTGTCCCACTCATAACAGGCCTTTTCTGTGTCCCCATATAGTGTTAGACCCTTCCTTTGTGATCCTCATAATAGTTTAAGTTTGGCTAGGGCTTTATTCCCTCAATGTCTTTTTTTTTGCAAAATATCAGTCTTTATATAACCTAAAAAAAAATGTGGGAACATATTGTAAGTCATAGTAACATAGCAACATTGTTAATAAGGTTGAAAAAAAAAAACGAGTCTATCAAGTTCAACCTACAAAAAACCCTACTGTGTCAGTTTAAGTCAGCTGTGAATTTAACCCTTTGAGGACCAGGCCCAAAATGACCCAGTGGACCAAGCTAATTTTCTATTTTTCCTCTTTTCGTTTTTGTCCTCCTCCCCTTCCAAGAGCTCTAGCACTTTCGGATTTCTATCTAATGGGCCATGTGGGGACTTGTTTTTTTACAGAAGTAGTTGTACTTTGTAATGGCGTCTTTCATTCTACCATAACATGTATGATGGAATCCCAAAATTATTATTTATGAAGATAGAAATTGGTGAAATCCTAAAAAAGAATGCATTATGGTAACGTTTGGGGGGTTCCTGGGTCTACATGCACTATACGGTAAAAAAGACATGATACAATATTCTTTATGTCAGACCGAACACAACCAAATGCAGGATTATACATATTTTCTAATGTTATATGTATATTTTTAATAAAATCCTTTTTTTTTTTTGCAATTAATTATTAATAAAATGGGCCTATTGTGATGCTTATAACGGTTTTATTTTTTCACCTACTGGGCTGTATGTGGTGTCATTTTTTTCCACCATGATCTCCAGTTTTTATTAATACTATATTTGTGAAGATCAGACCTTTTTATTACTTTTTATTAACTTTTTTTTATATATAATGTAACAAAAAAAAATCGGTAATCCTGGCACTTTTTTCGCTCTTTTCGTTTACGTTGTTCCCAGTTAATGATGACCATTGTTATATTTTTATAGATCGGACAATTACGCACACTACGATATATTATATGTTTATTTATTTATTTTTATGTGTTTTGTTTATATACTGGGAAAAGGGGGTGATTTGAACTTTTATTGGGGGAGGGGCTTTGGGTAGTGTAACAATGTTTTTAATTTTTTTTTTTTTACACATTTTAAGTCCCTTTGGGGGACTTGTACATTCATTTGTTTGATTTTGTATACTTATCATTGCTGTACCATAGGTATGGCATTGATCAGTGCGGTCAGTCAATGAGCGGACCGCGTGGAGGCAGGTAAAAGACCTTCGGTGGTCTGTTACAACGATCGGGGCCCCCGCAGTCGTGCCGCGAATGCGGCATTTAAGGGGTTAACAACGCGCTGCAGTGCGATCGCTGCAGCCTGTCATTAACGGTGAGGGTCGGGCCTCCTATGAAGGTCAGGGCGTACAGGTACGCCCACAGTTGTCTGGGAACAGACTTCCAGGGCATACCTGTACACCCTTGGTCGTCTAGGGGTTAATCCTGTCAAGGTGCAGTGGGATGACTTGATGAGGACTGTAAATGCAAGGCATCCCAGAAATATTTATTAACTATTTTGAGATGTTTGCTGAGGAGTTTTGTTACTAAAGAGTGATCTACAGGTTAAAGGGAATGTACCATTTGCTTAAGATTTTCACATGGCTAGAACGGCGCTAGCGAAGGGAAGTCAATGCCACTGTCTTTTTTTTTTTTTTAACCATGTCCCGGTTACCCTGTACCTTAACAGAAAAGAACAGTGGTATGTTATAAAAAGGAGCACCCCAACAAAAAATGCAAAACTATGAAAATATTTATTACAAGTTCCAAATAGCAAGAAATATACAATGGCATAGAAACAAAACAGAATCCCTATACACTATTTAAAAACACTTAAAATATCCACATCCATGAGGGACCCATACAATAAAAGGATCCCCCGGGCCTGCAATACAGTAAACAGGACAACCCACAAACCCTCCTTCTATTACATACAGTATAAAGTGCTATGAACTGAATAAGAAGGTGTGACCACTATATCAATCAATGACTCACAGTGCGTACCATATTATACCACATAACATATGAGAAAATATAATATATATGTATAAATAAGCAAAATAAGCCAGTGCAAAAAAAAATCCAACACACAAACTGTAAGTTCAGAAAAAAGCAGTTGTATTACCATTTCAAGAGGGAGAGGAGCATACACGTGGCAACCCATGATACCCTATGCGTTACATTCCAACAGGAACTTCGTCAGGGGTAGTCAACGTCCACTACTGTCCATGGTGGAAATTGAATGATTGACATTTAAAAATGTACTTTTTCCAATTTTGACACTGTCACACAACAGCTGTTGAAAAAAAATTGCTACTCTGTGATAGTCTTACTGTTGTAGCTTCACGAAGGACTTTCCGAGTGATTCACTCATCTCTAGTTAAAACTAGAAATTTGTTTTGTGTGCAGTGTTAATTCCAATAGAATTTTTACATTGTATATGTTTGTTTCAAGGTTAAAACTGATTGTGATGTCTGTATGTCTGTACAGTCAGTTGTTTTGTAACATAAATTTCTTAGAGAAATTAGTGCTCCGTTTATCATCCCATATACGTGTTTAAAGGGGAACTCCAAGTAGAGGTAAAAAATGAACTTTCTGCAAAAGAAAATAGCATTACTTATCTATCTCTCCCAGTTTTGAAACAACCAAAAATCCATTTGTCTTTGGCAGGGTTGTTCTGTATTGTATGGTTTTACTTCCTGGCTGAGCAGTTGTACACAGTCTTACAGGTTCCAGAATGCAATGCTTTCCCTCAGCTGTTCATCACAGTCCTCCACCCTGCACATCCCCCGCCCAAATCTGTTGCAGAGTGTCAGGATGGTATCTCTGCGGAGCATTATGCGCCCCTCTGCTCGTGCTGTTCGGCCGAGAAGGCACTGATTTTCTTGTATCCTGTTTGTGTGGATTTTTTTTGCTGTGTGTAAACTCTGGTTTATTGCTCACCTGGGTTGGGAGACACACCCGACTTCACCTGCTGAGTTCTGTCTGGCCATGTCATGGTTAATCTGTGTTCTGGTTCTGCTGTGACTGACAGGTCATCCTGCAAGTGGGTCTGTGCTTGGAGATCAGGGGGATGGTCCAATTACGTTCTGGATCAGAACCCTGGCCTCCTATATAACTACCTCAGTCTGGGATATCATTGCTGGTTATTGACTTGTCTCTGCCCGCTTGTATCTTCTGTGTATTTGCTATCCCTGATATTTGCCTTATTCCTTGATCTACCTTGCTTGCCGCCTGCCCTTAACCTTATTGCCTGGACTTTGACTACATTTATAGGATTGTGATTTTGTACTTTTGCTGCCTGATTGTTGTGACCCGGACTGTTTACTATTCTTCATTGTGTTTTGTCTGTCTGTCTTGTATTTGTGTTCCACCTAGCCAGTGCAGGGACCGCCGCCAAGTTGCTTGCCGCCATCTTAGGGCGGATTGTGGCAAGTAGGTAGAGGACAGTGGGTGGGGCTGAGCTTAGGGCTCACTGTCTTGTCTTGTCCTGCTGTCTGGTTCCTGACACAGAGCACCTAGGCTGTGTTTATACATTGCATTTTTATTGTGTTACTGAATTATTTGAATTATTTGCAGTATTTTATCATTTCATTGTCGTCCCACCCAGCACACTGTATTCTCTACCTGTAACACCCACACAGCACTGTATTCTTTACTTGTAACGCCAATATTGGAATAAAGTAAAGAACTATTTTATTTTTATTTTTTTCATCTCCATGCACATATTATGATCAAGCATCTTTTATCTTTGAAGTTGAGCCCCACAATAAGGACTTTATCCCATATTATCTTACGTGGGATACACTGTTCATGCCTTGTTTTTAGTCCAGGAGGGATTGGCAGTGCCAGCTCTGTGCCATTTAGCAACATGTGTAAAGATAGCCCTAATTTCACTGCAGAGTTTTGCACAATCAGTAAAGTTGCAGCACCTGCTTCTGGTCGATCAGAGATGGTGAATCCCTCAGGGGATTGGGGGATTCAGCCAAGCCTTCTGTGACATCACGCCCTGCTCCCTATCTGCATCATCAGCCTGTCCTCAGCAAACACACACACAATGTGAGACAGAGGCATGGAACCTTTGTCTCCTAAGGTGGTAGAGCAGAGGGAGCAGGAGACAATGTGAATTGGCACAGAGACCATTTTTCTTCACTTCCTTAATTTCAATCAGCTACCGGTATGGCAGAATTGCACAGATATGGTAATACATTGTATAGACACATTTATATAACTTTTAATGTACTTTTAATAGAAAACAAGTTTTCCTTATTTGGAGTTCCCTTTTAACTGTAGCTTCCCTTTAATAATCAATATACCATCAGCTGTATGCATATTTCAACACCTATTAGACCATCAACAAGAGCATTGCAAGCTACAGAAGCTATGGTTGTGTCATTTAAAACTGGCTCAAAACTGGAATGAATACTAGCTCATATTTTGACAAAACAATCTAAGGCGCCATTCTATGGCCTCATAAGACATTGGTGCTTGTGTCTGTGCCCTTAAACACAGGTTCCTGACGGCTGCAGGTGCACATCTGGTCTCGCTGCTACAGGCAGGACCACGATTGTTTGAATATGGTCTTAATATTATGTAAGCATTTCACTCAGCATTTCAACATGAGCATACATGCCACCCAAAAGGTGTTAGTTGCACATGTGCTTTAAAAAAAAAAAGTTGAAAGTACTTGAAGACCTGTGCATGTAATAGACTAATGTTAATTTTACCCTATTTGTATGAAAAACTTAATAATCTCCGACTTAAGGATGAAATATTACACTTTTTACCTGGACTGGCATATAGTACATTGCACACAAAAAAAAAAGTAGGAAATAAATAAATAAAAAGGAAAGTGCCTACATTAATCTTTGAAATTTGCAGACAAGGTTGTAAAATCTCGGATGTGTTTTATTTATGCTATTTGTAAGGTTGTGCACGTTTAGGAACTTTACCCAATTCTTTAAAATTCTAATCTGCAGACACCTGAAATGGGATTTCAAAGAGCATCAACAATAAAAAGCTGTCTGCGTGTGAGTTTCCTTCAGAACAATATGATTTAGTTGCTAAAAGTTCAAAATAATGCCTAAAGAATGAAACTCAGCTTAAAGGGGTTGTCTAGAGAAAATCTTTTCTGTCAAATCAACTGGTTTCAGAAAGTTATAAAGATTTTTAATTTACTTCTATTTAAAAATCTCAAGTCTTCGAGTACTTATCAGCTGCTGTATATCATGTGGGAAGTTGTGTTTTCTTTTCAGTCTGACACAGTGCTCTCTGCTGACATCTCTGGCCAAGACAGGAACTGTCCAGAGCAGGAGAGGTTTTCTATGGGGATTTGCTGTTCCTGTGGACAGTTCCTGTCTTGGACAGAGGTGGCAGCGGAGAGCACTGTGTCAGACTAAAAAGAATACACCACTTCCTGCAGTACATACAGCAGCGGATAAGTATGGGAAGACTTGAGATTTTTAAATAGAAGTAAATAACAAATCTATAGAACTTTCTGAAACCAGTTGATTTGAAAGAAAGATTTTCGCTGGACAACCCCTTTAACCCTTTAGTTTTTTTTTTAATTAAAATTTTAAGGAGCAACAAGTAAATAGGTAGATACAATAATGAGAAATGAACGGTCGCTTTGACAAAAGGTTAAATGTACACGTTGACAGAATCTAGTACATTGTCATATTGCTAACACGACTGTCAGAAATACATTGAGTGTGCCTTTAAATAACAGGGTGGTGTAGGTAACATGTCAAATTAGGCAGCATTGAAATTGCCACCAGGAATAGCTAAGAAAATATAATGCCAAGGTGTGAAACAGAATGTCAGCTGGCTAGTGGATACATGTACCCTGTCAGTCCATTAATATTATTTTCAGGGCTGGACCCTCATTAGGGAAATACAAGTATTAAAAAGATATGAGTCTGATATGTTAAATATAAAGTAGTAAGGCTTAGTCAGGTTATGTATCTAATATGTGAAAACAAGCTTAACCCCTTAGCATCCCATGATGTATCTGATACGTCATGGTGACGCTGGGGGAGTTCAGAGAGGGGTCCCGTTGGGACCCCGCTCTGAACGATGCTGCTCCATGCTGTTATATACAGCCGGGGAGCACCTCTATTAGCTGGCAGTTATCCTGTTGCTGCGCCGGCAAACCTGACAGCTGCATTTAGATGCTTTGTACGGCATGTCCCTGGTGTCTAGGGGGACGGATCTCCCCCCGCGATGCAATCGCGCGGGGGGGTGGGGTGGTGGAGATCTGTGCTTCTGGCCGGGCCGGGACTCGGCGTCGGCTCGGCAATACATTGCACTGGCCTGCAGCAGGCCAAAGCAATGTATCACAGATCTAATGGATCTTTGCTGCATTGATCTCTGTGAGAGATGAGTGCTGTGTATATACAAGTCCCCCAGGGGACTTCCAGTTACAGTAAAAAAAAAATATATATATATTTTTATTAATAATTATAATAATATAAATTTTTATTTATATAGCGCCAACAGATTCCGTAGCACTTTACAATTCTGGGGTACATACATAGGCAAAAAATAGACATTACAGAGAGATACATATAATTATCCATACATGAGGAGTGAGGTCCCTGCTCCATGAAGAGGGGGTGCGAGACAGAATGGCAGAGGGGCAAAGTGCTTCATTGTTCTTATGGTCCGGCCATCATTATAAATAAGGCAGTGCAGGTAAGGGTGGATGAACCTGTCACCAGCCAATGCCTGCATGCACAGGTCTAGGTGCTTAAATGCTTGGTGTGTGTGTGTGTGTGTGTGTGTGTGTGGTGGAGGTAGGTGTGTGTGTGTGTGTGTGTGTGGCGGAGGTAGGTGTGTGTGTGTGTGTGTGTGTGTGTGTGGCGAAGGTAGGTGTGTGTGTGTGTGTGTGTGTGGCGAAGGTAGGTGTGTGTGTGTGGGGGGGGGAGGTTGAGGGTAGAAGTCAAAATTAGGGAACCTGGTAAGCCTGCTTGAATAGATGAGTTTTGAGGGCACGTTTGAAACTTTGTGTATTGGAGGTGAGTCTGACAGTCTTGGGTAATGCATTCCATAGAACTGGTGCAGCTCGGGTGAAGTCCTGGAGACGGAAGTAAGAGGTGCGGATTAAGGTGGATGTTAGTCTTAAGTCATTAGAGGAGCTTAAGGCACGGGTAGGGCAGTAGACAGAGATGAGGGAGGAGATATAAGGAGGTGAAGCACTGTGGAGAGCCTTGTGGGTGAGCAGGAGCACTTTGTATTGTATCCTGTGTTTAATAGGGAGCCAGTGTAGTGACTGACACAGGGGGGAGGCATTGGTATAGCGGCTGGACATGGAGATGAGCCTGGCCGCTGCATTGAGAATGGACTGGAGAGAGGAGAGTTTAGAGGAAGGAAGGCCGATTAGTAAGAAATTGCAGTAGTCAAGACGGGAATGGATCAGAGCGACAATGAGAGTTTTAGCAGATTCGACAGTGAGGAAGGGACGGATTTTAGAGATGTTTTTTAGATGCAGATTACAGGAAAGTAAAAGAGATTTAATATGAGGAGTGAAAGAGAGATCAGAGTCAAATATAACCCCAAGGCAGCGGGCTTGTTGTGTAGGGGTTATGGTTGCACCACAGACAGAGATGGAGATGTCAGGTGGAGGGTGTTTAGCAGAGGGAGGGAAGACAAGAAGCTCAGTCTTAGCAAGGTTGAGTTTTAGGAATAGGGAGGACATAGCGTTAGAGACGGCAGACAGACAGTTACTGGTGTTCTGTAGAAGAGCGGGGGTGATATCACGGGAGGAGGTATAGAGCTGGGTATCATCAGCATAGAGATGGTACTGAAAACCAAACTTACTGATGATTTGTCCGATGGGTAAAGTGTAAAGTGAGAAAAGGAGAGGGCCCAGGACTGATCCCTGAGGAACCCCGACTGTAAGGGGGAGGGAAGATGAGGTGAAGCCAGACAGTGATACGCTAAAGGAGCGGTCAGAGAGATAGGAGGAAAACCAGGAAAGAGCAGAGTCCTTGAGGCCAATAGAGCGGAGCATGGAGAGGAGGAGCTGGTGGGCTACAGTGTCAAAAGCTACAGATAGGTCCAGGAGAATGAGAAGTGAATGGTTACCTTTAGATTTGGCAGTAAGGAGATCATTAGAGACTTTAGTAAGAGCAGTTTCTGTAGAGTGGTGAGGACGGAAACCAGACTGAAGGGGGTCAAGGAGAGAGTTGTCAGAGAGGTAACGGGTTAGGCAGGAATAGACCAGACGTTCCAAGAGTTTAGGGTTAAAAGGGAGATTGGAGACAGGTCGATAGTTGGCAGCACAGGAGGGGTCTAGAGAGGGTTTTTTCAGTAATGGAGTGATGGTGGAGTGTTTGAAAGTCGAGGGGAAGATGCCAGAGGAGAGGGAGAGGTTGAAGATTTTAGTAATGTAGGTAGTGACAACAGGAGAGAGAGACTGGACAAGGTGTGCGGGAATAGGGTCACTAGGGCAGGTGGTGGGGCGAGAGGAGTCTAGGAGTCTGGAGACTTCCTCCTCTGTCACTGGCTCAAAGGCTGAGAGGGATGAGGAGGAACAGTGAGAAGGAATAGGATTAATATTACCTGGGGAATGGGAGATGATCTCCTGGCGGATTGTGTCTATTTTATCCTTGAAGTAGTTGGCTTAGTCTTCAGCACAGAGGTTAGTGATGGGTGTCTGAACTTTGGGTTTAAGGAGAGAGTTGAGGGTATCAAAGAGGCATTTTGGGTTATGGGAAAGAGAAGAGATCAGAGTGGTAAAGTAGGATTGCTTAGCAGAGTGAAGAGCAGAGAAATAGCTTCTAAGCATGAACTTATAATGTAGAAGGTTGACTGTTGTCTTGGATTTCCTCCACAGACGTTCAGCACACCTAGAACACCATCTAAGAAAACGAGTTCTGGATGTGTGCCAGGGTTGTGGCCGTCTGTGTCGGGCTGTTTGGGGTATAGGGGGTGCAAGTTTGTCCAGGGTGGTTTTGAGGGTGTCGTGGTATTGTTTAGCAGCAAGATTAGGACAAGAGAGGGAAGAGGTGGGGGGCAATGATGACTGTACAGTATCTAGCAGTTGTTGGGTGTCTATAGCACGTAAGTTCCTATTTGTGAGTGAGGTCGAGGTGTGAGTGAGGTCGTTCTCTCCAGGAAGGAGAGAACGTTGTGGTCAGAGAGGTCAGTGGTTAAGTTAGTAAAGTGTGAAACTGGGCAAAGTCTGGAGAAGACCAGGTCCAGGGTATTCCCACCCTTGTGGGTGGGAGAGTTAGAATGCTGATAGAGGCCAAGGGAGGAGGTTAGAGAAAGAAACTGAGCGGCTGATGGGGAGATTGGGTTGTTAATTGAGATGTTAAAATCGCCCATGATTAAAGCAGGAATATCGGAAGACAGAAAGTAAGGAAGCCAGGTAGAGAAGTGATCAAGAAACTTAGTAGGTGAGCCAGGAGGGCGGTAGATGACTGCAACTCTCAGGGAAAATGGACGGAAAAGTCGTACGGTGTGAACTTCAAAAGAGGAGAATGAGAGGGAAGGCTCAGGGGGGAATGACCTGGTAAGTGCAGTCTGGGGAGAGAAGTACACTCACTCCTCCACCATGCCTGTTATCAGGTCTAGGGGTTTGTTACAGACAGAGAGCACAGTTAATGCTGATAGGATCCGGCAAGCAACGGATCCTGACCAGGTTATGGGGGTTTCTGAAGGAGGTAGGTGGAGAGAAGCTGTGAGTGAAAGAGGGAGGACCAGGGTTAGGAGAAATGTCTCCTGCTGCAAGAAGGAGGAGAATTGTTAGAGACAGTAGATGATTTAGTGACTTAGGAGGACAGTTTCTGTGCTGCACCTTGGAGAAACTAAGGTGATGGGGGTTCAGGAAGGTAAAGAGTGAGTGTGAGCAGTACATGGGTGACGGAAGGAGAGAGGGGCTAATGTGGACAGAGTCCACAGGGGGAATGGGTGGGGGATAGGTCTGTAGACATAGGATTAGCAGGTATAGAGAGATAAACAGCATGATGAAAGTAGTAAAAATGTATTAAGTGGTTAGTAGGTCTATGGAATACATGTGCAGTACTCACAGGTTTCTTATGGTTTCCTTCTGGTTTAATTCTGGTCTAATTCTAAAGAGGTCACTTATGAGGTCACTTGCGATGGAACGAACAATGGAGTATTCAAAAGACCAGTGGTCAAAAGACCAGTGTGCCCACTCTTATAGTTCTATGGCTATGATTAAATGACTCAGAAAGGCTGAAGTCACCCCCCTTTTCCCATTTTACAAATATAAATAAATAAACAAATAAAAAAACATATTTGGTATCGCCGCACACGTAATCGCCCGAACTATTAAATTATCACATTCCTGATTTTGCACGGTAAAAGGCATCAGCGGAAAAAAATTCCATAGTGCAAAATTGTGCATTTTTGGTCCCAACAAATCCAGAAAAAATGTAATAAAAAGCGATCAAAAAGTCGCATATGTGCAGTCTAGGTACCGATTCAGATGAGTTTTTCGGATAAGCTGCAATGGGTGTGTACATGAGGGTTGGTATTTTATCTGGCCATCCTATATCATATACATGACATTTTTCTGCTTATTTCTGCTCTGCTAAATCAGTAATTTTACCTTTCTCCCAGAGCTGGTGTGTGGAACATAACACCTATGGTTATTTCGCACACAGAAGAGGAGATCCTGCACTGTCTTTGTGCACAGCCTAATAAGCTGCCACGAGGAATATATGACAAAGCTGTAGTGTGCAGTGTATAATGTGTATACAGTCCTGGAGTGAGATTTCCTACAGAGATGTCCCTTTGGTCTCTCTCTCTCTTTGCCTGTGTATCCAAGAAGTGTTGCCTGTAACTTGATGTGTAAGCTACTCACAGGACAGAATAGAGCTGATAGAGCTGAGTGAAAAACAGTCAATCAGATCCATTGATCTATGCAAAGTGTGTTGAAATGACAATGCCTATATAGGGGTTTGTCCACTTCATAGTACAATTGTGTAGTGTATGTATAGCATTACTAAATTTACACACTTACTGATGATAGCTCCCTATGTGCCTCAAAGTGATACCAGGTACCTTTACTCCAGGCTGTGCTATCTTGGTCTGTATGGTGAATTCTGTCCATAAGATGACTGAGCATGTGGCAATGCCAGTGATGGGCTGGCCCAACGGAGTACCAGAGAATCCTCCAGTGGGCCACCAGCTTTAAAACCTGCACTAACACTGACTGACCTGTTGTTTCTCACTGGTTCTTCATTGGTGGGCCCCAGGATCATTTCCTCTGGTGGGCCCTAGATACCCCAGTCCAACCCTGCCGCCATCTGTGTCCTTTCCTGAGCCTTTATATTCCTAAAATGGAGGAGGCATGCTCTTTAAAAAGTGTCAATGTTACTTCCAGTCAAGGGTTTGATAATAAGTGACCGTGAGAGGATTGAAAATGTTTTTTAACAGATGACTGTATATAGAATTTAATTCTGCTTTTATAACAGACATTCCGTAATGTTCAATTTATCTGTAAGTAAATAGCCATGGTAATATTAGCATTAATAATGTGAAAAATAGACCCAAAATGAACTAGACATATGTTCACATTACATTTTAACCATTTAGGGGCTTTGAACTATACATTTACAACCAGTAGGCATTGTTCTTCTACAGCTAGAGGCCTATGCTTAAAGGGGTTATCCAGCGCTACAAATACATGGCCACTTTCCCCCTACTGTTGTCTCCAGTTTGGGTGGGGTTTTGAAACTCAGTTCCATTTAAGTAAATGGAGCTTAATTGCAAACCGCACCTGAACTGGAGACAAAAGTAGGGGGAACAGTGGCCATGTTTTTGTAGCGCTGGATAACCCCTTTAATGGAGCTTAATTGCAAACCGCACCTGAACCGGAGACAAGAGTGGTGCTATCTCTGAAAAAAAGTGGCCATGTTTTTGTAGCACTGGATAACCCCTTTAAACTCTCAGACTGTCTCTACAGCCTGCACCATACCCAATAAAAGTAAACCTATCATGTAGCTTCAGCTGTCCCCTATAAAGCTGGTCTGAATTTGTAATCTGCTCTCTTTGGACCATTTTATACAAACCTGATGTAGAATCCAACTGTTTGTTGGTTTAAAATTTTAGTTAAGTACAATATAAATGCTGTAATTTTTTAAATAATTTTAACATAGTAAGATCCAGAGCAATATTCAATAAAGAACACGGGTTCATCTTTGCAATTTAAGCCCACAATTTTTTTCCCAAATTGGCTGATGTCTAAAGCCATAGTGAGTTATGAGATACAAGTACTTTAACCTTTATGTGCAGTACAGAGAGGCAGCTTCCCTTTTAGCTTGAGTTCCTTAAAGAAGGCTTTGGAGCTGATATGTAATTTAAGGCAGCCGTTAGCTTTGGGCATGTTATTGTCTAGGTAAGGGCCACGAACTTAGCATTGCTGTGTTAAAATTTATGAGCCACTTTTGTTACTGAGTCTTGTTGTCCTGTCCATTAATCATACGCTTCAGCACTATCATGGAGGAAACTAGGCTGTATGCTGTCCACACTGACGGAAATAAAAAAAATGCTACTGCTGCATGACATAGTTTTTCCCTTTACTTACACACATATAGTAAAAGGAAGTAAATAGGCACCTGACTATTTTCTTATATCCATATTGAACAGTGGCCAGAGACAGCTTAGGCTGGGTTCACACTATGTTTTTGCAATCCCTTTTTTGCAAAAAAAAAAACTGATGAAAAACTGATGAAAAAAAAAACGGATGCAACTGTGTGCATCCCTTTTCATCCATTTTTCCATTGACTTCTATTATAAAAAAAAAAGGGATCCGTTTTTTTTGACGGACACAAACCATGGTCGACCGTTTTGATCCTTTTTTTCATAATGGAAGTCAATGGAAAAAAGGATCAAAACGGATGCACATAATCCGTTTTTTCCATCCATTTAAAAAAAAAAAAATCTTTAAATTTTTTGGTAAAGATTGTTTTACCAGTTGTATTGTGTGAGGACCGCCCTAACCAGAAGATATAGCGGGGGAGAAACCGCGGCAGCGTAATCCTCTCTCCAGCGGTCTGCTCGTTCTGTCAATATTTTCTCATAGACTTAAGCCCCTATTACACGGGGCGATTAATAGGAGCAAAGGAGCACCGACCTGTCAGGTCACTTGTTCCTTGTTCCACAAACGCTACGGTAGCGACTGGGTAAGACCCGAGGGACGGGAGTGCGAAGAACTGCCTGGGTGATTATTAGATTGTCCGGTTAGATCCGTCTGATCAGAGCAGGCTTTAGCATTGAGACCCACTGTGATAAATTTTGACATGTCTGATGACATAAAAGACAAAAATGGCCAGCACTCCAGTACCACAGTTCACAAAGTGCAGGTTGCATGCTGCTCTGGCTAAAATACAGACAAAGTCTATGTTAACATGATTTTTTTCAGTTTTTTGTTTTCAAAATGTTTGCATTGTTGAGGCCCATCATTGTCATGGGCTATGTTGGGGGGGGGGGGGGGGGGGGTGGAGAGAGAAAAGGCATCTGCTCATTCTTTTTAAAACATTGGAGTTACTGAAATGACGGACGCCCAATGCACATAGGGGGGCATTTATTAAGTTCAGCGCTTTTTGCGCAGGACTTATAAATGCCCCTGCAGCTCCGGCGCTACGGGGATTTATGTAGAGGCGGACTGCCTCTACATAAATCCCGTGCGCGCTGGTGCGCACCGCCGAAAACCTACGCCAGCTGAGGACTGGAGTAGGTTTTCGGCGTACATTTGGGCGGAACGGATGGTAAATCGCGCGGACTCTGAGTCCGCGCCCTCCGTTCCGCCCACTATATGCCCCCTTTCTGCCCCCCTTGCGTACTCGGCGGAAAGTGACGATTTGCGAATATTTTATTCGCAGATCGGCCATTTGCGTATAAAAAATACGCAAATCGGCACTTTCCGCCCAAAATCATCCGTTCGCTGGATGATACATGTGGCCCATAGTGTATAAAATAACGAATGTTGTTTGTGCTGACATTAAATTAATGTACAAGAGAATTATTCGCTGACTTTTTTGGCAGACAGTTTTTTAGTTGTTCACACCATTTTTTTGTTTTATTTTTGTTTCTTTACTGTCTTTACTATTAAACGCTAAGTTTACACAACGTTGTTTTCTAGAAAAGAACAGACACAGATTGAAATAATTCAATGCATTGCAGCCCCCTGTGTTCCCACTCCATTATTATAACATCTGCTCTTTAGAATGGGCGTTAATATAATGAACATACCTAGTATTTCCGGACGCTGCCCTGCAAAAAGTTGTTCCCACATTGTGGTCAATGGTTAATTGAATTCTGGGCACACCCAACAGTGCCCACACAGTCTGCTGCTATGCAATGGATTGTGTTATATATAGTGTGAAAGTAGCTTCATTCAATGGAACTTCAAAAAAGGACCACATCCAGAAGGGCCTGAACTAGAATAATATATAAACTATCATTGGCCGTCCTGGCAATTTGATCAAATAGAGTGTACCATCTCCATAGTATTTTGGTGCATGTTTTATGACTTTTTCATTGTCTTAAAAAAAAGGGAAATTTTGGCAGCACATCTATGACTCTGTTCACACTGCAGGTTGCACGCTACTTGTGGCTTAAAGTGTAACTGTCATTTCAGGGTCATTTTTCTGAAAACATTAAATATCAACAGTACAAGCGATTTTAAGAAACTCTGTAATAGGGTTTTATGTACTAAAAGAGTTTCCTTCTGTACTGAAAAAGCAATCTCCCAGCCTCCCCCCTCACATCAGATGAAGCAGGATTTCTGTCTCCATTATGTTGCTATGGAGAGGGGAGGGGCTGTTAGAAGTGACTGAGCACGGAGCAGTCCTGCACAGCACAACACCCTGCAATCTTCTCTCAGTAAGTTCATAGATAAGCACTGACCTTTCTGACACCTGAATTTAGCGTTTTAGGTGCCCATACAGTTTACAAACAGCTGACCTTCATGTCACCTCTTCCTGCTCCCTCATCTCCCTCAGCCCCTCCCCCCTTCATAGGCTTACAATGGAGAGAGCAGAGCTGTGTTTGCCTGATAATGCACAGATAAGAAGTCAGGGGGGGAGGCTGGGAAATTGCTTCTTGAGTACAGAAGGAGGCTTTTTTGGCTGATGAAACCTATTACAGAGTTTCTTAAAATCGCTTATACTACTGATTTCTGCAATAAAAAAAAAACATGACAGTTACGCTTTAACCTCTTAACCTCTTAAGGACATAGGACGTACCGGTACGTCCTATGTCCTCACTTGCACTTCAAAGCGGGGCCGCGCGGCGGCCCCGCTTTGAAGTGCCGCGATCCCGGGTGCCGCGTGTAGCCCGGGACCGCCGCTATTAGCGGGCACGGTCTGATCGCCGTGCCCGCTAATTAGCTAATCGGAGGCAGCTGTCAAAGTTGACAGCTGCCTCCGATTACCGGAGGCAACGTTTCCCTGGTGTCTAGTGGGGGAGATCGCTCCTCCGGGACCTTGTCCCGGAGGAGCGATCTCCGTTACTGATGCCGGCCGGGGACGCGTCCAAGATGGCGCCGTCCTCGGCTCGGCACTCGTTCGTTTTCGGCTGCAGCAGCCGAAAGCAAACGAGTGCCGATCTCATGGATCTCTGCAGCATATCTATGCTGCAGAGATCTCAATGAGAGATCACAGTGTATATACTAGAAGTCCCCCATGGGGGCTTCTAGTATATGTGTAAAAAAAAAAAAAAAAAGTGTTGTTAATAGTAAAAAGCCCCCTCCCCTAATAAAAGTCTGAATCACCCCCCTTTTCCCAGGTTTTAAATAAAAGTAAACAAATAAATAAATAAATAAACATGTTTGCTATCGCCGCGTGCGTAATCGCCCGAACTATTAATTAATCACATTCCTGATCTCGTACGGTAAACGGCGTCAGCGCAAAAAAATACTAAAGTGCAAAATTGCGCATTTTTGGTCGCATCAAATCCAGAAAAAATGTAATAAAAAGCGATCAAAAAGACGTATATGGGCAATCAAGGTACCGATAGAAAGATCAAATCATGGCGCAAAAAATGACACCTCGCACAGCCCCATAGACCAAAGGATAAAAGCGCTATAAGCCTGGGAATGGAGCGATTTTAAGGAACGTATATTGGTTAACAACGGTTTGAATTTTTTACAGGCCATCAGATACAATATAAGTTATACATGTTATATATCGTTTTAATCGTAACGACTTGAGGAACATGCATAACAAGTCAGTTTTACCCCAGGGTGAATGGCGTAAAAACACATTTCCCCCAAATAAAAGAAATGCGTTTTTTTTTTCAATTTCACCACACTTCGAATTTTTTTCTGGTTTCGCAGTGTACTTTATGCAAAAATTCAGCCTGTAATTGCAAAGTAAAATTAGTGACGCAAAAAATAAGGGGTCATGTGGGTTTCTAGGTGGAAAAATGCAAGTGCTATGACCTTTTAAACACAAGGAGGAAAAACCGAAAACGTAAAAACGAAAATGGGCCATGTCCTTAAAGGGTTAAGGACCCATGACGTACCGGCACGTCATGGATCACTGTCACTTAAGGACCCATGACGTACCGGTACGTCCGCCCTTTAAACGGGCGCCGCGGCCGGCCGGGTCCCGATCGGGGGAGATAGCCTGCTATAATACATAGCAGGCCATCTCTCCCTGTCGGCATGGAGGGTTGTTAACCCCCCCCCATGCCGACGATCGCCGCTATTGGCTGATAAGCCCATAGCGGCGATCGGAACCTTTCCGGGCCATCGGTGGCCCGATGACCCGGAAAAAAATGGCGGTTGGTGCTGTCCGAGGACGGCACCGACCGCCATTACTGTAAAAAGTAATGGTGGTCACGGTACCACCGTCCCGATCGCCGTGAACGGCCGGCCAGCCGGCCGGCCTTTCACGGCGATCAAAGTCCCCACAAGTAATAAATACCTGCTCCGGACCCCTCAGCTAGGTAGCTGAGGGGTCCAGAGCAGGTATTTGTACATTACTCACCTGTCCCGGGGTCCTGATCGGCGTCTTCCGGGTTCCCGGCGTCCTTTTCATCTTGTCGGGACTTCGGCTTCTTCCGTGAGTCCCGATCGGCTTTTTCCGGCTCCAGCGTCGTCTTTTTTCGTATTTTTCCGGCTCCAGCGTCGTCTATTTTCGGATCTTGCGCTCTGCTGCCCCCTAGCGGCTGATAAGTGTAATACACGTATCAGCCACTACAGGGATGTTCAGAATGTAGTAAAAAAAAATTTTTTTTTCCCAATTTTTTTTTTTCTATTTTCCGCACCCTATCGCCGCTGAGTGTTGATCAGCATCGCACGAAAGTGCGCTGCTAATCATCAACTCCTCCTTTTTGGCGTAGGGTGTTTTTTTTCTATATTCTACTGCCACGGTCTGCTGATAAGTGCCGAACATAAGTGCGGCATTTATCAGCAACACCATTTTTGGCGTAGGTTTTTTTTGTATACTTACTGAAAAAAACACTACATTACACCACACTACATTGAATAAAGTTTTACACTACACCACTACATACCCTATATACCAATCCCCATATAAAGATGGCCCCCAGGGTGTTTTCGGTATCGGACGCATACGTTATTATTGCCTCCAACACCGAAACAGCCAGTGAGGATGAATGGGGGGTCCTTTGTTCCTCCATTCATCCTCATCCTCCTCATCATCCAGTGACGTGTCTGGGAGTAGCGTAGCGTACGCTGCCCCCCAGACACGTCTTTTCTGCCAGTACCGTCCCAATAAGAGATCACGGTATGGTGTGAAATTCTACAAACTCTGTGAGAGTACCTCAGGGTACACTTACAGATTTAGGGTACGTGCACACTGCGGAATGGTGAAGGATAACCCTTCGTGCATTCCGCAGCTGGCACCCGCCGGTGGACTGATGCAGGGGCGCGTCTCCGCCCGTGTCATAGACTCTATCCTATGCACGGGTGGATTCCATCATCCGTCATTCCATCAACACGTTGGACGCAGAGCGGAATCCGCCCGTGCATAGAATGGAGTCTACGACACGGACGGAGACGTGCGCCTGCATCAGTCCGCCGGCGGGTGCCAACTGCGGAATGCACAAAGGGTTATCCTTCGCGATTCCGCAGTGTGCACGTACCCTTAGAGTGTATGAAGGAAGGGACACTCGAATCCAGCCCCCAGATGCCCCCCCATCCTCGGAGTTAGTGGGGACATCGTCCGGGAACTAATCTTCCCACTGCTGGATAAAGGTCACCACCTGTACAGGGATAACTCTTATACCAGCACCCCCTCTTCTGGTCCCTCGCTGTCCTAGCTACTGTAGATTGCGGCACGATCCGTAAATATCAGAAGTAATAATAGCGCCCTAATATTTAGCAGCCATGGAGCGGACCCAGCGCTTCTGGATATGAAGGACCCCGTATCGCACCAGGACAACATTTTCCAGGTGACGTCCCCCACACTGGAGAAAGGGAGACCCCAGAAGAAGTGCAGAGTGTGGGGTAACAGGGGGATCAGGAAGGACAACATTTTCCAGTGTGACACCTGTCCTGATCCCCCCGGCCTCTGCATACTGGAACGCTCCAAGGCGCACCACACGTCATTGGGGTTCTACATTATCTAAATTCTGTCCCTTATTCCTATTTCAGGGGTCACGTTGATCCAGGGATTATTCTGATTGCCATTATGGAGTCGGGAAGGAATTTTTCCCCTGTGATGAGGCTACTGTCGTCTGCCTCACGAGGGGTTTTTGCCTTCCTCTGGATCAACGCAGGTTGAATTTGATGGACACCTGTCATTTTCAACCTTATAAACTAATAATTGGCCTAATACCCCCAAATAAATTAGAATTGTCCCTTTTCCACAGCTAAGTAGGTATGACCCCCATTCCCATTAGAGGATGCCATGATGCAATTACAAAGCCTCTGTGCGGCCAGGACAGTAGAAACCCCCCACAAGTGACCCCATTCTGGAAACTACACCCCATAAGGAATCTAACAAGTGGGGCAGCGGGTATATGGCCCCCTGGTGACGGCCACATTTGGGACGTGAAAATGAAAAAAATGGTATTTTTTATTTTCACGGCACATGTTCTACACATGTGCCCATCACTAGTGGGGTCCATATGCTCACTGCACCCCTTGTTAGATTCCTTATGGGGTGTAGTTTCCAGAATTGGGTCACTTGTGGGGGGTTTCTACTGTTCTGGCAGCACAGGAGCTTTGTAATTGCGACATGGCTTCCATCCCCCATTCCAGCCTCTAAATGGCGCTCTGTCCTTTTGGTGACTTGCCCTGTGCCCATATGGCAAATTATGTCCACATGTGGGGTATTTTCGTACTCAGGGGAAACTACCCTACACGTTTTGTGTTCATTTTCTTTTTTAACCCCTTGTTGAAATGGAAAAAAATCAAGGCTAGACCAACATTTAGTGTAATTTTTTTTGTCTTGTCTTGTCTTGATTTTTTCATTTTCACAAGGGGTTAAAAGATAAAAAAAAAAACACAATGTGTAGAGCAATTTCCCCTGAGTACGGAAATACCCCACATGTGGACATAAAGCGCCATGCGGGTGCAGGGTAAGCCTCCAAAGGGAAGGTGCGCCATTTGGTTTTTGAAGGCTGGATTTGGATGGAATGGATTTCGAGGGGCCATGTTGCATTCAAAAGGCCCCTGTGTTGCCAAGACAGTTAAACCCTCCACAAGTGACCCTATTATGGAAACTACACCCCTCAAGGAATGTAACAAGGGGTGTAGTCAGCATATGGACCCCACTGGTGACGGGTACAAATGTGGAACAATGTGGCGAGAAAATGAAATATTAAAATTTTTACACTATAATGTTGGTCTAGCCTTGAATTTCTCATTTTCACAAGGGGTTAAAAGAGAAAAAAAAACACAAAATGTGTAGAGCAATTTCCCCCGAGTCCGTAAATACCCCACATGTGGACATAAAGCGCCATGTGGGCGCAGGGCAAGCCTCTGAAGGGAAGGAGCGCCATTTGGATTTTAGAGGTTGGATTTGGCTAGAATGGATGATGAACGCCATGTCGCATTTACAGAGCCCTTGTGCTGCCAAAACACTGTAAACCCCCCACAAGTGACCCCATTCTGGAAACTACACCCCTCAAGGAATCTAACAAGGGGTGCAGTGAGGATATGGACCCCTGGATGACGGGCACATTTGTGCCATGAAAGTGAAAAAATGAAAATTTTCACTTTCACGTCACATTTTTCCACATTTGTGCCCGTCACCAGTGGGGTCCATATGCTCACTGCACCCCTTGTTAGATTCCTTGAGGGGTGTAGTTTCCAGAATGGGGTCACTTGTGGGGGGTTTCCAGTGTCTTGGCAGCACGAGGGCTCTGTAAATGCGACATGGCCCTTGAAATCCATTCCAGTGAAATCCAGCTTCCAAAAGCCAATTGGCGCTCCTTCCCTTTGGAGGCTCGTCCTGCGCCCGCTTGGCACTTTATGTCCACATGTGGGGTATTTCCGTACTCGGGAGAAACTGCGCTACATGTTTTGTGTTTTTTTTTTCCTTTTATCCCTTTGTGAAAATGAAAAATTGAAGGCTAGAACAACATTTTAGTGTAAAAAATACTTTAGTCTTTTTTCAAGCCATATTGTTTGGAAAATCTGTGAAGCACCTGTGGGGTCCAGATGCTCACCGCACCCCTTGTTACATTCCTTGAGGGGTGTAGTTTTCTAAATGGTGTCCCTTTAGGGGTGTTTTTTTAGGTTTTGGCACCCCAGAGCCTCTGCCAACCTGAAGTGGTACAGTCAAAAATGACCAAAAATAACGGAGCCATTGAAATTCACTAGGCGCTCCCTTATATCTGAGGCTTGTGGTTGCGTCAAATAGCGCAATAGGGCCACATATGGGGTATTTCTATAAACTGCAGAAACGGGGCAATCAATATTGGGGTGCATTTCTCTGGTAATAGGTTTATAATTATGAAAAATATTGGATTACAATAAAATCTCTGCACAGAAAATTAAAATTTTCAAATTTCTTACACACTTAGCATTTATTTCTGTGACTCCCCTAAAGGGTTAAAAAAACTTTCTGGATGTGCTTTTGCAGAGTTTAGGGGGTGCAGTTTCTGAAATGGGGTGCTTCGTGGGGCTTTCTAACACACAGTCCCCTCAAATACACTTTAAACCTGAACAGTTCCCTAAAAATATCTGATTTTGAAATTTTACAGAAAATTTGGAAATTTGCTGCTAATGTTTTAAGCTTCCTATTGTCTAAAAAAAATGAAGTATAGTTTAATAAATGCCGCCAACATAAAGTAGACATGTTGCTAATGCTATTTAATATATAATTTATGTGGTATAACCACTTTCTGTATAAGCAGAAAAGTTTTAAAGTTGGAAAAATGCATTTTTTCACAATTTTTCACGCTATTTTGGGTTTTTTCATAAAGATTCGTTATAAGTATCGACTCCAATTTACAAGAAATGTGAAGTACAATATGTCACGAGAAAACAATCTCAGAATCAGCCGGATAGGTAAAAGCATCCCGAAGTTATTAATGAATAAAGTGACACTGGTCAAATTCATAAAATTTGCTCCGGTCCTTAAGGCCATTTCAGGCCCGGTCCTTAAGGGGTTAAGTACAGACAAAAAACAAAAGGTGCAACAGCCACCCACAGGTGTAAGGGCCCACCGTATATACTCCTCCCAGCGTACACACGGCAAACACCTACTCTGTAGATATTAAAAAATAAAATATAACATTTTTTAGAAAAGTGAGGATCTTAGCAAACTATTTGATCAAACAGAGTGTACCATGTCACCAACATTAAGGCGTCCTCAAGACATGGACCCTACTCTAGCATTTTCACACTAGCAATGGCCTCTCCTGGGCTGAATAAGCCTACAACTGGGCAGATAGGAGCCAAATGATCTCTTTTATAGCAGCCTTGGAACATGGGTGGAGTGCAGGCCAACAGGAGGTAGCCACACCCCCCACATTCAACAGAAAAAAAGGGACATTTTGGCAGCACATCTATGACTCTGTTCAAACTGCAGGTTGCACGCTGCTTGTGGCTTAAGTACAAGCAAAAAACAAAAGGTGCAACAGCAACCCACAGGTGTAAAGGCCTACAGTATATACTCCTCCCAGCGTACACACAGCAAACACCTACTCAGTAGATATTAAAAATTAAAATATAATTTTTTTTTAGAAAAGTGAGGATGTTAGTAAACTATTTGATCGAACAGAGTGTACCATGTCGCCAACGTCCCAAGGCTGCTATAAAAGAGATAATTTG
This sequence comes from Dendropsophus ebraccatus, assembly GCF_027789765.1. Classification (NCBI taxonomy): domain Eukaryota; kingdom Metazoa; phylum Chordata; class Amphibia; order Anura; family Hylidae; genus Dendropsophus; species Dendropsophus ebraccatus. Next base: position 125,847,365 of record NC_091458.1, read on the forward strand.
GCTCCTATCTGACCAGTTGTAGGCTTATTCAGCCCAGGAGAGGCCATTGCTAGTGTGAAAATGCTAGAGTAGGGTCCATGTCTCGAGGACGCCTTAACGTTGGCGACATGGTAAACTCTGTTTGATGAAATAGTTTGCTAAGATCCTCACTTTTCTAAAAAATTTTATATTTAAATTTTTAATATCTACAGAGTAGGTGTTTGCTGTGTGTACGCTGGGAGGAGTATATACAGTAGGCCCTTACACCTGTGGGTTGCTGTTGCACCTTTTGTTTTTTTTTATTGTCTTGTCTTAGATCTAAAATGCTGTAGCCAGATGCTATTTTAAAGTTACTGGTTAAATATTATAAAGTCTACAAACACAAGTTTGTACGGTCTTTTAGGGGGTCTGTGGCCTTTTTAGTTAGTGCTATTTTTTAACCAGCATGGTCTTTTTATGATATTTTCAACAATGTTTTTTTTATGGGATTAAAAAAAAAGAAGAAGAATAAATTCCATCCAACAAGGCTTCAAAAAGCAGTATTAAAATGCCCAAGAAGCAAGGTGTTTGGATAAATAGTGTATATAGTATAATTCTATGCGACCATGTTTAAAAATAAAAACAGCAAGAAAAGGGACAGATACAAGACACTCATGGAATACATTATGTAAGCGCATAGGGAAATTTGTGTGTTTTCCTTTAAGGGAGGATTTTATTGTATTTTCTACAAATAGAGCTATTTTTTTATTTAACAATTCCCATTGGATTCTTTGTAAGACTTAAAAAATTGCAAAATAAAAAAAATAAAAAAACTATGAATAAAGTGTCACCAACAAGGCTTCAAAAAGCAGTATTAACCCCTAGACGACCTAGGATGTACCAGTACGTCCTGGAAGTCTGTCCCCAGACGACCCTGAACGTACCGGTATGTCCTGAGCTATGAAGCACGCTCTGGAGCGGAGCGCGCTTCATAGCAGGTGGGGGCCGGCTGCAATCAGCAGCCGGCACCTCACCGTTAATGACACGCTGCAGCGATCATGCTGCAGTGTGACATCAACTTCTTAAACACCGCAGCGTTTAAGTGTAAGTGACAGGGGGGTCCCCTGTCACTTACCGATCTAGACCCCCGCAATGTGATTTCGGGGGTCCCGATCAATAAAACGGACCGCTGGAGGTCTCTCACATGGCCTTGTAGATAGAAAACTGAAAGTGCTAGAGCTCTTAAAAGGGGAGGAGGGAAAAACGAAAGCGCAAAGATCCAAATTTGCGCAGTCCCCTGGGTCATTTTGGGCCTGGTCCTCAAAGGGTTAAAATGCTTGAAACGCAAGGTTTTTTTTAAGAGTTTCAAAATGCATAACAAACAACTTCTTGGAGAATTTTAATTTGCATGTAATTTTTCTTCTTGTGCTTTTCCAGTACAAAAAAAAAAAAAAAAAGACTGACCTGTTAAATAACTATGGGCCACAGTATTCACTGTATTTCTTTTTGGCATACACAGTAAATACTGTAATAAATAAACAGAAGCCTTAAGATTGCCTGGTAACCTTGGTAAAAATGTTACTGCTGTTCTTTAGCAAAAAGTAAAACAAACCATGTACGATTCCGAGATTTCACGATTAAAGCTGTTGCCACATATAACTGGCTTGAAAAGTCTCGACAAATAAATCCAATAGCAACTGGAACACCAGCTTCAAATAGCCTGAATGGCAGGGATTTGTGAATATGGATCAGATCTCTCCACAAAACAAAAATTATTCCCGGCCTGTATGTGTCCAGTCTGAATAATTCATACATTTACTAGTGACGGGGAATGTGCAGTGTTGAAGAAGCGTGGACAGTTCTGTTCACGGATCACTGCCCAATCCTGCAGCCTGTGTTCACTGTAGAGGATGTTATGTTACCAGCTTGCTACAAGGCTTTTTTTTAAGCATTACATCCTTTCATTGTTCAAGCCACCAAGTAGTAGCTGCAGGGAAGATAGTGTTTTGTATTTATATAACATAAAAATGCTACCCCACAAGGCAGATATACAGAGACGAAAAAAAGTCTTATTCATAATGCTAATAGAATGTGGAAAATGTCTTTGATAGTTAAAAGGATCCCAGAATCACGGCTTTTCTGCACTTCTAGTCTCCTAAAAATGTTCACAATTTCCAATTAGATGTAAAATAAAACAGCTGTTTGATGAAACTAGAAACAAATGCACACCGCCAATTATCAAATTGTCCTTTTCCCATGAAAGAAAGGCTTATCATTCCATTTCTTTTTCTGGTGCTCATCTTTTCATGCAGTCTTGTCAGCTATTGTTATTTATACTACCTTTGTGATATTGTATTAAGTATATAATCATGCAGTGGTTTTTACTTATGTTAAGGCCGCATTCACACGTTCCGTGTTCCGCACGGAACACGGATGTGGAATGCCTGTAACGGACATATGCATACAGTTCCCCTACTCCCAGCATCTTATCACAGATGCCGCCTGGGCATGGGAAGGGGGGGAGTCCGTTAGAGGCATTGCACATCCGTGTTCCGTGCGGAGTACGAAACATGGGAATGCTGCCTAAGTGGTAAATCAAGTCTCTCTGCTGCTATATGCAAACTATAAAGAGATGACCCCCCCCCTCCCCCATATATTATGCGTGTGTGTTTATATATACTGTATACACACAGATGTTCATATAGGCTAGAATTTAAAAATTTGAAAACTGTTGAAATCCTTTCGGCAGATATTTACCTGGCAGTGTTTCAGCGTTGTTGGTGGCTAGAGCAAAGCCCTGAACTTCTGGAAGCTTGCTCAAGCAGCAGCACAGTGAGGGCACTTCAGGAGCGTGCTCTGGATACTCTTCGCCTCCCTTCCCGCCCAGTGACATCACGCATACCCAATGGTGTCCCTTGGCAACTTGGGGTACCGCAGGTCAGCATTCCTTGGTGGAAGAACTGACTCTTCTGCTGCTATTACTGTGTTTGACTAGTAGGTCTCCCTGACAGTCAGTTAAGCATGTTGCAAGTGTTTTTGGTTGGGATCACTGGGCTGGTCCAATCACATTTTGGACCAGACCTCTGACTTCCTATATATTGTCCCATTATTCTCATAAACCCTGCTCGTAATTAGTATTTCTTCCCTGTGCGCCCTTAACTTTCCCCCGCCAGCGATTCCTGCCTTTTTGTCTTGGACAGCCCTAGGTAACGCTGGACAACTGGATGAAAGACCTAACCTGCAATAACATTAAACCAACAAAAAAAGATAGTCATACGGGTTGAGGTCAAACCAAACAAGCAATGTGGTACAAAATCAGTATCCAAGTAGCAAGGTCAAAGGGTACGCTTAGCAGGCTTTCAAGAGCACGCTCATAATTATAAAAAAAAAAAAAAAAAAAAAAAAAAGGCTAAAACAACCTACAAAGAAAACATGCTGAGTAGTAATTGATAATTTTATTAAACACCAAAAATGTTATTTATTATTAACGCACATAATGACATAAACATATTAAAAATATCACATTAAATAAAGCTTGGTGGCGACCAAGAGAAAGCACAAATCGTGAAAAACCAATATATACAATACATGTATGATCAATTGGCTATGGGCAATGAAGACACAGAGGTATTGTATAGAGTACTGTTGCTAGAACTTCCCATACCAAATCATCTTTGCCTCTTAGAAGGACCTCTCCTAATACTTATGCAATGTTCTATAAAGTGCTAGTACATAATGTTACAAGGCATATTTAGAGAGAGCCATCAAACCCAATGAATAAGTTACACCACCAATCCATGGATTTGCCATAGTAACAAACAGGAGGTTCTCCGGGACACCATCCCCCCCAACATAAGTCCTGTGTTCTTCCTCTAGGGGTCTATCTTAGAATATATTAAGTGTGGACATAAACAAATTCTGTAAGACTGCACAAGTCTTAATGATTAAAATAGGCCTTATGCAGGAAACCCGACCAGTGTGAGACATATCCTTGGAAACTTGACTTTCTGGCACCAGCTGTGGCTGCATGCCGATATTCCCTGGTATTCATTGTGACAGGTACCCATTAAATAGGTGCTTCATTATGCAGGTATAATATAATAAAAACATTTAGTTAAAATGCTAAAGCAAACTAGAAGTCACTTATTTGGTACATAATAACGGAAATGTCACCTTTTCGTACGCAATCATGCAGGAAGAAAACCCTTATACAATGAGCCACTTCTTTATACAAGCTTTATCAACTGATAGCTGAAACTATCACAAGTACTTAGTAAGTAATTAGGTGTTTTATGTTTTTTTTTTCTCCATTTGATAGATATTCTCTCAACACATGTAGAGGTATCTAAGTGACAGGCTGCTTATCTGTGCATATTTATAGAAGAACATATTTTTACATGAAAGAAAGCACAGTAAAGTTCTTGATAATGAACTAAACTCAACTGGTCAAATTCTTAGAAATTTTGAGATTTCCTTCGCATTTACTTTTTTTTCTGGCTGGTGTCACAGATGGCAGTTTTATGGAAAATTTCAACTGCAGCTTTTAAGCCATCAGTGGATCCAGCAGAAGGGATAGTGGATTCAACAAGAAGTATAAGGCTATGTTCACACTTTTTTAGTTGTTTTTTTTTGGAGCCATCACTAATTTCCACCATTTTTGCCCACTAATGATCAAAAATTTTAACCTATTGAACCTGCTTTTTATTTTAACCAACATGGGTCTGTTCTGGGTCCTATTCTTTTTAATATGTCTGTAAGTGACATAGAAGGAGGTTTAGTAGATAAGGTTTGTCTGTTCGCTGATGACACAAAAGTGTGCAATAGGGTTGGTATTCCAGGAAGCATAGACTTCAAAAAAGAAGGATTTATGGTGCGTTTACACAGAATGATTATCGTTTAAATTTTCGCAATACTGATCGCATTTGAGCGATAATCAGCTTGTGTAAACACACTGCTGGGCTACTGCTGAAACTAACTGGAGAGGAGAATCCTCTGATCCCAGTAGTTTAACCCATTATATGCTGGTGTCAAATAATGGCTGTGGTATGTAATGGGTCCCAGTGATTTGATTTGAGTTATACTTACCCATTGGAAGTCCAGCATGGTCTTCTGAAGAGCCCCGGACCTGCCATGGTTATACCTCTACACAGCCATGCCTGAGGCATGGCTGATTAGATTGCCTCTCAGCATAATGCTGACATATACAATGCACTGTAATAAAGTGGCAGTGGAGTATATTGTAACAGTGATCGTCAGATCACTGGTTAATGTACACCAATGTAAACTAATGTAAATGTGAAAAAAATGAAATAAAACATAATTAAATAATCCCCCCTCTTTCCTCCCCAATGACATTTATTCCCAATTAATTACTTTTTATTCCCTATTCAAAATGTATTATTACTGGTGATGAGCAAGTACTAAAATGCTCGGCTGCTTGTTACTCGAGACGACTATTTCTCAATGGCAGTGAGAACACAGGGAACCATTAAAACAGAGGTAGCATATGATGAAACACCCCAAAATTTAGCCTGACACAGCATGGCGGTAAGGACAGAGTGAACAAGGTAGAAGCGGTAGCCAGTGAGTCTTCCAAAAATTATACCAGATACAGCATGGCATTGAGCACACAGAGAACCATTAAAAGTGACTGAGGAAGCAAGTGAGCCTCCCAAAAATTAGGCCAGACGCAGCATGGTATTGAGAACACAGAGGACCATTAAAAGTGAGTGAGGAAGTAAGTGAGCCCACCCAAAAATTGGAGTGAGTCCAGGGGCTGGGATTTTTAGTGGACACGAACCCGGGTGCTGACAGCTAACTGGATAGGCCAGCTGTCAGTCACCATCAAGGGTACACCTGATGCCTCTCGACCGGGGTTGGTGAGGCCCTGGCCACGGCTAGACAAAAAAATAAATAAATAAAACAGCTGGCTGGTTGGCAGGGGCACGAACGGCGGGCCCCCACCAACCAGTCCCACTCCTCCGCAGACGTAGTGTGACATCAGAGCATGGCAGTGAGGACACAGACAACCATTAGAAGTGAGTGAGTAAGCAAGTGAGCCTACCCAAAATTAGGCCAGACACTGCATGGCATTGAGCGCACCCAAAAATTGGAGTGAGTCCAGGGGCTGTGATTTTTAGTGAACACGAACCTAGGTGCTGATAGTTAACTGGCTAGGCCAGCTGTCAGTCACCATTAAGGGTACATCTGATGCCTCTCGACCAGGGGTGGTGAGGCCCAGCCACGGCTAGACAAAAAAATAAATAAATAAAACAGCTGGCTGGTTGACGAGGGCGCGATCGGCGGGCCCCCGGCAACCAGTCCCGCTCCTCCACAGACGTAGTGTGATGTCAGAGCATGGCAGTGAGGACACAGAGAACCATTAAAAGTGAGGTAGCAAGTGAGCCTCCCAAAAATTAGGCATGGCGGTGAGGACACAAAGTTTCATTAAAGCAGAGTTAGCATTTGAACCAACCCAAAATTTAGCCTGACACAGCATGATGGTGAGAACACATGGAACCATTCAAACACCGGTAGCATATGGACCACCCAAAAACTTAGCCTGACACCACAGACCCAGACCAAGATGGACAATACAATTATGGCTAGATTTAGCCTCATACCCACATGCAGTTGTGCTTGAGAGGCATATCTTTGGAGGTAGGGACGAAGAGTAACAATACAGTCTTCTTAAGAGGCCCCGGAATTTTATTTGAACAAATGAATACACTTTCAGGCTATGTTCACATGTCGTATGAGACCGGCCGTTCCGTGACCCCGGCCGGGTCACGGAACGGCCAGTCTGTGGCTGGATCATCTCGGCCGGTACTTAAGTACTGGCCGAGATGATCTTTCCGGCCGCAGAGCTCTGATGCGGGCGCATTAGCGTGCACCCGCATCAGAGCTTCCCATAGCGCATGGTGAAGCAAGCGGCCGGAGCCACTCGCTTCACTGTGTAAACTGACAGGTCTTTCTGCGTCTGGAATTCACTGCAGAAAACTGACATATCAGTTATTTGCGTCCCCGTATGGGATCCTGGCCGGAGCGTATACGATGTGTATACGCACCGGCCGGGATCCCATTGAAAGGAAGGCATTGTTCCACCGCGCCAAAAGTACGGCTGTTGTTGCCATCGGCAACAACGGTCGTACTTTTACATAGTGTGAACATAGCCTCAATCCTTTAAAGAGTCTCTAAGAGAGGGCAAGTGTCTATTAAAAAGATTTGGTCAATCCTGCCTTCGAAAAGGCTACAACACTCAAGGAAGGTAGACGGTACTGGTAAAAGGCCTGGTCAATCCTGCCTTCAAAATGGCTCTAACATCGAAAAAAGGTAGAAGGTACTGGTGAAAGGATGGCAGAGGACACCCCTAAGATAAGATGACATCCACAGATAATATGGTTAGAAATGGACAAAACAAGGAAGGTAAATTGAATTTGACTATGAATTTAACTCTAGCAGTTGGGGTAACATTCCCTGCATCATGTGACTCCCTACTTCTCCCCCCACCGTTGTTTTGAGTTTGAATTTGACTTTGAATTTGACTGTAGCAGTTGGGGTTAATTTAACTGGTTGACTTGCGGAAATGCGCACAGATGCGGTGCACCTTGGTGAGCAAGTCAGCCACATTGGGGTAAGTTTTAAGGAATCGCAGCAACACTATGTTGAAGACGTGGGCCAGACATGAGGCTGGTGTGAGGCTGCCGAGTTTCAGAGCCACCACCAGGTTCCGCCCCTTATCTCATGCAACCAAGCTCACTGCTAATTACACACGAACCCGGGATGCCAGTTAAGGCCCAGCAGTAGCCAACATGGAGACAAGGGCAGGCACACCAGTATTCAGCATGGATGCCAGTTAAGGCCCAGCAGTAGCCAACATGGAGGCAAGGGCAGGCACACCAATAGTCAACATGGATGCCAGTAAAGGCCCAGCAGTAGTCAACATGGGTGCCAGTGAAGGCCCAGCAATAGCCAACATGGAGGCAAGGGCAGGCACAGCAGTAGTCAACATGGATGTCCATTACTGCTGTGGTCAATCCTGTCTTAAAAACGGCTACAACATTGAAAAAAGGTAGAAGGTCTTGGTGAAAGAATGGCATATGACACCCGTAAGATAAGATGACATCCACAGATAATATGGTTTGAAATGGACAAGACAAGGAAGGTAAGGGCAGGCACAACAGTAGTCAACATGGAGGCAAGGGCAGGCACACCAGTAGTCAACATGGATGCCAGTTAAGTCCCAGCAACAAGGAGGCAAGGGAAGACACACCAGAGGTGGTAGCACGCAGCTTACATCAGGTACTGTTTTCAGGTCTTTGGGATAGGACTTTCTATGTGACTTAGAACTGTCTATTTATTACGGCACTTTGTTCATCCGGGACTTGTGCAATAGCAGGTATATAGTTTAGTCTGTGCAGGAACATTCCAGCCAATGCTATTTTGCAAGGATTGAGAGAGATTCACTTACCATCCCTAGTGGCAGATAATATATCACAATCCCTTATATAGGTTGAATACTTTGTCTTATTATTATTGTGTGATTTTACAGTACCTCTTGTGCGCATAATTTTACTCCATTATGTGATTTTTTTTTTGTGTGATATCATCAAAGTGATTTTGTATTTTGAAGTATTAGAGGTGACCCTTTTTTGTATAGGATTTTGTTTCAGACACACCAGTAGTCAACGTGGATGCCAGTTAAGGCCCAGCAACAAGGAGGCAAGGGCAGGCACACCAGTAGTCAACATGGATGCCAGTTAAGGCCCAGCAACAAGGAGGCAAGGGCAGGCACACCAGTAGTCAACATGGATGCCAGTTAAGGCCCAGAAACAAGTAGGCAAGGGCAGGCACACCAGTAGTCAACATGGATGCCAGTAAAGGCCCGGCAGTAGTCAACATGGATGCCAGTAAAGGCCCAGCAACAAGGAGGCAAGGGCAGGCACACCAGTAGTCAACATGGATACCAGTTAAGGCCCAGCAACAAGGATGCAAGGGCAGGCACACCAGTAGTCAACATGGATGCCAGCAAAGGCCCAGCAGTAGTCAACATGGATGCCAGTGAAGACACACGCTGGGATACCCCCTTACAATGAGCAGTGAAGTTTTATGCAGGTGTACTACAAATCCCAGCAATACACTGTAGTACCCACTATTTAAGGGGGGGCTGTATGGTACAATCTGGTAGTGGCTGGACCTAGACACACACTCTGACACACCTTTTACTCTGTGAAAGCAGTTGTGATGTGATTGAAATTAGATAGGCCTTGCGTATGAAATACAATAATCAGGAAAAATACTTGTGCTCCCACAAGTTTAGGGGGGGGGGGGGCTGTACGGTACAATCTGGTAGTGGCTGGACCTAGACACATTCTCTGACACACCCTTTACTCTGTGAAAAAAGTTGTGATGTCATTGAAATTAGATAGGCCTTGCGTATGAAATACAGAAATCAGGAAAAATACTTGTGCTCCTACAAGTTTTGGGGGGGCTGTAGGGTACAATCTGGCAGTGGCTGGACCTAGACACACTCTCTGACACACCCTTTACTCTGTGAAAGCAGTTGTGATGTGATCGAAATTAGATCTACAATCTGTTAGTGGCTGGACCTAGATACACACTGTGATACCCCCGTCCAATGAGCCGTGAAGTTTTATAAAGGTGTACTACAAATCCCAGCAATACAGCATAGTACCCACTATTTAGGGGGGCTGTACGGTACTATCTGGTAGTGGCTGGACCTAGATACATGCAGTGATACCTTCGTCTAATGAGAAGTTCTATGAAGGTGTACTACAAATCCCAGCAATCCAATGTAGTACAGCAGGACCACCAGCCCCAAAATAAAAAAAAAAAAGAGTACACTGAGCACTTCTTAGGGGCCTGTATGCAATCCCTGATGTCCCCTTTCTGCCAGCAGCCGATCACCACAGTGTGCTGGTTAAATCGTGGTAGCAGTACTGCAAGTCCCAGCCAGCAGTCTGTACTAATACTATTAAAAAACAATTTGACGGTATTGCTAGTATTCCCTGCCTACTGGAACGCTAAATCCTACACTGACACTCTCCCTGACCAGCAGCAGCTCTGTCTCTGATCTCTCACAGCATGTGTCTGAAGCGAGCACTGCCCGCTGCGTGTTTTATATGGCAGGGTCATCTGATCTGGCCAACCAATCGCTGCTATAGACATGGATGGGTCCCACGTGATCGCAGGATGTACCAAAGAGTCTCCTGCATTTTTATTGGCTGAGAAATAGTACCCAAACTTACAGGAAACGGATGATAAGATTTTCTCGGCTGTCGCTGACTATTTGAATAGTTACTTCTGCTCAGTGTTTTCGGAAGGCGGCCGTCACAATCACAGGATGGTTGGACACAGCATTGCCTCCAGTTATATGGGTTCAGCTCCAGTATTTTCAGAGGCTGAAGTTGCAGAGGAACTTGCCTGTTTAAAGCTGAATAAGGCGATGGGTCCAGATGGCGTCCATCCCAGGGTTCTTAAAGAACTCGGATCTGTGATTGTTGCCTCCCTGACAGATCTGTATAACCAATCCCTGCTAACAGGAGATGCCCCCGATGATTAGAGAACGGCCAATGTTATACCAATCCACAAGAAGGGGAGTAGAAAAGAGCCCAGTAACTACAGGCCAGTGAGCTTAACATCTGTAGTAGTGAAAATGATGGAAACTCTTCTAAAAAAGAAGATAAGGGATCATCTAAGTATCAACAATTTGATGGATCCAAACCAGCGAGGCTTTACTGAGGGCCGATCATGTCAGACTAATCTCATTGATTTCTTTGATTATGCTACAAAAATGATGGGTGAAGGTGGTGCTGTGGATATTGCATATCTGGACTTCAGCAAAGCTTTTGATACAGTTCCCCATAAAGAGCTGATAGAGAAGTTGGAGAAAATTGGACTTAATCCCTAGATAGTTCAGTGGATTTGTGGTTGGCCGAAGGATAGATATCAGAGGGTTCTTGTTAATGGTTTATATTCCGAGCAGAGACTGGTTACAAGTGGTGTGCCACAAGGGTCTGTTCTGGGTCCTATTCTTTTTAATATGTTTGTAAGTGACATAGGAGAAGGGTTTGGTAGGTAAAGTTTGTCTGTTTGCTGATGACACAAAAGTGTGCAACAGAGTTGATATTCCTGGAGGTGTCAGTAATACGGAAAATGATTTAGCTTTGCTAGATAAGTTGTCCAAACAGTGGAAATTGAAGTTCAAGTTTCCAAATGTAAAATAATGCACTTGGGGAGGAGGAATCCTCTATCAGAGTATCACATCGGCAGTACTGTGTTGGAAAAGACTTCAGAAGAGAAGGATTTAGGGGCAGTGATTTCTGACAGCCTTAAAATGAGTCACCAGTGCAACCAGGCGGTGGGGAAAGCAAATCGTATGCTAGGGTGTATAGCTAGAGGTATAACCAGTAGGAAGAGGGAGATTGTGATCCTGTTGTATAGAGCTCTGGTGAGACCACATCTGGAATACTGTGTCCAGTTCTGGAGACCTCATCTAATAAAGGACATTGATCAAATAGAACAGGTCCAAAGACGGGCTACAAAAATGGGGGAGGGTGTGAGGCATAAACCATATCAGGAAAGACTTAAGGATTTGAATCTGTATAGTCTGGAGGAAAGAAGGGAAAGGGGGGACATGATTGAAACCTTTAAGTATGTTAAAGGACTAAATAAGGTTCAAAAGGGGAGTGTTTTTAGTAAAAAACTGAGCTCAAGAACAAGAGGACACAGCAAGAGGTTAGTTGGGGGAAAGATCAGAAGCAATGTAAGAAAATATTATTTTACTGAAAGAGTACTAGATACCTGGAACAAACTTTCAGCAGAGGTGGTTGGTAAATCTACAATAACAGAATTTAAACACGCCTGGGATAAACATACATCTATCCTAAGATAATAAGAAAGGAAATACTAAAAGGGCAGACTAGATGGACCCAGTGGTCTTTTGGTCTTTTTCTGACGACAATCTTTTATGTTTCTATGTTTCTATCGCGAGATGCTCGTCCGAGTAACGAGTACCATCGAGTACCCTAATATTACATCGAGTACAAAGCTCGGACGAGCATGCTTGCTCATCACTAATTATTACAGTACATTAAAAAACAAACTATATATCTTCCTGCAAAAAAACAAGCACTTATGTGGCTATGTAGGCCAAAAAGAAACAGTGGTATGACTCTTGGAGGGCGGCAATGAAAAAAGTAAGAAAATAGCTTGGTCACAAAGGGCCAAATAAAGACGGTCACTAATGGGTTAATGACCTTGGGCATTAGGGACAAAATCACATTATTCAACACAATAAATAGCTGAAAAATAGCTGTTATAAGAAAAATAACTATTTTTTTTATAGTCGTTTTAATGTTAAAAGAAAAAAAAAACAGCTGATGAAACTAAGACTAAAGGCCTTATCTCACACACACACCTGACAGATTTAAGGGACCAATGCAAGGAATGTTTTTGAAAAGAGGCGAGATCTAAGTCTTTCCTTTATGACTTGTTCTCTGTTTAGTCTGTTCCTGGCTTAAGCTTCAATCATCTGTCAAAAATCTGTCAGATAAATCTGTGTGCCCTTAGTCTTTTTTTTATTTATTTCCTGTTCCATTTTAACCCACTTCTAGCATATGCTTAAAAACTACTGTGTGTGACGCTTGCCTCAGGGTAAACTCAGACAATAAAAGTGCTAATATTGGTAATTGAGAGTTACAGGGTAAACATGAAAGTCCCACATGATGTTTTTTTGTTCGACTTTTTTCAGCTTTTTTATTGTGATTTTTTTTTTTAAATTGCAGACAGCAGGCTACGCCTTTGGAAAAAAAAACAAAAAACATTTATATCACAAAAATGTTTCCCCCATAGAATTCAATAGGGGAGTAAAATGGCAAAAACATGAAATATCTAAGTTTAATTAATCTAAGGTGAATTTTTTCCTTTTTATGGCTATGTTCACACAGCGTACGAACAGCGGCCATTGTTTGGCACTCAGAAACGACGGACATATTTTTGAGTGTCAAATAACATCCACAGTTGCACTGAAAATTGCATTCAAATCTATTCACCACAGCCGAAAATAATTGAAAGTCAATTATTTCCACGGCCATAGTGAACAACGGCTGTTTTTAATACGTTGAGTGAACAATGGTTGTTGCTTTCATTGGAATGCAACACTTTCTGTAAGACAGGAAGGGCATTGTTTTACTTGAAAACAATGGCTGTTCTTGTTATAAAAATAAGTTGTGTGAACATAGCCCTTGAGTGCTAAAACTTGTGTGTATTCTCTTTCAAACCTTCATTCTATTATTAGGCTATGTTCACACTACGTGAGTTCCGCAGAAATCACAGCCATTGTTACAACAGCCATGATTCCTGCGGTACTTACCTAGTGCAGGCTTAGGGAATCCCGGCCGCAGTGTATACACATAGTATACACTCCGACCAGGATCCCTGGCGGCACAGTAGAAAATTGACATGTCCGTTTTCTGCAGGCGCTGTTCAGTGAATAGTGTCAGTGCACACTATGGAGCGAGCGGCTCCGACCGCACGCTCCATAGTTTCCAGTGTGGAGTTCTGATGCGGGCACACATAGATGTGCCTGCATCAGAACTCTGCGGCGCTTAAGATCATCTGGCTGGGATGATCTTTTCTGAGACTGGTTGCGGAATGGCCGGTCTCTTACAAGGTCTAAACATGGCCTCAGGCTATGTTCACACTATTTATACACAATAGTTCCAATGGACACTAACCATATATTACGGTTTCCATCTAACGGAATTCGTAACCCTTAATATTTTAGTCCATACTGTAATAACACTGATAGCCCACAGATACTACCATTTATACACAACAAGGCTATAGTTTAAAAATTTTCAACACGTTTATTAGCATGATTAAAAATCTACAAAAAATATACATATAGTGCAAGAATAATCCAGTAAAAAAAGCAACTCATTGCCAAAGTACTTAATGAATCATATTAGTATATATCCATAATGGTAAGCATGAAGATCACTATTAGCACACATGTAGTATACCCACATGGCCTCCCAGGCATCTTGAGAAAGCGGAAGTACGCAAAACGTACGTCAGGGTTAGCGACATCATTGCCATGGGTAAGCAGGCTTCTGATTAAGGCTTAGAACCAGTATAGGTCGGGTATATTTATGCCTAAGATGCCTGGGAGGCCATGTGGGTATACTTCATGTGTGCTAATAGTGATCTTCATGCTTACCATTATGGATATATACTAATATGATTCATTAAGTACTTTGGCAATGAGTTGCTTTTTCTACTGGATTATTCTTGCACTATATGTATATTTTTTGTAGATTTTTAATCATGCTAATAAACGTGTTGAAAATTTTTAAACTATAGCCATGTTGTGTATATATGTTCACACTATGTATCTGTGTGGCTGTATTGCGGGCTGTAAATCATCGGCTGTATTTTTCAGGTTTATGCGTACGCTGGAAAGTATACGATATACGGCTGCACAGTGCTCACCATGTATGAACCTAAGGCCCGATCGTAAACGGACCCGTAAAAAATGAACAAGACCATTGTTTGCAGCCGGAACTGTGCAAATTCATGGCCGTGGATTGACAGGCGGTCCGTACAGAGTACTTAAAAAAATAGCAGGCAATAATGCCGAATGCAGATGCCTCTAATAGTTAATATATTAAATTAATAAAACACATTTTCTTTGTAAAAAAGTCCCTTTTGTTGTTCAATAATTTAATTCTAACGAATCCATCATTGTGCAATTAAATATACTGTTAAAATAAATATATATATATATATATATATAAATAAATGTATATTTATATATATATTTATTTTTTTTACAGTATATTTAATTGCACAATGATGGATTCGTTTAAATTAAATTATTGAACAACGAAACTGATTTTATTACAACAAAAATGGGTTTTATTAATTAAATATTAATTAGTACAGGAAGCTCCATTAAGCCGTTAATTCATATTCCCGGTAAATAGAGCATTCTGTACTAATCAACACTTTACTTTAATTAAAACATCAAATGTTTCTTCTAATTATGTTATCACAATAGCATTATTAGAAGAAACATTTTGAACTATATGTGCGCTCAGCTGATTGGCTGATCGGCTCAGCGCACATATAATTAGCGGGTCCGCAGCACAGTGACTTCATTGTGCTGCGGACCAGCGAAGAGGACATATGGGGGTGAGTATACAGCTCTCCCCACCCCCTCCCCAGCACTGCACCCATTCCAGCAAGGAAGGGGGGGGGGTCACTTAACCCCTTCCTTGCTGGGATGGGTGCAGTCTGACATCAGTCTGGCCCCCAAGGGGTTAAGGGGGATGCAATGCATCCTCCCTTAACCCCTTGGGGGCCAGACTGTAAGCAGCGATCTGTGAAGATGCTGCATACTGTAAGATGCACAACACCGCTCACAATGATGGGTGTTGTGCTCCTATTTGTGTATTTTTTGTGTGTTTCTCTCTTTTTGTTTTTCAGATATCGGTATCCTGTGGATTACGTCGGATTCCATGGACTACGACGATGACCAGCAGTTGTTTAGTGTTTTTTTTAATAAAATGGTCAATGAGGGGTGTGGGGGTGTTTTTATTTGAATAAAAAGAAAAATTTCACTTGTGTCTTGTCTTTATTTCTTTACTTTATAGACTTAGTAGTGGAAGCCATCTAATAGACGGAATCCATTACTAAGTCGGGGCCTAGTGCTAGCCGGTATAAAATGGCTAACACTAACCCCCCATTATTACCACAGTACCCAATGCCACCAGGGGTACTGGGAAGAGCCGGGTGCCAGTGGTCCCGGAGAGTCAAAATTGGCGCTCCTGGACTCGGGCGGCAGCAGGCTGGTAAGATTTAGGCTGGGGAGGGCCTAAACCAATAGGGGGGACCCTATGCGTTTTTTTAAAATAAATAAATAATTTAAAAAAATGCATAGGATCCCCCTTATTTTCATAACCAGCCGGGTTAAAAACCAAGCAACAGCAGCCTGGTAACACCAGGGTGGGAAGAGGCATTGGTTTAGGCCCTCCTCAGCCTAAATATTACCAGCCTGCTGCCGCCCCAGTCCAGGAGCGCCAATTTTGACCTCAGGGACCACTGGCACCCGGCTCTTCCCAGTACCCCTGGTGGCATTGGGTACTGGGGTAATAATGTGGGGTTAGTGTTAGCCATTTTATACCGGCTAACACTAGGCCCTGACTTAGTAATGGATTCCGTCTATTAGACGGCTTCCACTACTAAGTCTATAAAGTAAAGAAATAAAGACAAGACACAAGTGAAATTTTTTTTTTTATTCAAATAAAAACACCCCCACACCCCTCATTGACCATTTTATAAAAAAAAAAAACACCAAACAACCGCTGGTCATCGTCATAGTCCATGGAATCCGACGTAATCCACAGGATACCGATATCTGAAAAACATAAAGGGAGAAACACACAAAAAACACACAAACAGGAGCACAACACACATCATTGTAAGCGGTGTTGTGCACCTTACAGTATGCAGCATCTTTACAGATCGCTGCTTACAGTCTGGCCCCCAAGGGGTTAAGGGAGGATGCATTGCATCCCCCTTAACCCCTTGGGGGCCAGACTGATGTCAGACTGCACCCATCCCAGCCAGGAAGGGGTTAAGTGACCCCCCTTTCCTTGCTGGGATGGGTGCAGTGCTGGGGAGGTGGTGGGGAGAGCAGTATACTCACCCCCATGTGTCCTCTTCGCTGGTCCGCAGCACAATGAAGTCACTGTGCTGCGGACCCGCTAATAATATGTGCGCTGAGCCGATCAGCCAATCAGCTGAGCGCACATATAGTTCAAAATGTTTCTTCTAATAATGCTATTGTGATAACATAATTAGAAGAAACATTTGATGTTTTAATTAAAGTAAAGTGTTGAATAGTACAGAATGCTCTATTTACCAGGAATATGAATTAACGGCTTAGTGGAGCTTCCTGTACTAATTAATATTTAATTAATCAAACACATTTTTGTTGTAATAAAATCAGTTTCGTTGTTCAATAATTTAATTTAAAGGAATCCATCATTGTGCAATTAAGTATACTGTCAAAAAATAAATATATAAATATACATTTATTTATATATATATATTTATTTTAACAGTATATTTAATTGCAAAATGATGGATTCGTTTAAATTTAATTATTGAACAACGAAAGGGACTTTATTACAATGAAAATGTGTTTTATTAATTAAATATATTAACCATGAGAGGCACCGGCATTACTGCAGAGGATCGCAAACCCCGGTAATAGCGATTCCTGTATACTGTTTCCCTGCTTTCCCAGATGCATTCCAGAGGTGTTTGCATCACTTTCTAAAGATTTTATTTGTTATTTTTAGTTGAACCAGATTTCCAAGTAAATGACCGTATGTTTTCAGCCGCATGTCTATTTTTTCCCACGGCCGTAGTTTCAGCCGCACATTTCCAGCCGCGTAAAAACTACAGCCGCACAGATACATAGTGTGAACATACCCTCAAGGTGTATTTTATATGTTGTAAACCATTATGTTACTAAATATGAGGGCATTTAGGTATGTGCTCATTCAAATAACCGTGTAAAGCAAAGAACTGTTACCAACTATAGCTGTCTTTTTTCTAAAATTATTACTCTGGGAAACATTAATTGAGACAATGATTAAGAATATGCTATACTTTTACCTACAGAAGTAGAATCTTTTTCTAAATGTGTCATTTTGCTGTGTTTATGCCCAGTGTAACACTCTTTACGCCTTTCCACTTGGACTTTTACTACCCTTTTCCTGTGCTCATGGATTTAACTTTCAGTAGACTTTGCAATGGTTTTACCATTATGTAAATATATGACAACAATGTAAGCTATGGTTGATCGAGATGGCTCATATCTTTCTTCTTCAAAAGGAAGAACAGAAATAATGATCACATGAGATGATCGGGTTTTTCAGCTGCATTGAGTTCTCGATGATATGGTCTCTATTGAAATTCATTCCTTTCTTTTAGAAACTGTTTTATTCTGTGCGCAGTCTTAATATACTGTATCAAATGCATTCCATCTGTAATTCAACAGTCATAGAGAGTGAACAAATCAGTCACTAGAACAGTATTATTTTTTTCTACTTGCCATCTGCAGTATGTATGACTGGGTGAATGGCCAACTGCAGAGTTTTGTTTTAAAACCCCAACATTTTTTTTTTAATAAAAAGTATTGTCCATTTTTTACAATCTCTTTTTGTCAAGGAGATTCCCTGATAAACAATCTATCAATATACTGATCACTTCTGAAATCCCTGGCAATAGGTTATAATCTATGGCTACAGATGACATCAAGTATACAGGTTAACCTCAGTGTTCAAAAACTTCAATATTTAAACAAAATCTCTACCTGAAGTTTTGTTCATTATTTGAACATTATTCAGTATCCGAACAAAATAAAGGTAAATAACTGTCAGCCGAACTATTTTTCAGCTGAGAGTTATTGAGGTGTTTGAACACCATGGTTAAAGGAGTGTGGATTCTTGTCTTAATGACAGGAATCCTCACTCTAAAAAGGTGTTCCCCGCAGCAGGGAGAAGCAGTGGTGGCGGTGTGTGCATTCCGTGGCTGGCGGCTGCTGGGCAGGCTGCAGGGACTCCTCTCCAGACCACCAGTTCCTGTGCTTCAGCACCTCCTGCCCTCTCCACTGCTTTCCCGGCATCCACCGGCTATAGAATTCACCCTCGGACCATTCTCTCTGCCACTAGAAATAGCCACTATGGCCTGTCTGACCCACCGGCACCCATCAATAGCCTGCCCCCCTATTCTCCCCATGCCCCGGCCGCTGCCAATGGGGAAATCAACTTACTGCTGTGCCAATAAATGCTGCCGGCCGACCTGACCTCCCAACATTCATTTACCTCCACTTGCCTGCCCCAGTTGTGGGCAACTATCTTTAGGTCTCTGGCACCCGGACTTCAGTGCCGCCAGCCTGGGGAAGGCCATTGGAGGTGACCAGTATGGAGGGGAGAGGTGAAAGCAGCTGGTTGAGGCATTGGGAGGGTAAACTGTTGGCTTGTGATAGGTGCCAGGAGGGCAGGCCGGTGGTGAGGACTGGCTTGGCGAGAAGAGGTGTCGGCGGTCGGGGCATGGAAGGGTGGCAGGTTGGGTAGGCTAGCAGAGGAGCTGGGAGAAGCGGCAGTGGGTGAATTCAGGTGGCCTAGAAAGGAGTCCCTGCAGCTGGTACAACTCATCCAGCTGCTGCTGCTTCTTCCCCCCATGGAAACACCCGTCGGACAGTTTGAATTTGGCGCTAAGTTTTAACTGTGGCTGATATGCAGCAAGTTCAAACAGCCACCTCGCTCCTGTTGCGCAGAACACCCATTTAGGGCAGGAATTCCCATCATTATTATGGGAATTCACGTTTCTTTATAGTAAGTAGTGGTGCAAGATGCATAACTACTTACTGCTAGTCTTTACACTCTGTGGGCCAGGCGCTCTGTTTACTTTGTTCCCTATGGTAACACACAGCTAGGTTCTTGAATTGCTCGGTTCTGGCACAATCTTCCAGAACTGACTGTGATTGAGAACAGAGGTACCACTGTATATCTTTAGCACCATATCAAACAAAATACCACATTTCACAGTTCAATGTGATGTCCAAAGAGTGAGACATATCCTTTGTAGCTGCTCTCTTGCTTATGGTATATTGACATGGGCACAAAATACTTTGTTTAGGCTTCGGAAAATATACCAAAACATCTCGATGTCATTGCCAAAATCCTTCTCCCATTGACTTTAATGACAACATTTTGCATAAAAAAGAATATGAGTAAATGTGACGTTTTATGAAAAGATGGATAATGGCCAAACGTACAGACAATGCACATGTGGTTAATGGTTCAAACAGTACTTATTCTGTAGTCAGTTAAGCCCAGGTCTTTTAAAGGGAAACTAACAGCAGATTAGGACAGAAAAATCAGTAAAGCCCGTAAAGGCATTTTACCACCATGGATACTTATCCAAAGTATAGGGGTAAATATCTCATTGCCAGGACTTTCTGCGATCTCAAGAACAAGATTACAATAAAGCAGCAATGCACAAACTCGGCCATGGTTCCTTTTAACCCCTCCCCCCTGCAGGACGTACCAACATGTCCTGTAGGGGGGGTGGGGAGGTTCAGAGAGGGGCTGTGTCGTGGCCCTGCTCTGAACCGCCGCAATCTCGGCTGCTTACAGCAGCACGGGACCGTGGCTATTAGCGGGCGCCGCCTATCGGCCCAGCCCGCTGATTAGAACAGTTAGATACAGCTGTTAAACATGACAGCTGCCTCTAACTGTCTTGTGTCCCCCTGTCCCTGGTATCTAGTGGCCGGATCTCCCCCCCCCCTGCGATGCGATCGCTGGGGGAGATCCAGTGTACTGAGCCAGCCGGGGCTCAGTGTCAGAATGACGCTAATCTTGGTTCGGCAATCTATTTAGATGGTCTGCAGCAGACCATTATAATAGAGCACGTAATAGAGCAAGTAAGGTACCGATAGAAAGTACACATCATGGCGCAAAAAATTACACCTCACAGCCCCATGGACCAAAGGATAAAAGCTTAATATGCATGGGAATAGAGCAATTTAAAGAACATTTAATTTTTTTTTATAAAGTTTTGATTTTTTACAAGCCATCAAATAATATAAAAGTTATACATGTTACATATTGTAATCGTAACAACCTGAAAAACATGCATAACAAGTCAGTTTTACCATATTGTGCATAGTGTAAACACAAAACCACCCCAAATAAAAAATATTGTGATTTATTTTCAATTTCACTGTGCAAATATTTTTTTTCTGGTTTTGCAAAGTACAATTAGTTGCACAAAAAAGTAAGGGCTCATGTGGGTCCGTAGGTGAAAAAATGCAAGTACTAGGCCTTTTAAACCTGATGAGTAAAAAACAAAAACGCAAAAACTAAAATATGCCCAGGAGGGAAGGGGTTAAAGTCTATGGGGTACTGAAGATAACTGAGCTTTGTACTCGGCTATCTTCCATACCTCGATCATATACTTTCCCTTATTCTGTGGCCAGTGACCAAACCACTTAAAAATCCGGATGGCAATATTTCTCTATTTGTGAACATGCTCAGTCACTTAATAAAATCCATAAACACATCAATATGTAAGAGCAGAGCAAGAACTTTGCATAAAAAGGAACTGGTTAAAAATCTTATGCAGATGAAAAAAAGTCTGGTTTGCATTCATAAGCAGTATAACAAGCTGTTGCTGCAACATGTGTCCTTGGAAGGCTTTGTTCCTGAGAATATTGCTTTCATAGAATATATAACATTTGTTCTTTACCATATTCTCCCTAATTCGCATTTTAACTTTTCAGATTCAATTCGGAGTCAAGCGAGTTGGACCTTCAAAGGCAATGCCCATTTTATGCCCATCTCTACATCTAGGAGGAAGCCGAAAAAAAAAACAAAACATTGTGTCAGTTATGCTGCGAATGATTTTTATATTTTATTTATTTTTAATTACTTATTTACATTTTCTGGAAATTTATGTCAAAACAAGATATTTCATCTAACTCATCTCTCTACGTAATATCATACGAGGACACTTATTGCATAAGCTAAATAGAATAAACAAAAACTAGCAGCTGTTTAGTTCTCATATAGCCTGGGGCACTGAGAATGAAGGTAGTTTTCTTCCTTACCCCTATGAGTATTCATAGAGCGGCAGTGGGTGAGCAGGGCAAATTGGTACACTGGGGACTGTAGCACTGGTCCCTGTACACCAAACTACCGAATTTACATATTAATATAATGAAGGGTTTAGCGAAAATGGTGCTGAGGATGAAGGTAAGAAAATGGCCACTTTCCCCCTACTGTTTTCTCCAGATTGGGTGGGGTTTTGAAACTCAGTTCCATTTAAGTAAATGGAGCTTAATTGCAAACTGCACCTGAACTGGAGACAACAGTAGGGGGAAAAGTGGCCATGTTTTTGTAGCACTGGATAACCACTTTAAGTCACACTACTTTTGCAGTAGTCCACTCCGCAAGTTTTGTCAACTTTTTTTTCCCTGCAAATTAAACCCAAATTGGTAAAATCTCCCCCATTTATAAACAATTATACAACTACTATAAAACATTTTTTTGTATTGTATTGTATTGAATAACTGACGTTTTTCCCGCGGACGTCAAAATAATGAATCATTATTTTCGGACGTCTTTAGCAAACAGCGGAGATTTTTTATTAATTGTTCACACGCAGTTTTTCTTTTTCCACAGTTCTTTCTCCGTTTTTACTATTAAATTCAATGGATTTTTCAATCAAGCCACACCCGAAGGCCAATTAGTAACCCAAACTAAAATAATGTGCAAAAACCAGTCATTGTACTAAGGGGAGGCCAGACAGCTAAATGACGTCCGTTACTTTAGACTCAAAAGAACGGACGTCATTATAAACGAAGCTGAAAATAGAATTTCATTTTATTAACATGCCTATAAAATAACCATGTTACTCATCTCCATCAACCAACTCCCAATGCTTCCACTTTTTAATAATACCACTAAAGTTTGGTTGTACAATACCTAAGAAAGAAGAAACTTAACAACATGACATGTACAGTACTTTGCAGAAATTCAGTTGAAATCCAAGTCTCCCAAACCTTCACACCCCTGACATGCCAATGTGGAGAATCAGGAAGCCTTCATACATATTAGATGGTCAACAAATGCTGCTAAAATAAATTACTTTGGCTAAAATATATCAAATGTGTAGGGCCAGTTTTATTAATAAGAACAGTTTTTCCATTGTTTGTATTGTTTTGAAAAGGTTTATTCCGCTATGGATACATTATATTTCCATCCCGTAATCTGAGATACAGTTTAAACAACTTGTTAAAAATATAATGTCTCCGATCTATCAGTACGTTCTTTACAAAATCAAAAATCTTTTTCTCACTTACAATTCTGCTGTCTGTGGATCCATGGTTACATGAAACATAAGTGATGATGATGTGTTAGCTAGGCTGACAACCTAGAAGACTGCCTTTGAAGTTCTTCCAATAATTATTAAAGTGGCGTATTTCCTTCATAAAACTTATAAGCCGTATTAAACCTTCAAAGAAATATCATTTTGATTTTCAACTTTAGCTTCCGAAAATTAGCAGATGCATAGATAAACGAGAGTCCATATTGAATGAAATATATAGAATGACAGTTGCTAAGACTACAACTATTTCTTGCTGTGGTCTTCTTTTAAGTGTCTGCTAAAGTTATAGGGGAACTCCGGATAAGAAAAACTTGTTTTCTATTAAAAGTACATTAAAAGTTATATAGATGTGTCTATACAATGTATTACCGTATCTGTACGGTTCTGCCACACTGGTAGCTGATAGAAATCCAGGAAGTGAAAAAAAATGGCCCCTGTGCCTGCTCCTTCTGCTCTCCCCCCTCAGGAGACAAATATTCCATGCTTCTGTCTCACATTTTGTGTGTGTTTGCTGAGCACAGGCTGATGATGCAGACAGGGGGCAGGGCGGGAGCTCACAGGAGCCTTGGCTGGATCCCCCAATCCACTGAGTGATCCACCATCTCTGAATGGCCAGAAGCAGGTGCAGCACTAATTTTACTGATTATCAGGGTGGAGGACTGTGATGATCAGCTGAGGGAAAGCATTGCATTCTGGGAACTGCTCAACCAGGAAGGACAGAAACACTACACAGAACAACCCCCCCCCCTCCCCACAAACAAATGGATTTTTGGTAGCTTCAAAACTGGGATAGACAGGTAAGTAATGTTATATGCTTCTGTCGAAGTTTCATTTTTTAAAACCTCTACCTGGAGTTCCCCTTTAACAAAAATCATTTTTGTTTTATTTAGTTTGTGTAAAGGGATATTTACATCGATTTTTTTTTAAAAGCTTAATGAGCAATCATTTCATTTAGGGAAAACCTGCTAAAATAGTATTGTCCCCTTGTTAAAAGGGGGGAAATCTTATCACCTCAGGCACTCTATATTGCCTTGCAACGACAGCTATTTCGGTGATAGCAGGTCCTATCTATCCAGATCCATTCTGCATTGATTTACAATGTAAAAAAAAAGATCAAAATTGATCTATTTATTATTAAGGTTGCGCGGCTGATGGCTGATGCTAACAATGGTCGTGCAGCCCTTGCTTAGTGATTATCTGGCAGCCAATGATTTTAGGCCTGGGCCTAAAGAAACAATCAACCGATCATCGTTTCATCAGCTTATTTTTTATCCCTATTACACGGAGTGATAATCGGCCTAATCAGTGCAAATTGGCCAATTATAGCTCTGTGTAATAGGGCCCTAAGTGCTTCCCAGTCTTGTCTTTTAAAATGTTCCAGTGCCTTGGTTAGGGTAAAAAATTATCTTTGAATTTGCAGCAGCTAAGTCAATGAGGTGTGGCATGCACACTGTTTAGACAAGTGATGACTAGAAGAAATGCAGAAAGGCATGGATTCTTTAGGCCACACCTTATTGACTTGACTGCTGTAGATTAAAAAATAAATTTTTACTCTAACCAAGGCATTAGGAGCATTTTAAAAGACAAAACCAGGAAGGCCTCTCATCAAATCGACGGTACCAGCTGTTTTGGGAGGTGGGTTGGTGGATACAGTATTTCTTTAAGGTTATCTGGGTTAGGCCTTAGGCTATAATAAAACGGATCCCTAAAGATGCTAAGGGTATCTCAATGACTTGCCCCTCAGTGTAGAGTACCTCGAAGAAGAGAGTTTATCAAGTTTCCTCCCCTAACAAAATAAGCTTCTTGGCTTGGTAGCCTACATCTGTCACACTATCTCAATCTTTCTTGAGTCGGCTTCTCATTATCTCCTCAGAACACCTCACAGCATGCAGTGACCTCTGATAATGTTGTTCTTACCACAGCTACACTCGTACTACTCAGATAATTCCTGTTCCCCTTGGGCTTCTATGTGGAGCTCACTACCATAGTTCCTCTTTCTTGATCTTTCTCAGCTAACTCCTATACTTCTCCCAGGAGGCAGTTGGTGGCATTGTTGTCTAACTCCTGAGTGTGTGTGTGCGTGCGTGTGTGTCAGGGGCGTAGCTAGGATCCATGGGGCCCCCCTCTCCTACACACACACACACACACACACACACACATTATATATACTGTATATGTATATATATACTCGGTGATGTGGCCAGGAAATTTTTTTTCTTGTGGCCAGAGGCAGAATCCTATGGTTATATACATAGGTGCAGGAGCAGACTACCTTTTGCTTAACCCTTTATTTACTGCAGTGTGTAAGTGACCCAGTGTTCTCTTACATGCTGCAACACAAAAAAGGGTTAATACAGAAGACAACTAGCTCTCTTCTTTGCTACTCCTGCTCTGATAACCCCTGACCTCTGCAGAAACTCAGAGAACAGAGGTCAGAGGTTATCAGAGTAGTCAGGCAGAGAGCTAATTGTCTTCTGTATTAACCTTTTTTTGTTCTGCAGCATGTTAAAGAACACTGGGTCACTTACACACTGCAGTAAATAAGGGATTAAGCAAAAGGACACAGGAGGCTCTTATCTTCCCTGGGCCCCCTCCCTCCACGGGCCCCATAGCCTTTCCTGCCTCTATGGTAGCTACGCCACTGGTGTGTGTTTGTGTGTGTGTAAATGGCGACCCATCTCTACCTCTGCTCCTATCTAAAATACACAATAAATCAAATATTCACATATACATTCAAAAATACAATATAGGCTCCATTCTCTGCCCAGCCTTAGGATAACCCACTTTAGTAGACTGCAGTAGTAACATACTTAAGCTGCTTACTATGCTTACTTCTGCATCAAAGGCTCCATATAGAGCCTCATTCACAGATTCATTGTTTCTGACAGATGTCACTGGATGCAGATTTTTTTTTTTTGCAGTCAAAGCAACAAGCACCTTTACAGCAACCAACAGACGTACTTATACCTTAATTAGGTCCATTGGGTGTCTCAGGAGCGAATGCAGCATTTTATTTATTCTTCCAGGGCTGTTAGGATTGGAAATATGTGGTTGGAAGACTCTTTTTTATTATTAACTCACTTTATTACTAATTCAAAGCTGAAAGTGTGTTTCTTTTTTATTTATTTATTTATTTGGGGGGGGGGGGGGGCGTCATTGAGATTTTCTTTTTTTTTTTTTATCAGCATTAGAGTTAAGTTCACCAATGTCTATATGCCAGTCCATAAAGACTGTGTTTACCAACATGTACAGTTAATGCAGTTGAGGCATAGGTAAAGTTAGCCAAAAAGCAATAAATAAGACAGTGTTAGGCTGGTTTCACACTACGTATATTTCAGTCGGTATTGTGGTCCTCATATTGCAACCAAAACCAGGAGTGGATTAAAAACACAGAAAGGATCTGTTCACACAATGTTGAAATTGAGTGGATGGACGCCATATAACAGTAAATAACTGCCATTA
This sequence comes from Dendropsophus ebraccatus, assembly GCF_027789765.1. Classification (NCBI taxonomy): domain Eukaryota; kingdom Metazoa; phylum Chordata; class Amphibia; order Anura; family Hylidae; genus Dendropsophus; species Dendropsophus ebraccatus. The sequence goes on from NC_091458.1 coordinate 125,873,774, forward strand.
TTTCAATATAACAGCCGTTGTTTTAAAATAACAGCAAATATTTGCCATTAATGGCGGCCATCCACTCAATTTCATCATTGTGTGAACAGAGCCCTTCTGTGTTTTTAATCCACTCCTGGTTTTGGTTGCAATATGAGGACCACAATACTGACTGAAATATACGTAGTGTGAACCCAGCCTCAGGGTATGTTCACACAACGATTTTAATCTGTCGTAATTTGATACTTGAAATAACATCCATTGTTTTGAGGATTAAATAGCAGACATTGTTTAACCCCTTCAGGACCAGACTAATTTTGGCTTTGAGGACCAGAGCCCTTTTTTTTTAAAGCCAATCCAGGTCTCATTCTTGTGGCTGTAAGTTTAGGTTAGTGGTAAATTTTGGACGATATGCAAAAAACTTGGGGGGGGGGGGGGAGAATGCAATTTTTTTCATGAAAAAATTGACAATTATCAATTTTTTTTTATTTAAAATTTTCTGCGCAGGTTTACTCATGTAATAACTTTATTGGCAGCGTTATTACGCATACGGCAATACTAAATATGTATACTTTTTATCCCCCCCCAACATTTATTGTATTGGGGGCTATGGGGATTATATGGGAAATTTACTTTATTGTCAATTATTTTGTGTGTGTTTTTTTTATTTTACTTTCCCACCATGACAACTTCACAGGGAGTGCTGATCTGCACTGCAATGCAATTTGCTGGTAATAGGCAAATCAGCCTTAGGCTGACAGCTGGGTCCCCCTGCACCAGTGTCATCCCTGTGACGTACCAGCACGTCCATCTGCCGGAACGCTGTACTGAATAGGACGTGCCGGTACGTGATCCGGTGGGAAGGGGTTAACATACTTTGGCATCCGTCATTGCAATGACAGCCGTTCATACATTATTTAAGTTTAGGTTGAATGATGGCTGATTTTAACACCCTTTTAGGTGTGGCTATTTTTAATGGTCCAATAAAAAAATTTTTAGAAAATGGTGAAAGGACGGCCAAAGGGGGAAAAAAAAAAAAAAAAAAGTATGAACAACCTAAAATAACAGCTGTTGTTCGCTAAATATTGTCTGGAAATAAATGTTCTTAACATTAATTTGACAGCTGCTGTCAACAACAGACATTTTTCAATGCATTGTGTAAACTAATGGCCATTGTTTCTGTAGACTTCAACGAAAATAATTTAACGCTGAAAATAACAACTGCTATTTTGAATATCAATAAAATGGTGGTTATTTTACCATAAAAGTATGCTAACATAGCCTTGGAGTTGTTTCAAAAGACCCATTCTACCTGTTTGTTAAATCAAAGTTTGTTAAATCAAAGAGGTTTTCTAATTTAAAGGGTATGTGCACATGTGTGAGGGTATGTGCACACTATGGAATACGTGTGCAGAATTCAAGTGGATTCCACTGCTCATCCTCCTCTTGAAGTTCCGCCTGTCCCATAGACTTTATGATATTCGCTGGGAAATTCCGCCCTCTGCCGAATGAATTGACATTGAGTCTATGGAACGGGCGGCACTTCAAGAGGATGAAGTGCAGCGGAAATCACCACACAGATTCTGTAGTGTGCACATACCAAAAGTGATCAAGACCAAAAAATATAACAAGCAATTTATAGTTGTGTTTATAAAAGTATAGGGTTGTGTATACCCACACCTCATCCAAAAGTACAACACTGAGAACTGCTAAGCAGTATTGTGGTACTATAATGACTCCAGAAAAGGTGCAAATGTTTTAAACATGCAGACAACAAATACATTTTACAGTGAAAGCAAAACCGTTCTGAGCTAAATATAAATGAATAAAAATATGCAGAAATTGCTAATAATCATGGGAGTTCCCTGGGTTGAAATGATTTATGATTTGCCGTTAAATAGAAAACATACACAGTTACAGTTCCTCTTTATAATTTCTAGCAGTATGTATTGACATATAACTTTCTAGACATGCATATAACTTGATATCTAGAAATTTGTACGCTATAATGTAAAAATGGACTAGCAAGCGCAATAGCGGCACACCTGCAGCAGCTCTATCGGTTTAAAGACAGAGGACTGCTGACTGCGTGATAAATTGTATATCAGTTGTAATAAACAAACCGTAACTCTTTTTCTTTAGGAATAAATTACAATAAATGGTTAATTTAATGTTGCGATTACATTATTTGCAATGAAGTTATCCCGACTAGGAATTCTGAAAGCCTGTGTGATTTGGCTTTAATTACCTGGGGAAGAAAGCCATTAGTCTCAGTAGGGCAGGGATACTGGAGAGTTGGAATCACATTATTTTGCTGTGTTTATGGCATGCTAAAAATGACAACAAATTACACAATTTAACCAGATACCAGAGAAAACCTATATTTTCTCCCAGTCATTGCTAAAGTGCTGTTCAAAGGCAATCTGGCTACTTAAGTGGCTGCTGTGCTCAGGTGCCTATTGTAACCAATTCAAGGGCTAAATTTATAAGAGAATATAATTTTCTGTTCTTAGCTGGATAATATGCTGGGCCTATATAAACCTATTCATTCTATCCAATTTTGGGAGCAATGTAATGTTTCTGCCATTTTCTATATACATAAAATACTCCTTTTAAGCCTCCTACTGCTCGGTAATAATTTCTAGCTTCCTTGTATGGCCACAGAACATCAATTCAGCAGATGAAATAACTATTACTTCAATTCACAATTTCACTATATACCCGGAATACAATAATGAACTTTGTAGAATGAGGATGAATGGCGTATAAACAACATTAATACTGTCATTTTCATTTCAAATTTTCAGAATTAGCCAAAAAATTACTGTTGCTTTAAAGGAGAAGTCCGGCCAAAATTAATTTTTGATATGTTACTTATGAAAAGTTATACAAAATTCTAATGTACATTAATTATGGGAAATGCTCATATAGGGCTATTTCCCTTAATTTAGTAGATCAGGAAGTGTAAGAATTCTCTCAGATCCAGTGACGTCACGATGAAAGGTGTAATTCCTATGGAGTGTCCAGCAGGGGGCACTCTCTATATAGAAGTCTATGGGACTTTATTGTTTCTATGGATTTCTATGTAATGTAATGTAGTGTAGTGTACAGTGCTTTATTGAATGAATTCATCTATGGAATACTTTGGGGAGCAAGTGTCCCTGCTCCCCAAAGTATTGCATAAATGTATTCATTCAATACATTAGGATATCACAGTAAGCCCGCCGATCCGCCGTATTCCCGCCGCCTGCCGCATTCCCGCCGATCCGCCGCATATACACTGAACTACAGCTCCCATCATCTGCTTATAGTATGAACAGGTGATAAGAGCTGTAGCTGGGTAATGGATATCACTTGCCTGTGATGCCACTGCTTATGCCGCCGGGCGCAGGGGGGAGCTGTTCAGTACATAGGAGCGCTTCCCCCTCCTCCTCCTTCCGGGATACCTTCCCCCCTATACCACTGCTGACTCCCCGCCTGGCCGCCGCTCTCCACTCTCATATACCGGCTCCCGATGCTTCCTGGTGTCCGCACTGATGCATCGGGAGCCGGTATATAAGAGCATGGAGTGGCTGCCAGGCGGGGAGTCAGCAGTGCTATAGGGGGGAAGGTATCCCGGAAGGAGGAGGGGGGAGCGCTCCTGTGTACTGAGCGGCTGCGCAGTGGCATCGCAGGCAAGTGATATCCATTACCCAGCTACAGCTCCCATCACCTGTTCACACTATAAGCAGATGATGGGAGCTGTAGTTCAGTGTATATGCGGCGGGAATGCGGCGGATCGGCATGCTGCGGATAGGCGGGAGTGCGGCGGGAATGCGGGCTTACTGTGATATCCTAATATATTGAATGAATATATTTATGCAATACTTTAGGAACAGAGACACATGCTCCCCAAAGTATTCCATAGATGTATTCATTAGTGATGAGCGAATAGTGAGATATCTGAATATTCGATATTCGATCGAATATCCCGCGAATATTCGATCGAATATTCGATCCCATTAAAGTCTATGGGAACAAGTATTCGATTAGTGAAAAACATCTATTTGACCATTTGGAGGGTAAAACTTGAAGCTGGGGGATTTGAACGCTTATCGAATATTTATCGAATATTCGCGGGATATTCGTACGCATATCGAATATTCAAATATCTCACTATTTGATCGAATATCTATTCGATCGAACAGTATTTGCTCATCACTAGTATTCATTAAATAAAGCATACTGTACACTACACTACATTACATTACATAGAAATCAATAGAAACATAGACTTCTATATAGAGAGTGCCCCCTGCTGGACACTCCATAGGAATTACACCTTTCGTCGTGACGTCACTGGATCTGAGAGAATTCTAACACTTCCTGATCTACTAAATTAAGGGAAATAGCCCTATATGAGCATTTCCCATAATTAATGTACATTAGAAATTTGTATAACTTTTCATAAGTGTGTGTTTTGGTGGTGGTGGTGCAGTAAGTAAATGGCATACTTACAAAGATTATTTAGAAAATTCTTTCACTTCAAAATGTCATTTTCATAAAATAGGCATGGGCCATGTTCAGATTGTGTTAAAAAAATGTCCATTATTACTAAATTTCAATTAATTGGAATTAGGGATGGTTGAACCTGCCTCGGTTCGGGTTCGTACGAACCCGAACTCTCGGAAATGACTCCCGCTGTCTGCCCGATCTGTGAAGAGGGTGGATACAGCAGGAGGACCGCCTGGAAAACTGGGATACAGCCATAACCACGGAGCGGGCAGACAGCGGGAATCTGATGCCGAGCGTTCGGGTTCATACGAACCCAAACCAAAGCAGGTTCGGACCATCCCTAATTGGAATGATTTGAAGTAAATGGAAGGACAGTAAACCAGTACACATAGGGGGTATTTATCAAGGCCCAGCCCCTTTCCCCCCGGCTGAATCCGGCCAGGCGCCCAACCCTGCAATCAGCGTACCAAATCTGCACCTGCTACCAGAAGGTGTAGATTTGGACTATCATTTACACCTGCAAGCAAGCATAAATCATGATTAATGAGGAGGGGGAGGAGGCCTCCTTCCCCACTTGCCACGCCCATTGAGCACGCCCATCAGGGGGGCGGGGGAAATGGCAGTTTTTCGCCAGGGAGAAGGGGAGAATATGCGCCTTCTCCCTGGCGTACACCCTTGTCATAACTTTGATAAATGTCCCCATAGTGTATTTAATAACAAGACATTTTTTTGTGCAAATGTCAAATTAATGTTCATGACAACTAAATGCAGATATTATTTTGCAAACAACATCCGTTATTTTTAGTTGTTCAAACTAATTTTTTTTCCACTGGACATCATTTTGAGAAAGCAAAAATTAACAAAAAAAGACGTCACATGAACATAGCCATGCATGGAGCAGTCACAGTCCGGGTCAGCTAACTCTATGTGGTGATATCCTTTTCTTCTTTGCTGTGTCTTTTGTATTGATTCAGTGTGAGGTTGGACTATTGCATTGATTAGATACATTATTCAGATACTGGTTGCTTCTGTTATATCATATTGTTTTCCATGTGACCAGACACACAGCATATATTGTAGCAGGTGACCTAGGTTATTTGTGTATTTTAGGCGTTTTAGCATATTGCTTGTCAAGGGGATTTTTTATTATTATTCGCTCTTCAGCATTTTTTGTTCATAGCGAGTCAATTGTTTGGTTAGTTTGGAGTTGTGCATTTAGACTTGCTGAAGAATAGCGCCTCTTAGGATTATTGATATAACAGAGTGGTACTCACATGCTAATGTATACTCTATAGTTTATCATTATTACTAATGTTTAGGGCAGTTTGACACAAGCGTATTACAGGTGTATTTTTGCTCCATTATTGCTGTTATATGTTCCAACTCGACTGCTGAATTAATGACCCAAACTGACAGCATCACAGGGATCTATGATACCATCAGTTCAGGTCATTAAACCTGAGGTTGAGCCAGAAACTGTGCCCAAAAATGTGTTCACGTGAAACTAATGTTAGATGAGTAAAGCAAGTGTGGTTAAAATAATTCTAATGTTGAACCATTATTAATGTCTTTTGGGTTTAAAGTGAATGTACCACTAGGTACATCACTTTGGTTTCTTTACATGCCGATGGCACAGTCCTTTTTTTTTTTAACCGTTGCTCTGTTCTCATGTACGGTGCTGGTCTATTACCAAACACCGGCCCTCCCCGGAGCACTGGGGACACCTAGTGTGATGAAACCCCCACCCCTCTGTGATGCGGCTTTAGAATCAAGGGAGCCACATCACAGAGAGGAGGAGAGGCCTGTGTCAGGACTGGCAGACGTAGACAAGACAAGAGACAGTGGGCCCTAGATCTGAACCCACCCACTGTCACCTGCCTACTTGCCTCAGTCGGCCCTAGGCGGCCGTGGACAACCACGTTGACGTTCCCTGCGCTAAATACGTGCACACGGAACAAGACGGACAAACAACACAAAAGAATGGTCAAACAAGCCGGGTCCAAAATCCAAACAGGCAATGCAGTACAAAATCAGCAAGCAAACGGGTAGTCAAAAAGTCAGGCAGGAGGTCAGGGATCAAGTCGAGCAAAACAGAGGGATTAGGAGTGGGGATCGCAGGAGTAGACAAGGGAAGCTGGGATCAGGGTATTAAGCTAATAACCAGCACTGGAACTCTGTCTTAGCTTCCTATTTATACTGAACCAGAGCCCAGTCCGAATCCCCCATTGAACCGGCGCTAAGATATCCAGGTTCCAGATAGGCAGAGATTCCTGTCAGTCTAAAGACCTACTCAGCTGGAAAGATCAAGTCTCCTAGGAAATCAGATTAACTCCCGCATTGCCAGGTAGCAGAGAAGCAAGCGGGTGTGGCACACAGAAGCAAAAGCAGGTTCAGTTCACACCAGGTTTCAGCACAATCCTGACAGCCTGCTTTGGGCCGGACTGGTGCTTGCTAATAGACCAGCGCCGTACACAAAAATAGAACAATGGTTCAAAAAAAGGACTGTACCACCGGCATACCCGCACCAGAGCCGGTCTATTCATGTAAAAAACCCAAAGTGATGTACATAGTGGTACTATTGCTTTAATCAGTAAATTTATTTACTACATCCCTATTAATTTGTTTAATGTAAGCCTGAATTGTTTCTCCATGTTTTACTTTTTACCCATTATAAATAAAATATTTTATTAATACTTCTCTGAGTAATACTACTCAACAATTATACACAATTTACATTTGTCATTACTGTTTTCCCTCTGGTTAGGAATCATTTTAGATGCTTAGTATCATACTTGATGTAAAGTCAAGAGATAGAAGTTTCAACAAATGAGAAATATACATAATTACACATAACATTACTTAAGCTATATAAATATGCATATTTATTACCTTGTAGACCTTGTGTACTTTCTAAGTCTATTCTATTTGATCGAATAGTAAGGTATTCGATCTATCGAATAGTTTACGGAATATTCAAAAAATATTTGATAAGCGTTCAAATCCCATAGCTTCCGGTTTTTACCTCTAAGTGGTCGAATAGATATTTTTCAATAATCGAATACTTGTTCCCATAGACTTTAATGGGATCGAATATTCGAATATTTCACTATTCGCTCATCACTAGATATAATCTTAACTTGGTATTCCTCACATGTTTTACCCAAAATTAGCAGTAGAAAAAGCAAAACACTACTTAAAATATCTATTAAATTCCAGTATATTCTAGAACAATGGGCCCTAACCTTTTGCCCCTCATGAGCCACATTTAATTTTGAGTTATGGTCAGGAGCCACATCAATTCCAAAATACAGAAAAGTGTAGAAAAATAACAAGTTTTAATTTTTTATAATTGGAGGAATAAAAAAAAACAAACTGCCATTTCACAGTGGATTTATCAAAAAGTGCATGTGCAACACCATCCACATTGCCATTGTTTGGTTTCAGTTTAGTCACAATGCAGGACTGCTATGACAAGCCACACAACAATGGGTAAAGCCTCTATTACCAGGGGCGACAAGAGGGAGCATACAGGCGACTACTTGTCAGGTCGCTTATCGCTTGCTCCTTAATCCCCACTCGCTGCCGGTGCTATTATTCAGCAGTGGGTAAGAGTTGCGGGGCCATGGGAAGCTGTGGGGTGGGGGCTGACCTAGTAATCACTAGATTTTTCGGACAGCCCATAGAAGGTAGCTGCGGTCTGCTGCCGCCACTCCTATTCCACGAAATGTCGGCAGCAGATCGCTGCTATAATGATCATTGTTTTTTCAACGTGTTGAAAGACAACGATCAGTCAACATTGTGCATGTCGGCTGATCGTTGTATTCTATTACACAAAGCGATTATCAGCTGTAACGGTCAGTATTGGCCAAATACGGACGATAATCGCTACTACTATTCCACGAAACGTCGGCAGCAGATCCCTGCTAAGACAATCATTGTTTTTTCAACGTGTTGAAAGACAACTATCAGCCGACATTGTGCATGTCGGCTGATTGTTGTCTTCTATTACACAAAGCGATTATCAGCTGTAACAGTCAGTATCAGCCGAATACAGACGATAATCGCTTCATGTAATAGAACCTTAATGAGCCCTATGTGGCTCCCAATCTAAATCTATTGTTATCTATCTACCTACCAGAAATGAGCAAATCTCAAGCACATTTGGGTCCATCTAAACCAGAGCATGGGGCATTTGATTTACAGAAGTTAAAGAAGTTGGATGCAGCCCTAGGGAGTCCAACTTCTGCAGACATCGGTATTCGAACACTGTACGCTTGGGTTTCAACAGACCTTAGCCTTCTCAAGATTTCCTCATCTCTTCTACCTACCCTGCCAAAAATAACTTCACAACAAGTCGCGTATAAAACCCAAAATGTCTAATTTATTGGATAAAATTAGTAAAAACATACATAAAATAAGCAATTACGCATTTCGGGAGTTCTCTCTCCCTTCATTTAATTGCATGTAGGGAGATGGAACTCACAAAACGCGTAATTGCTTATTTTATGTACATTTTTACCGATTTTATCCAATAAATCAGCCATTTTATGTTTTATACTCCACTCGTTGTAAAATAATTTTTGGCAGCGCCAAGATACCAACAGTACCCAGATACTTTTTTCTTCTCTCCATTGCATATAACCATGGGCCCTGATACTGGAAGAGTCCCGTTTCCTGGATGATTTTTCGGCCGGCAGCCATCATCCGACGCTATGCAGTACCCCAAAGTGGGGTGAAACGCATTAAGCCCAAGGGGCAAAGACCAAAGGTGAGAGTCCACCTATACTTTTTTTCACACATTTGCACGTAACAGGATTACAAGAGACGCCATCCTCCCGACCCTTTTTTCCCCTCATGTCTTATATTAGTGCAGCTTACACATGGGCATTATGTGCAAAAGTAATTTTTATCAGTATCTACTTACGTTACGTAATGTCATGGTTTCCTCTGATAGTTTTTACTCTCTACTTCTTACATTTCTCACTTCATGCTTTTACATTTTCCATTTTTATTTTAAAATAGCAGTAAGACTCTTACTATCCATTGTTTGCTTTTATATTTCAGACACTTGAAGTGTCACTGTCGATAAAACTTTCAAAACCTAAATCTATCTATCTATCTATCTATCTATCTATCTATCTTTCTTCATAGAACAATAACACTTTCTGTGTTCTGTTTCAGACTTCATTTTTTTTTTTTACAAAGAGTCTGAAAACAGGAAGTCCAATGTTTCCCAGGTCATATGTGTACTCACAGACAAGGCAGTCATGTGATTGACGGGCACATTGAGCCGTGACTCTCTGTACTGGACGGAATTTCTGTGTTTAGTCTCTTTTATTTAACCAGCACAAGTCAGAAAATCTGCCTTCAGGAGACTGGACCTCGATTTCTGGTAAGTTCAGCTTTGTTTTACAGCATGATAACAACAACAAAAATAATGAATGTATATTGCAAACTTGCTTTATTTCACATATACTGTGGGTTTAGATTTTGAATGTTATAACAAAAATTATAATGTGAATCAGCAGTCAACCAGTTTGTGAAAAATTAACAAAAAAAATTACATCCATATATATGGTAGATAACTTAAAAGATATCTGCTGTATGGCATTTACTAATGTTTTATTAATCCACTGTTACAAGTCTGCTCTTACACACTACGGCTAGTTACAGTTAAATGTTATCTTATGATTAAAATATCTTATGATTAAAATCATTTTAGGGTGCCTTCACACCTGGCGACTCGCAGCGTAAGCTACGCTGCGAGTCTGTCAGTTCCTGGAAGATCACTGTCACTACATATGTATGTGTATGTAATTCTGCCGTTCCCTTAACCCCTTCAGCTCCCGCCCGGCTCCCACTCCGCTGTATACATTACCTCTCCTCGCTGCACGGGTCCCGGCGTACTGCTCTCCCGCCCGGCCAATCAGTGGCTGTGGCAGGGCAACACACTGATTGGCCGGGCGGGAGAGCAGTACGCCGGGACCCGTGCAGCGAGGAGAGGTAATGTATACGGAGAGGAGCCGGGCGGCAGCTAAAGGGGTTAAGGGGCCGGCAGAATTAGATGCACGCAGCGGTCGTTCTGACCGCTGCGTGTATGTAGTGAAAGTGATCTGCCAGGACCTACCCGACTCGCAGTGTAATTTACGCTGTGAGTCGCTAGGTGTGAAGGCCCCCTTAAAGGGACATTAGGTTAAAAGAGAAGGAAGTCTGCTGTGGTTGTGTATGCGTGTATGTATTAGTTGTTGAGAGGTTAAACCATCACCATTTCCTTTGGATGACCAACTTTCAAATAAATCAATAAGCAGTCTGTATGTACACTATTACTCACTGCACATTATGGCTATGTTCACACCAGGTTAAAAAAAAAAAAAAGAGAGAGAGAGAGAGAGAAAAGGGAAAAGGTGTCCGTTTTTTCTTTCTTTCAAATGACGTCTGTTATTGCCAAATTATAACTGAAGCCAAAATAATCTATTGAAGTGAATGGAATGATGGCTATCCAATGCACACAGTGTAGTAAATAACGGACGTTGCTAGCGCGGAAGTCCAAATAATGATCATGACAATTAATAATGGATGTAGTAAACAATGGATGTTGTTTGTTAGTCATTCACACACAGTTTTTCATTTTCCACCATCCTTACTATTAAAATTAATGGACTTTTCAATTAAAAACACACCCAAAACCAATCAGTAGAATAATTTACCAATAGTTGACATTGTAATGACGGGCGTTGAAACACAAAATGAGTAAAGTAATTTTTTAAAATAATAAACCGAAAGGAAAAAAAAGTTATGTGAACACAGCCAAATAATTAATAACAGATACTGGACTGTATTTCTCAGGCTTTATATAATATCCATATTTTGTATTTTGTGAACTATTTGTTTGTAGGGTTAAAATAAGTATTCAAAAAGCTAAAAGTGTTTGTGCATTGGTGTATTTTAGAAATACTTTCTCCGATTTTAGGACACCACCACTGACCTCCTCAGATCACCAGAGCTCCTTTGTTAATTATTGGACAATAATACATAAAATAGCTATAAAATTCCCCCGCCCACTGCCGGTGCTATTACACGTGCAGACAACGAGCGAGGAGGAGCGGGTAAGAGCCAGGGTGGTCAAGGGGTTGCTGTCCGGGCGATCGTCAGATTGTCCAGGCAGCCCATAAGAGAAAGCGACTGTCTTCTGCCGACAATCCTATTACATGGAGCGATGGCAGCAGATCGTTAACAGGCTGATCCTTGGCGTTTCAGCCAGTGAAAAGAAAATGATCAGCATGTCGGCTCATTGTTGTCTTCTGTTACACAAAGCAATTAGCGGCCATAACGGTCGGTATAATATAATAGCTTCATGTAATAGGAACTTAAGACTATGTTCCCATAAGATCATTTTAGTTGGGAAAAAAATAGCATTTTTTTGCACCTAAAAAGATGCAGAAATATAGTCTCAAATTGTGCTACATTACATATTGTGCTACAAGTCTATAAAATAAAACAGCGGCCTGTGCACAGACTATGAAAAAAAAATATTTGTTTTACAATGTCTGCAGATGGATATTTTTCCATATACAGTAATGTAGCACATTATTAGATTCAAAATGCAGCCATGTTATGTATATTTTAAATATTTTGCCTTTATTTTACTATGTGAACAAAGCCTAAACCAGAGTTATATTTTAAGCATCTGTTATTCAGTACAGTCAGCCTAAAAGCAGTACCTAATCCGTCTATAGAAGGTAATACAGATTCATACCACAGAGGCACTTCTAAGGTGGCTAGACTCTCAGAGATTCAGTACCTGATAAACAAACCTTGGAGGAAAACAGATTTATTCATATCCCATTAAAGTTTGAATAGCCCTTATAAATATCCTTGAAATACATGCTTCTGTGCTTAGTCTCTTCATTAGAAAGCATTCATTGTTTTAGACATGCCTAATAAAGGAAAGCTACAAGTCTATCATAGTTTGATTTACTGTACAGTTGAAAGTTGTTGGATTGTAACATCTGTTTAAGGTTGTAGAACGACTGATTATAATGTTTAAAGCAATTCTGTACCCACTGTGCAACCCCTGAACTACTTATACCTTTTTGTAGCTGATGTGAAGTCCTTTCTGCTGGTATCCTTATAAAAGCTGGTTGTGCTTTCCTGAGGCAAAAAATGAAACTTTAGTTGTGGTGTAGCTGTGTCAAAGAGGCATGGCCTAGAGCGATCCTGCTGCAGGCCAGCGTCGCCTGTGTGGTGGTGTTCTCCGTCTCCCCCTACCTCCCGTTCCGCCCCCACAGTGTAAGCTGTCAGTGCGCACGTGCCATTTTTTAAATTCCCGGTGCCGATCAAGTGACGTTGCCGGGTCCGTGTTGCCTCTGCAATGTCCCTGCCCCATGGTAGTGACATGCCCGGCCCTGCATTGCTTCTCCTGCCTGTGGACACCCCCCCGCTGGCTGGATCAGCTTCTTGTTTGCACATGCGCCGCGCAGGTGCAGTGACGCACTAGGCTGGTCAGAGAAGGCTGGTGGCGTCTAGTGATGAGAGAATAGTGAAATATTCGATATTCGTACCAATATCTCCCGAATATTCGAATATTCGATCCCTTTAAAGTCTATGGGAACAAGTATTCGATTATTGAAAAATATCTATTCGACCACTTGGAGGTAAAAAACGGAAGCTGGAGGATTTGAACGCTTATCGAATATTTGGCGAACTATTCGATAATATTCGATAGATCAAATACCTTACTATTCGATCGAATATCTATTCGATCGAACAGTATTCGCTCATCACTAGTCGCATCACTGCCATGGGGCGGGGACGCGGAGAGGAGGCAGCACAGAGGCGGCGTGGGCCCGACAATGTTACTGCAGTGGTGCCGCGGGGGGGGGGGGGTAAAACAACAGCACATGTGCACTGACAGCTTACATTGTATGGGCGGACAGGGGGTGAAATAGGAGGCAGGCGGAGACGAAGACCAACACCACACAGGCTGCACAAACCTTTTTCATCAGTTGTCACAGCCCTGTTTTTATGTTGTTGCTATGCCTCCCTCTCCTCCTCCCATTCCTGAGTTAGGATAGAGTCCTGTGATAGGAATTTTATTATGTACTTTTGGCTATATGCACATAAACTGGATATAAACTTTATTTCAAAGTTGTGCATGTTAGGCTTACGTGTGTTTGAAAGTAATGGCATAAGGCTCATACTCCCTTATGATAGCATTCACCCCCCCCCATTAAAAATAAATAAAGGTCCTTATTAAAACAAGCTCTATAGACCCATTTGTGTCCGTTTTCTGATAGTGTAGTGGGAAGCCACCCAACCAGAGAGGACTGGGGGCTGTTAAATGATTTCTAAAGACCTGTCTGTGTAACAGAGGAGTAAATATTAGGATGCAAATAAAAATTCTTGCTAAAGATTTCTCTCAACTTATAGTCTAAAGTCAAGGGGGGGGGGTGACAGTGCCAGACACCCCAGACCTCTTCCCTAATAATTAGGCAGAGAGCTTTGCACCTTGAATGATGATCAAGGTTCAATACTTTATCTGGTATTTGATATTTAAAATCTATCCCACACCTGCTATACCAGACCCATTGACTTTTGGGTCTTGACAATAAATACAGTGGCATAAACTTCCTGAAAAGAACATTCTCACAAGTATACATTCTCATGAGCTGTACCTCACATTTGTCACTCTCCTTTTTCGAGTATTGCACATAATTTAGACAAAAACTCTACTCTGATCTGTGTTATTTCCTGTAATGTGCTGTTGTAAAAGCAGACTTTCCATAGCTCCCGTAAGAAATATAGGACAACTTGGAGACTTTACCTTCCTATGCCAGAGCTGGAACACAAAACAGACAACAAAAACAAGTAGGGATAGTCCGCTAGATAAGGGTAAGAACCAGTTGGTAGTAAAGTACAAAATCAGAAAAAGAAGAATAGTCAGATAGCAATAGCAGCAATAGTAATATCAGAGGGTCAGGTTAAACAAAACATAAGATACAGAGAAAAAAAACTGCTTGCTCACAGAGACTAATAGCAAATGATTAAGTCTGGGCTACAGAAGTGTTTATGGAATGCCAGGAAGCCACCCAGGCATAACTGAACTGGACTCTGACATCCTTGCCACACACAGAAAGGAACAGGATAACAGAGAGTGGCCAGGAATGTCAAGCAGCAGAAGCAGAACTATTGCTAATGGTTAGAAGACCAGAGGGAAAGAGATAGGTGTGGTGGAGAATCAATTACCAAGCAAAGGAAACAGAGCTGTGTTCAGTGAAATTGAGAAACCATGTATCTTATAGTATAGTATATCTTATAGTCTAAAAAAGTAGTAAGAAACACGTAATGTCCCAACTATACTGTAAATTCTAGAACATAGTCATTTTGTTAGGATCAGGTATGGCAAAGGCAATCTGACAAGACACGGACAGTAAGCCCTAAGCTACCCTGCCCACTGTCCTTGTCTACTTGCCACAAGACAGTCCTAGATGACTGCTGTCAACCACGAAGACATTCCCTGCTCTCAATACAGGGAACACAGAACACTGACAAACAAACACAATAAGAGATGTCAGACAAACCAGGTCAGCAACAGCTGGGCGGCGTAGTAAAAAACAGTAAGCAGGTGATTAATCGTGGTCACTAGCAAGAGGTCTGGGCTGGCAGCAATAAGCAAAGATGAGGATGGTGATAAAGGTCAGGAATACAGAGCACAGAGAGAAGGGACAGGGAGCTGAGCAGGCGAATAAACTCTAATAGCAGGAAAATGAGGAGCCTGCTGCTATTTACACAGGATCAGAGATTGGGTCCAGCAGCTGATTGGACCAGCTCTGATTCCAGCACCAAGTTCAGCTGAGCAGATCCAGCAGTGCAGTAACCCCTGCACTGCCGGAAGTCTGACAAGCAAGGTGAGTATGGCTTCTATTTAATTTCATTATAAAAAATGGATCAGAACAGGGTTTTTTTTTTTAACGGACACAAAAATGTAGTCTACCTCATTTTTGTGTCCGTAAAAAAAAAAACGGATCCTTTTTGCTCCTTTTTTTGTTCTTACAATGGAAGTCAATGGAAAAACAAATCAAAGCGGATGTACACAAATGAAACGGATGAAAAAAATGGATTACAAAAAGGTAGTGTGAACCCAGCCTTACTGTTATGTAAGTCATGGCATTCCCTAGTGATATTTCATAATTTGTACTGTGTAAAAAGTCCCTTTAAACATAAGAAATATATCATATTAACTGATCTATTTGACAATGATAGTTGCCTTTTTTGAGAACATTCAAATATTCCAGCTGTAAACTTGCATTTATTTGCATGAGAATGTTTATGAAAATGTATACCGGAACAAGACTGATATACACAACATCTATCATTTTCCATTTACACTGTTGTCAGTTTGATGGGCGTCATTTTTATAATAAACCGTTTTTAGGAAGAAAATAATGTACTTTTATGGATGATTATCTGTTGGAAATGTTTGGAAGATGGAAGAGTGTGCAGACTATATCACTGACAAGACATTCATCCCTCTCTTGCTTAGCCTGTGGCACATATCATAATAGAGAGAACTTGAATAGAACAAATTTAGGATTGCAAAGATGAACAGATTCACAGCTGTAATCTCAGCATTATTATAATATTTGGTATTCAGTAAAGTGTATTTAGATTACTTGTAATAATGATAGATTATTTGTCCTCTCCATTATTATGAATATAGATGAGCACATCAGCAACATTATTTATAGAGATAATTCAATCATCTACACAACAATCATAAAAAGCCTCTTTAAAAAAAAAAAAAAACATTTGCTATGTTTCAGTGTTGTACATTGTAATTATTTGAAAGTGTAAACTCCCACCATTGTGATTGCAAACAAAGAATTTGTGTATTTGTTTCTCTTATCTGCATTGTTTATATGATTTGGGTTATGTTATGTAAATTGGAGGTTGTCCTTTTAAAATAACCTATTAAGGCATATTGAGTGAATAGCGGTTTCATAATTGAGATTGCCTCATGCTATGTCACATCACAAAGGTAACATCAATATTGTTTTTTGTTTTTTTTTTGTACTTGAGAACCACAGGACACAATGTATTTCAATGAGCACCTTTCTTTTTTTATTCTCCTGGGGCAAATAAGAGAGGTGTGGATGTTTGAACACAGGAGCTGCTGAAAATACCAACCAACACAAATATGGAAAAAGGATGTGGTTTCTAAGAAAAGAAAAGCAAATGTCTGTAAATAAAATAAGCTACACAAAAAATGCAACGGCTCACTGTCAATGGCAAGACACAGACCCAATACAGATATGAAAGTCGCTAAAAACAGCCCCCAACTGCTAAAAACAAATTCTCTATAAAAAATAATGAAGCTCTTGGTTAGCATTTGCAAATAGTGTAAACCATCCCACCACAATAAGGTGGCCTCATGCCCGGGATGGGCCTACACTGTGCTTTGGCCTCTCCATGGCTGTAAACAAGGCACATTTAAAAGAAAGTGCTTTGGGGGCAGTGAATATGGGGGTTATGAATTGTGTTGAGCCATTGCAGCAAGATATCCTTCGCCTATAGAGAATGAGAATGGGAGTTACTAGATATGAGCGAAGCAGCTGAAAATTTGTTTTGTGAGGTTTGCGAATTTTGTGTCAGAATCGCGAAGATTCGCTAATCAAATGCAAACGAATCTCCTTAAAACAACCAAACTATATCATAAAATATTTTCTTTGCTGCTATTATGGATGTTTTTTTTGTACAAATGACCGGTGCTGGCAGAGTCAGATATGGTGGCATTAGAAGATAAAGCAGTGCAGCAGTTCTAAAAAGCAGAAGCATTTATGCATGGCAATTAAATACTTCAATGTCTTCATAATATCCTAAGAGGTGGAAGAAAACTTTGTTTTGTCATTAAGAGCGCCTTCTCACAGTCTCATTTTCTGAAATTTAAAAAGCATGACAACTTTTATAAACACAGTTGTTTCCTAAATATAACATGCTTTTTAATGGCACGTTTAGTAAAGGTTTTGTTGTCATAATTTATGAACTGTTATTTGGTGCTTATGTTTAGTTTTAGCCAGACCTATAAAGATGCTGATGGGTAGAATCAAAACGAAACAGAACAAATAAGAATTCCATACTGAAAGCATACTGCAGTGAGAATACCCACCCAAAAGCACAAAAATTTGCAGACCAAAACTCTTTGCATGTTGGGTTTAGATTTTAGTTTTAGGCTATGTTGTGAATCCCCTTGTCTTACTTTATGTGCCATATGGTGTTATCATAATGAGCTAAAGCATTTAGCCAGTCATGGTAAGGACATCTGTACTAATATTATAATAGCACATAGTAGTGCCTACCAATTTACTACTGCATGCTGGGAGCTTCATGTTTTGTCTTTGTTTCTCTTCTCTGTTATTCATAGTTTTGTCTATCCTTTATATTATGTATGGTATTATCCATTGCATAGTAAACTACCGTCTTATCTTTGCCTCTAATTTGCAACTCTGTTTTACAGTAGCTGATAAGTATTGAAAACCTACAGAAAGATTTTTTTTTCTCCCAGTAATCAGAAAAGCACATTTCTCTATTCTCTTTAGCTCGTGGACAGTGATTATTACAGCCTAAAACAGGTCAGCCAAACTGATTTAATCAGAATAACTAGGAGGACGTTCTAATTAGCCCAACATTTCTTGGTTATCTTTACGGTCTATTTTTAAGGATTTTCAGAAATAAAGAAGAGTTACAAAAAGAAGGAAAATTAGAGATATGTGAATTTACATCAGTAAGCCAAATGGGTACATACATAATGAAAACACAGTAAGGAGTAATGTAGCAGTAAATCAAATGCAATATTGTCATTAAAGTGGATCTGTCATTAAAATATGCTGTCCTATTTATGGTTTAACTAGCATTAATACTGAACTAAATGGCACAAAAAATATTATGTAGTTTGGGTAATAGCCAAGAAAAAAAAGAGAGCAGTGATCTCATAGTTATAGGTCTTGTGTTCATTATTATTTTTTTCTAGAGACAACATATTCCGCAGCAACACAGAGAGAGTATTATTATTTTACAATCTAAATTCTAATGTAACCTATCAGTATCTGTTAGGTAACACAGTGCTAGGCTAAGTTCACATAAAGTATTTTTGCTCAGTATTTTGGTCAGTATTTTGCAACCAAAACCAGGAGTAGATTAAAAACACAGAAAGGCTATGTTCACGTACCATGGAAATTAAGTGGATGGCCGTCATTTAATGGCAAATAATTACCGTTGTTTTAAAAAGCGTCCATTGTTTTGGAAAAAAAAAGCCATTATTTGCCATTAAATGGCGGCCATCCACTAAATTTCAACAGTGTGTGAACATAGCCTTTCTGTGTTTTAATCCACTCCTGGTTTTGGTTGCAAAATGCTGAGCAAAAATACTGTGTGAGAACCTAGCCTGAATTACTAAGCCACTGTGATGCCCATAAGAGTCTGGTATGTCCTCCCCCACTAAGGCCATGTTCACATAAATATTGTTTTTGTCATATTTTCACTTAAAAATGCTATCTTTAAGGCAGTTTATAAAAAGGCTGGAAATACTGTCCCAAAAAACTGCATTTTTTCAACCAGAAATGGACAAAAATACCACACACTTAAAAATATAAATTTTACTATCGAGTTCAATAGAGTATTGAGCAGCCACATAATCTCCTTAAAAATCACTTTCTTTGGAAGCTTCTAAGATCTGTGCAGGAGATGTGTTTAGGGGGCATTTCTCTTGCTACGGACCCTCAATTGTGCTTGCTGACAAGCAAATACCAGACGTTTACCATTTAGAATGTCCTTTCAGCAGCACATGACTTCCTCTCTTTTTTTCATAGACAGTCTGTTCTCAATAAATTACACAAGGGGGTGAAGTTTAGGGAGTTTCTTTTATAGTATGGCCTAATCAATAAAAGCTCCATCTGTCGTACAAGGACATAAAGGAAATTAATATACATGCAAATAAAACATGCAAAAGAACAGTGTGTGGTCATAGCTGTACGTGAAGAAAAAAAACGGTTAGGCTATGTGTGCACATTAGAGATATAGAGTGAGTAGTGAAATATTAAACTTTCGAGAAAACGAATCGAATATGCACCAATATTCGACTATTTGAACGAGTATTCGATCACATTATAGTCTATGAGAAAAAAAATTCGCTGCACTTGGAAATCAAAATTCGACCACTTGGAGGTCACCAAGTCCCCCATGAAACCTCGCTAAACGATGCAAACATCTCCGGAATGACACTAGGACATTAGGGGGAGCAACACCCCAAAATTGCAGTATAATGCCACTTTCTGCAGTTGCGAAGGAAAAATATTTGCGAACGCTTTATGAACATTTATGGCAATGTTCACAAATTTCGTTTGTATTTCTTGCGCAGTGTTACATACATGATTCCAATGTGCGTCCGCAGAGCGTCATGTTATTCGCGCGTATCACGTGTAATGCTGTACGAACGTTACTGGAACAGTATGTATGACGTGCATTTTTCTAGGCTACTCGAACAATATGTATCACGTGCCTTTTACTGGGCTACTGAAACAGTATATATCAAGTGCCCTTAGTGGGCTACTGGAACAATATGTATAACGTGCCCTTAGTGGTGTTAAACAGGGACACTTTAAGTCACTTGTACACACTGGGTACTGGAATGAATACACCTGCTGATGCTGCTGTTATATCATCTATTTCTTAGCACTGAGAAGTGCTTTTGATTCAGAGATGATTTTTTTGCTTGATCTTAGCCCTGAAAAGGACTTTTGGGTTCTGTAGTAAGCCTGCCTAACCAAAATGCTACTTAAACCTTTCTCTCCCTGCTGCAAGATCTTTCCCTGGCTAGGTTAAAAGCTCATCCGCGGTCGAGAGGTGGAAGCCAAGTATTTAAGATTCGAGGTCATGTGGTTCAGCTATCCAATGAGGGTAGACGCTGTTTTCGCACTGCGTGCGTACTCCCAGGGTTTCTCCCTGCCTCCCTGCATGGTCATTGGATTAATAAAAGCGCCAACTGCGATGGGAGGGCTTTCGAATGTTTTCTGCATATTCACCTCACTACTCGATTGAATTAGAATCTTTCAAATACTGCAATATTCGATCGATCGAATACCTACTCGATCGAATCGTATTCGCTCATCTCTAGTGCACATACTGTTTTTACAATATGTGCACAGATGGGTATTTTTACATAAACATTAAGAATATTGTTTAAGAAAAAAAAACAGTTGTATTTTTTCTTATTTTACAGATGTATTTTGATATTATTTTACAAAGTCACCTTAAGGTCATAGAATGATTTTATAAAACTAAATGCCAACACACAGCGAAAGGAATCCTGCCAGCTTAGGTCAGCAGAGTTGCAGCTTTCCTCCACCAAAAAAAAAGTTTATTGTGTGTTATTACATCATTGATCTTCAATATATTATCAACAGCTTCTTTAGCTAGAGTCAGGGAGCTGATAAAGACAAAGAGCAGACAACTAATTCCTTGAAAATATTAGAAATGTCTTCCTTCTTTACATTTATAGCTGCTGTCTTCCCACCCTCTTCATGTAATAGGAATAATGGAATGACTTCTACTGGAAGACCATAAATGAAAATATTATGTATACATGTATTTCAAATAACTTTTATTAGGATTGAGATTTAAAAGGTTACATTTTTCTTTCTGGGGTGAGAAAAATGCAATTATGGGCATCATGGGATATAGAGTTTCCTTAAAGAGGTATTGCCATCTCAACTAACATCAAAACTCAAGTTAATACACCGTAATTCCTCTGGGTGCCGCCTGCCAATCACCGGAGACGCCTTCTCCTGAATATCCACAATGCAAATAAATATACTGACACGTAGATGCATTTAAATAATTCTTAAGTTGTATTAAATTTCTTGTCTTGTAAGATCACAACTTTGAACATTCAATCAAACCTTGAAAGTCCAATGAACCGACACCCACAAGAGTGAACACTTAGAGGGACTCCGTCCTCAAGCCAAGCATGGACGCTGTTGAAGTCTTTAGGCGGCAGAGACCAGCTGTTGGCATCATTGCACAACATTTCAGAGGCCACTAACTCCTTTGTCAAGGAGGGAGTGTCAATTCCCATCTCAACTAAGCTTGTAAGGCACATGAAGTTAAATATTTTTGGAAATGCCTAAATTCAGCAAACATGCCTCCTCTTAATATGCAGTGCTAAGCTGCAGCGTACACCCCCCTTCCATCCCACTCATCCCTGGCTTGACTCATTGATTTTTAGGGCTTCCAGCACTGAGCCCAGGAAATCAATCATACAAGACAAGAAGGGGGGGGGGGGGGTAGAGGAAGTATGTGTGCTACAGCTGCTTGGTAATGCAGTCTTAAAACTTGAGCTGTAAACATAACAGAAAACAAACCTTTGGATTACAACAAAAAAGGGAAAAATTTAAGGCATTTTTATTACTGTCTACAAAACTAAAAGTTTACTATGCTTATTATGCCTTTAAACAATTTGGGACAGCCCATATGATTATGTCTTGTCTTTATAAGCTCCTGATTTAATGGCAACACCTGAGTTAATAAGAGACACACCTGTGGATGTATTTTAAGGCACACCTGAGACACATTGCTACTTTGTGTAATATCGTTGGAAAGTCTAAAGAAATCACTTGCTCTGACTGGTTCATTCTTGAGTGCAGTTTCTAGATGGCATGGGAGATTGGGGATGGGAATGTCCACCCATTATACCACTCAGGAAGGAGACAAAATGTGCAAATCAACCAATGAACAAAAACAAGACCTTGTGAAGATGAGGGCTGAATCTAAAAGAAATATCAACAGATAAATGAGTACTGTATCGACATGGGCTGAAAGGCCACTCTGCCAGGAACAAGAAACTATTCAAAAAACAAAACACAAAAAAGCCAGATTATTTTTTTGCAAATGCACACAGGAACAAAGACCTTAATTTGTGGGGACATGTCCTGTGGTCTAATGAAACAAAAATGCAACTGTTTGGCCATAATGACCATTATTACATTTAAAAAAATGGAGAAGCTTGAAAGCCTAAGAACATCATTCCAACTGTAAAAACAACAACAAAAAAATGGGTTGGCATCATCATCATCTTGTGGGGTTGTTTTGCTGCAGGATGGACTGGCACACTTCGCAAAATAGATAGCATCATGAGGAAAAAACATTATGTGGCAATGCTGAAGTAACATCTCAGGACATCAGCCAGGAAGTTAAAGTTTGAATGTAAATGGCTCTTCTGAATGGACAATGACCCGAAGCATATTGCCAAACTGGTTACAAAGTGGCCTAAGGATGACATAGTCAATGTTTAGGAGTGGCCAATACAAAGTCCTGACCTCAACTCTACTGAAAATGTATGGGCAAAGCTGAGAATGCAGGTGTGAGCAAGGTGGCCTATAAACAAAGCTCACTTACACCAGTTCTGTGAAGAGGAATGGGCCTTGTGAAAAGCTTGTGGATGCATATCCCAAACATTTAACCCACGTCATACAGTTTAAGGCTGGGTTTACACTACGTATATTTCAGTCAGTATTTTGGTCCTCATATTGCAACCCAAACCAGGAGTGGATTGAAAACACAGAAAGGCTCTGTTCACACAATGTTGAAATTGAGTGGATGGCCGCGATATAAAGGCAAATAACTGCCATTATTTCAATACAACAGCCGTTGTTTTTAAATAACAGCAAATATTTGCCATTAAATGATGGCCATCCACTCAATTTCAACATTGTGTGAACATAGCCTTTCTGTGTTTTCAATCCACTCCTGGTTTTGGTTGCAATATGAGGACCACAATACTGACTGAAATATACATAGTGTGAACCCAGCCTAAGGGCAATGGTACCAAATACTTTGTAAACTTTGACTACTCAGAAAGTAATAAAAATGCCTAAAATATTCTCTCTACCATTATTTTGGCATTTGGCAAATATAAATAATTTTAGTAATCCTAATTGATTCAAAATGGGAAAAGTTTATTATTAGAGATGAGCGAACCTCAAGCATGCTCGAGTTGATCCGAGCCAGAACTTTCGGCATTTAATTAGCAGTGGCTGCTGAAGTTGGATAAAGCCCTAAGGCTATGTGGAAAACATGGATATAGTCATTGGCTGTATCTATGTTTTCCAGACAACATTAGAGCTTTATCCAAGTTCAGCAGCCCCGGCTAATCAAATACCGAACGTTCGGGTTTGGATCGACTCGAACCCGAAACCGGTTTGCTCATCTCTACTTATTATGATTTCATTTCAGATAGTTAGAAAAACATGCAAATGTGTCTTTTTAGGCTGGGTTCACACTACGTATATTTCAGTCAGTATTGTGGTCCTCATGTTGCAACCAAAACCAGGAGTGGATTCAAAACACAGAAAGGCTCTGTCCACACAATGTTGAAATTGAGTGGATGGCCGCCATATAACAGTAAATAACTGCCATTATTTCAATATAACAGCCGTTGTTTTAAAATAACAGCAAATATTTGCCATTAAATGGCGGCCATCCACTCAATTTCAACATTGTGTGAACAGATCCTTTCTGTGTTTTTAATCCACTCCAGTTTTTTTTTAGCAATATGAGGACCACAATACTGATTGAAATATACGTAGTGTGAACCCAGCCTTATAGTGTATTTAAATTTCAGGTCTTAAATAAATATATATAATATATATATATATATATATATATACACACACACTACTGTTCAAAAGTTTGGGGTCACCCAAACAATTTTGTGTTTTCCATGAAAAGTCACACTCGTTCACCACCATATGTTGTGAAATGAATAGAAAATAGAGTCAAGACATTGACAAGGTTAGAAATAATGATTTGTATTTGAAATAACATTGTTTTTACATCAAACTTTGCTTTCGTCAAAGAATCCTCCTTTTGCAGCAATTACAGCATTGCACACCTTTGGCATTCTAGCTATTAATCTGTTGAGGTAAGCTGGAGAAATTGCACCCCACGCTTCTAGAAGAGGCTCCCACAAGTTGGATTGGTTGGGTAAGCACTTCTGGGGTACCATACGGTCAAGCTGCTCCCACAACAGCTCAATGGGGTTCAGATCTGGTGACTGCACTGGCCACTCCATTACCGATAGAATACCAGCTGCCTGCTTCTGCTGTAAATAGTTCTTGCACAATTTGGAGGTGTGTTTAGGGTCATTGTCCTGTTGTAGGATGAAATTGGCTCCAATCAAGCGCTGCCCACTGGGTATGGCATGGCGTTGCAAAATTGAGTGATAGCCTTCCTTATTCAGAATCCCTTTTACCCTGTACAAATCTCCCTCCTTACCAGCACCAAAGCAACCCCAGACCATTACATTACCTCCACCATGCTTAACAGATGGTGTCAGGCATACTTCCAGCATCTTTTCATTTGTTCTGCGTCTCACAAACGTTCTTCTTTGTGATCCAAACACCTCAAACTTGGATTCATCTGTCCACAACACTTTTTTCCAGTCTTCCTCTGTCCAATGTCTGTGTTCTTTTGCCCATCTTAATCTTTTTCTTTTATTGGCCAGTCTCAGATATGGCTTTTTCTTTGCCACTCTGCCCTGAAGCCCAAAATCCCGCAGCCGCCTCTTCACTGTAGATGTTGACACTGGTGTTTTGCGGGTACTATTTAATGAAGATGCCAGTTGGGGACCTGTGAGGCGTCTGTTTCTCAAATTAGAGACTCTAATGTGCTTATCTTCATGCTTAGTTGTGCAACGCGGCCTCCCACTTCTTTTTCTACTCTGGTGTTGTCCTCTGAAGGGAGTAGTACACACCGTTGTAGGAAATCTTCAATTTCTTAGCAATTTCTCGCATGCAATAGCCTTCATTTCTAAGAACAAGAATAGACTGTCGAGTTTCAGATGAAAGTTCTCTTTTTCTGGCCATTTTGAGTTTAATTGACCCCACAAATGTGATGCTCCAGAAACACAATCTGCTCAAAGGAAGGTCAGTTTTGTAGCTTCTGTAAAGAGCTAGACTGTTTTCAGATGTGTGAACATGATTGCACAAGGGTTTTCTAATCAACAATTAGCCTTCTGAGCCAATGAGAAAACACATTGTACCATTAGAACACTGGAGTGATAGTTGCTCGAAATGGGCCTCTATACACCTATGTAGATATTGTACCAAAAAACAGACATTTGCAGCTAGAATAGTCATTCACCACATTAACAATGGATAGAGTGTATTTGTTTAAAGGTAGGACTAGTTTAAAGTTATCTTGTTTAAAGGTAGGACTAGTTTAAAGTTATCTTCATTGAAAAGTACAGTGCTTTTCCTTTAAAAATAAGGACATTTCAATGTGACCCCAAACTTTTGAACGGTAGTTATATATATATATATATATATATATATATATATATAGTGGCATGGTGGGGCTTTGAGAGGCAGTACTGAGTTGATGAGGCCCTGAAACCGACCTGGTGGAGCTCTATTAGAGACTCCAGAGCTTCCCAGGTGAGGGCTCCCAGGGTAGGAGAACACAGGCAGTGCTAGGCCTGTGGGAGCTGCAGCCAAGGAGTCTTGGTGAGACCAGTGTACCTGGTAAAGTTGAGCAGTAGGCTCAGAGGTGACAGCTAGGAAAGCTGTGTTGTTAAGTCAGTGGCTAGACGGCCTACGTTTTATTTTATTTGGAAAGTGTTGCTTATGTCTTATGTTTTTCCTTAGACTGACAAATAAAGCGACTGAGGTCAGTTTAAAGCATACAGCACTGACTGGACTGAAGTTTGTGATGTGCCAACCGTCTCAGACCAAGGAGATGGCGATCCTAGCGAGTGAGTAACCCCCAGAATGTCACAATATATATGAGAGAGATAGAGGCTATGTTCACACATTTTTTCCTCTCCTTTTAAAATGGCGTCTGTCATTTAGATTTTAAAATGACATCCATCATTTTGCTGTTTGGCCACCCATCAGTGCAATAACAGCTGTTGGTGTATTATTCTAGTTTAGATGGACTAATTGGCCTTTGGGGGTGTTTTTTTTTATTGAAGAGTCCATTGAATTTGTTAGTAAAAACAGTGAAAGGACGGTGAAAAAATAAAATCTGTGTATACACAACATAAAAATAATGTCCACTGTTTGACGTCCACTGTCATGATCATTATTTTGAAACTGTGTGCATTGGCGATCGCTTGGTCCTTGTTCCCCGCTCACTACTGGCACTGTTACAAACGACGACAGCAAGGGAGTAAATGCGCGGGGGGAAAGGGGGGTGTCGTGGAGGGATCTTTAGATTGTCCTTCCCTCCAGTAAACCTTTTTGCGAGAATTTTTTTTCCAGTAGCTAGAGATAAGGCCAGCTGCTTCAGGCGTTGTTTTTTAAGGATACGGGAACGGTAGGGATAAAATAAATGTCTTTCCATATACAAGTGATCCATAAATTTTACACTGCATGTCTGGCTTGAAATTTGGATATTACAGCAAGACAACATTCCGTGAACAGTATGTTGAGTTTCCTGCACAATGAAGCATAATGAAATAGTCTATAATAATGTGCTCTGAGTAGTTTTTAATGAGTTCTAATTCTTTTATTAGATATCAATACGAATGCTTGAAGGCAATTTGGAGCCATGCAGCTTTTAAACAAAGTCTGAGGCTTTGTCTTAATAGCATCTGTACCCCACAAAAACCTCCCCCACCCTTCCAAAGCAGTTCTTTCCTGGAGGCTCATATCCTAGTAACATTTCTTTGTCTTCTTTTGCTTTCATGACCTTTCTTTGCATTATGATGCAGATGATATTCTGAGAGACATGGTGAGTATTCAGAGCTGTGTATCTTCAAGACAATTCCGTTACTGTACATTGTAAACACTACACATATTATATCTATTGCTTCATACAAAGTCCAAGTGCTGCAATTAGTCAAAGCAGGGGAATTGGTAAAGCATTATACAGCAACAAACAGTGACTGCATAAATGAAAGTCAAAGATTTCATATTCAAAAGATTTAAGGGGCTCTGATGTATTAATAAGGCTATGTTCACACAACATAATATTTCAGTAAAGAACGGACGCTGATTGCAATGAAATCAGCGTCTGTTATTTACTGCAGGGGCGGCAATGCACTGAAGTCAGTGCTGTGTTCACACACCGTTATGTTAACGGCTGTTCTTTAAAAAGGGGTGTTAAAATAAGGTACCTGTCTTATTATTTCTGTTCACCAAACAGCGTCCGGAAATAATAGCTGTTCACACAATGTAATGTACGGCGGTGGTCATTCTTTACATAAAAGTGAATGGCTAATTGATTTGTGGGCACACCTGACAGTGCCCGCAAGTCAATATTAAAAAAAAAGTTTCTGCAGCCGATACAGAATGTCCTGAATGCAGCCCGGAGGCCGGCAGTTTAACGGCATTTGACGCAACGGGCGCTGTTAAACCAAGTGTGATCATAGCCTTACTCTGCCATATCACACAATGCATGTCTTAATCCCTTTCCTGTCTCTCTAACCATATAGCTCTTAGCTCTCTCAAAATTTTTGCTGTGATAGTTTCTTTGGCCACTTCCTACTTTATTTTCAGGTTCAAAGATAGGCAACCATAAGTAAAACATAATATAGGCTATAGTACCAGGAAAGATTATTCAAATTAGGGTTGTTTCATTTAGAGAAAAGACAGCGGAGAGATAACCTACTGACTGTATAAATACATAAGAGCACTGTACATACGATTATTAGCTCAGCAGTCGGCCTATCGGCCTGCTGCCGTTAAAGCCCAAGCCGCTTCGACTGGTCACCTCTTTTCATGGCACCCGGGGAGAAGCAGCACAGAGTTCAAAGCCAGCAAACTGCCTAGTAAACAAAGTGCTTTTCTTTATTAATAACACTGTAAATTTGCTCATTTCTAGTTGTAAGTAATAGTAATATTCTGGAGAAGAGACATAGATCCAAGAGTGTATTATTGTTAGATTTCCCCCTAAATTAGAAGAACTGGCTTTTGCTCAGTAGATTACAGGCAATTACAGGCTCCATTTTGGGGGGAGGGATGATACCACAGGGTTTGCATATTTGGATTTGGGGATTTTCTGCTATTTTTCTCAGTAGATTACCTCAAACACTGCCAGGTATAATGGGGACAATCAATAAACAGCCATTTTGAGGTTTAGGGTTCAAGTCAGGGTTCTGGTTCTATGTTTGATGTAGTTTTGATGTAGTAGACGAGCATCTCGCGATAATCGAGACAGTCGCGATACTCCTGCATGTTTGGTGGCTTTTTTTCAGCAGGAGAGTCTTTGGGAGCTCGTAGCATCACGTGGGAACCCTACATGTCGATAGCAGCGATTGGCTGGCCAGATCAGATGACCTGGGTAGGGATGGTCCGAACAGAGTTCGGTTTGGGTTCGTACGAACCAGAACTCTTGGCAATGATTCCCGCTGTCTGCCCTCTCCGTGGAGAGGGTGGATACAGTGGGAGGACCGCCTGGAAAACTGGGATACAGCCATAGCCATAGGCTGTATCCCAGTTTTCCAGGCGGTCCTCCCGCTGTATCCACCCGCTGCATGGAGCGGGCAGACAGCGGGAATCTGATGCAGAGCGTTCGGGTTCATACAAACCCGAACCGCGGCGGTTTCGGACCATCCCTTGACCTGGGCATATAAGAATCTGAGCTGGCGGTGCTCGCCTCAAATGCATGCTGTAGTAGCGTAGGGAGAGAGCTGCTAATTTTCAGGGAGAGCGTTAGGGAGGGAATTAGTGTTCCTGTAGGCAGGAATACTAGACAAAGAACACAACAGCCTTATAATGGCCTTACATTTATTTTTTATTTATTTATTTTTTTTAGTACTCCAGACTTCTGGCTAGGTCTTGCAGTGCAGCTACAACAATCTTAGCTGCACACTGTGGTGATCGACTGCTGGCAGAAAGGGGACAGCAGGTGGTGCATATAGACCCCAAAGAAGTCCTCTGTATTATTATTATTATTATTATTTTTATTATTTTTGTGGCTGGTGCTGCTGTTGTTGTACATTGTATTGTTATGATTTCTAATACAGCTGCATAGAACCTCATTGCTCATTGTCCTGTTTCAGAGGTGGCATACGCCACAAAGCACCACTTACACACAGACTCTATACAACTACCTCTAAAAAACAGTCTGATCAGTATCTGTTGTCTTTTGCAGCCAGTCTTCAGGGTTGCTTTCTTTTGTTAGTACAGACATATCCAACCTCACTGCTCATTGTCCTGTGTAAGAGGTGGCATACACCATATAGCACCACTTACACACAGACTCTATACGACAAACTCCAAAAACTACACTGACCACTATATTTTGTAATTTGCAGCCAGTCTGCAGGTTTTTTTTTGTTTGTTAGTACAGCCATATCCACCCTCACTGCTCATTGTCCTGTGTAAGAGGTGGCATATAGCACTACTTACACACAGACTCTATACGACAACCACCAAAAACTAGTCTGACCACTATCTTTTGTCATCTGCAGCCAGTCTGCAGGGTTGCTTTCTTTTGTTAGTGCAGCCTTATCCAACCTCACCGATAATTGTCCTGGAAGCATACACCATATAGCACCACTTACACAAAGACTCTACATGACAACCTCCGAAAACTAGTCTGACCACTATATTTTGTCATCTGCAGCAAGTCTGCAGGGTTGCTTTCTTTTGTTAGTGCAGCCATATCCAACCTTACTGCTCATTGTCCTATGTAAGAGGTGGCATATAGCACTACTTACACACAGACTCTAAACGACAACCTCCAAAAACTAGTCTGAGTAATATATTTTCTTGGCTTGCTGTGATCTGTAGTGCAGCTATCTCAGTCTTGACTGTGAAGTGTCCATAAAATGGTGAACCCCAGGGGTAAGGGTCGAGGATGAGGGCATGGGGTTCCAAGCGATGCAGTGGGCAGAGGCCGTGGTTCTGGGCAGGGTGACACAGCAGCACCCGTTGAAGAGGGAGCAGTGGCACACAGCAGATTTTCACTCCCTAGCTTCTTCTCGCAACTTACGGGGTCTCAGGGTACACAGCTATTGAAACCGCAGGAGTGTAAACAGGTGATAGCATAGATAGCAGCTAATGTGTCCAGTAACTTATTTACCACCCAGTCTTCCACGCAGTCCACGCACGCTAGACTAGGGAGTGGAACCCTTGCTCCAGCAGCTCAGCCTCCTTTCCCACAGCCTGGCCCCTCCAGGGAAAGGAGGGATTCAGATCCACCACCATGCTCCCAGGAACTCTTTTTTTTGGCCCTTCCCTGAGTCTGAGCAACAGGAGCAGTCGATCTGTCCTGATGCCCAAACTATGCAGCTCACGCAGTCTGTGAGTGATGAGAGTGGGGACTTGCAAGTGGGGTTTGAAGAGGTGTCTGATGATGACAATGAGACCCGGTTGTCAGACAGTGAGGTTGTTGTCATGGCTGTAAGTCAAAGTGGGGAGAAGAGTGAGGAATCGGAGGAAGAGCAGGTGGATTAGGATGAGGTGACTGACCTGAGCTGGGTGGATAAGCCTAGTGAAGACAGTGCTTCCGAGGGGGAGGCAAGTTCAACCACAGGACTGGTTAGAAGAGGAAGAGGGGTGGACAGAGGGAGAAGCATGGCCAGAGCAAGTAGATGAGCAACTTTTTCACGGAGTCAAACTCCCGTGGCCAGGCCTAGATGTTTGCAAGTCTGGAGGTTCTTTAAAGAAACTTGGGATGACCAACGGACTGTAGTGTGCAACCTGTGCCACGCCAGGATCAGTAGGGGAGCTACCACTACCAGCCTAACCACTACCAGCATGTTCAGGCATATGAGTGCTAAAGCACCCAACTTGGTGGAACCAAGGCCGTTCACTTACTGCAAGTAACACCCCTGCTCTTTCCCTGGCTGTGTCACATGCTTGCTCTGTCAGTCCCCCCGCCCAGGCCCCAGGCACGAGCGCCTTCCGCCCTACACCCACCCCTTCATCTCCAGTATGCTCCACACCCTTCAGCAATGTGTCCAAGTGCAGCGTTCAACTGTCCCTACAACAGACCTTTGAACAGAAGGGCAAAAACACTGCCACCCACGCACATGCACAGGAGGAGGAAGAGGAGCAGGCTGTTGCAGAGATTAAAGAGGGTACCTATGCTTAATCCTTATTATCTGTTGAGCCTGTATGTTGAGCGTGTATTTTTGGGAGGTTCCACGCCTGCCTCATCTACCTTGTTCACTGAGTTCTCACCGCAATGCTGTGGCAGGCCTAATTTTTGGGAGGTTGAATGCCTGCGTCATCTACCTTGTTCACTGAGTTCTCACCGCCATGCTGTGTCAGGCATAATTTATTATTAGGATTCTTGTGTTGTCCATTTCGAACCATATAATTTGTGAATATAAACTTGCTCTGGGTGTCCTCTTTTCATTTCTAGCTGTTTCAAAGGCAGACGTCAGCAGTTAAGGCCACTTTATCA